>NC_046221.1:163949659-164273603 GCF_009819885.2 Catharus ustulatus
TCCACAAATTTCCCAAAATTCCCGATTTTTATCCCAAAATTCCCATTCCTCAAATCCCAAATTTGCCAAAATTCCGCCCAAAATCCTCAAAATTCCGCGTAAAATCCCCCAAATTTCGCCCCAAAATCCCAAATTTTTGCCTAAAATCCCAAATTTTTGCCCCAAATTCCCAAAATTCCCGATTTTTATCCCAAAATTCCCCAATTCCCACCCGGAATTTCCGGCAGAACTCGTCGATGGACGCGATCTCCGCCCCCTGGACCTGCTTGAGCGCGGCCTTGAACTGCACCAGGAGCCGCGAGCACGCCGCCGTGTACCTGAAAATTCCAAGATTTTTCTGGAGTTTTCCAGAATTTTCCATGAATATTTGGGGTTTTCCACGTTCTTGAGGAGCAGGAGGATTTTTGGGAATTTTTTAGGAATTTTTTGGGGAATTTTTTGGGAATTTTTTTGGATTTTTTTGGAATTTTTTTGAGAATTTTTTGGGAATTTTTTGGGATTTTTGGGATTTTTTTGGGGAATTTTTCTGGACTTTTCCAGAATTTTCCAGGAGTTTTTGGGGTTTTCCTTGTTCCTGAGGGGGTGGAGGATTTTTGGGAATTTTTTAGGAATTTTTTGGAGATTTTTTGGGATTTTTTTAGGAATTTTTTGATTTTTTTTGGGGTTTTTTTTGGAATTTTTGGAGATTTATTTTTGTAATTTTCTCGATTTTTTGGGGGGATTTTTTTTGGAATTTTTTAGGATTTTTTTTGGGATTTTTTGGGAATTTCTCAGGGTTTTTTTGGGAATTTTTTGGGATTTTTTTTGGAGTTTCTTGGGATTTTTTTGGGAATTTTTTTGGGAATTTTTTTGGGCTTTTTATAATTTTTTGGGGATTTTTTTGGGAACTTTTGGGAAATTTTTGGAGAACTTTTGGGGAATTTTTTTTAGTTTTTTAGGAATTTTTGGGGAATTTTTGGGGTATTTTTTTATTTTTGGGGAATTTTGGGGGAATGTTTTGGGAATTTTTTGGGGGCAATTTTTTGGGGGGAATTTTTTGGAATTTTTTATATTTTTTGGGAGTTTTTGGTATTTTTTGGGGATTTTTTTTTTTTTTTTGAATTTTTTTTGGAATTTCTTTGGGATCTTTTGGGAAATTTTGGGGAATTTTTGGGGGATTTTTTTGGATTTTTTGGAAATTTTTTGGGAATTTCTTGAGATTTTTTTAGGAATTTTTTGGGAATTTTTTGGGAGTCTTCTTGGAATTTTTTTGGAATTTCTTGGGAATTTTGGGAATTTTTTGAGGAATTTTTTGGGAAATTTTGGGGATTTTGGGGGGATTTTTTTGGATTTTTTTGGGAATTTTTTTGGAATTTCTTTGGGATCTTTTGGGGAATATTTTGGGATTTTTTTCTGACTTTTTGGGATTTTTTTCGGAATTTTGGGGGAATTCTTTGGTAGTTTTTTGGGTATTTTTTTTTTATTTTTAGGTAATTTTTTGGTAATTTTTTGGGAACTTTTTGGTCATTTTTTGAGAATTTTTTAGGAGTTTTTTTGGGGCATTTTGGGGAATTTTTTGCGATCTTTTTGCAATTCTTTGGGGCGTTTTTTGGGAATTATTTGTGAATTTTTGAGGAAATTTTTGTGAATTTTTTTGGAATTTTTTAGGGATTTTCCAGGTTTGAGGAATTTTTTTGAACTTTTTAGGAGGTTTTTCTTAATTTTGGGGGAATTTTTGGGGATTTTTTTGGCAATTTTTTTGCGAATTTTTTGAGATTTTTTGGGAACTCTTTGCGAACTTTTTTGGATTTTTTTGGGAATATTTTGGAAATTTTGGGGGAATTTTTTTTTCATTTTCTGGGAATTTTTTAGGAATTTTTTTGGGTTTTTTTTGAAGTTTTTTGAGAATTTTTTGGGCGTTTTTTGGGGATTTTTTTACGAATTTTTTGTGAATTTTTGGGCGTTTTTTGGGATTTTTTTTAAAATTTTTTAGGAATTTTCTGGGATTTTTTTGTGAATATTTTGTGAATATTTTAGGAATATTTTGGGATTTTTTTGGGATTTTTTTGGGATTTTTTTTGTCACTCACTCGTTGGGGGACACGCAATCCTTGATGTACGCCTTCTCCAGCGCCTGCAGCGTCTTCACCACCGCAAACAGCTCCGCCATGTTGTCGTACCTGGGGGACACTGGGATGGACTGGGAGGGACTGGGAGGGACTGGGATGGACTGGGATGGGATTGGGATGGACTGGGATGGACTGGGATGGGATTGGGATGGACTGGGATGGATTGGGATGGACTGGGATGGACTGGGAGGGACTGGGAGGGACTGGGAGGGACTGGGATGGATTGGGATGGACTGGGACGGACTGGGATGGACTGGGAGGGACTGGGATGGACTGGGATGGGACTGGGATGGGATTGGGGAGGGACTGGGAGGGACTGGGATGGAATTGGGATGGACTGGGATGGGACTGGGATGGACTGGGATGGGACTGGGATGGACTGGGATGGACTGGGAGCGACTGGGATGGACTGGGATGGACTGAGATGGACTGGAAGGGACTGGGATGGACTGGGATGGACTGGGATGGGATTGGGATGGACTGGGATGAGCTGGGATGGACTGGGATGGGACTGGGATGGGACTGGGATGGACTGGGATGGACTGGGATGGACTGGGATGGGATTGGGATGGACTGGGAGGGACTGGGATGGACTGGGATGGACTGGGATGGGACTGGGATGGACTGGGATGTACTGGGATCAAACTGGGATGGACTGGGATCAAACTGGGATGAACTGGGACAAACTGGAATTTCCTCACTCACTTCTCCCGTTCCCGGGCGTTCTTGTAGAGTTTCACCTCCTGAGGAGAGAGAGACAAAAATTCCCAAAATTCAAAAAAAAAATCCAAAAAAATTCCCAATTTCCCAAAATTTTAAAAATTCCCAAAGTTCCCAGAAATTCAAAATTCCCAAAATTTAAAAAAAAAATTTTAAAATTCCCATTTTCACAAAAATTTGCTAAATTCTCAAAATTCCAAAAATTCCCCAAGACAAAAAAATAGCCAAAATTCTCAAATTCAGAAAAATTCCCCAAATTTCCATCAATTTCTAAAGACCAAAAAATCTCCAAAATTCCCAAATTCCCAAATTTTGAAAAGTTCCAAAAATTCTCCCAAATTCCCAAATTCAAAAAATTCTCAAAATTCCAAAAAAATCCCAAATTCCAAAATTCAAAAAAAAAATTCCCAAAATTCTAAATTCCCAAAATTCCCCAAAATCCAAAATTAAAAAAAAAAATCCCAAAAATTCCCCAAAAATCCAAATTCCCAGAAATTCCCAAAATTCCCAGAAATCCCAAATTCCCCAAAAATTCCCAAAAATCCCAAATTCCCCAAAATTCCCCAAAATTCTAAAATTCAAAAAAAATCCCCAAATTATCAAAATTCTCAAATATTCCCAAAAATCCCGAATTCCCAAAATTAAAAAAAAATCCCAAAAATCCCCAAAATTCCCAGACATTCCATGGTCCATTTCCGGCAATTCCCGGATATTTTCGGCCACTTCCGGACTTTCCCGGCCATACTCGGACATCTTCGGCCACTTCCGGATATCTTCGGCCACTTCCGGATATCTTCGGCCATTTCCGGAACTCTCTGGACATTTCCGCACTCTGCCGGCTATTCCCGGATATTTCCGGCCATTCCCGACCATTTCCGAACATTCCCGACTCGCACTCACCTCATAAAGCTCCGGTTTATTCCCGGGCGCTGCTGTGGGAGGGAGGGGAGGGTTAAAAACCGAGGAAAACACCAGGAATCCCATCCCGGGAATTCCGGGATTATCCCAGCGATCCCATCCCGGGAATTCTCACCGCCCATCCCGGCCGGGCCCGCGATGCCGTGGAACATCCCCGGCGGAGCCTGGAGGGCTCTGGGCCCTCTCCTCGATCCCGATAATTCTGATAATCCCGATAATTCCGATCCCAATGATCACGATCCGGTCCTGATCGCTCCGCGGCGCTTCCGCTTCTTTCCATACAAACACCCGCACGTCCCTCCCCCTCCGGCACATCTCGGAATTTCATTGGCTGCGGCCCCAACGCCTCCGTGTTTTCTCCTCGCTGATTGGCTCTTGGAGATGTCAATCAATTTGGTTGCCAAGCGACGCCGCCATGTTCGTCCCGGCTATGGCGCCACACTCTGAGGGCTCACACTGCGTTTTTCCGTACAACTCCGCCTTCCCACAATTCCTTTCTTCTCCACGTCCCTCCGCTTCCGGTGTTTCTCAGCACTCAATTGGTTCATCCCTTCCACAGCTCTTGTTTTCTCCTCGCTGATTGGCTGCTAGAACTGTCAATCAGAGCGGTTGCCAAGCGACGCGGTCGTGTCGCATCCCGTCATGGTGGCGGCCGTGTAGGAGCTGACAGCGCTTCTATCACAATGGCAGGCCGTCATTACTGGGTTGCTAGCGGCCCTGTCGTTGTTTCCGAGGCATAATTAAGCCGTGGCCGAATTGGAGCCGTGTGTGCGAAGGTACGGCGGCTTTCCGTACAAGTTCACCTTCCCACAATCCTTTTCACCCTTAGTCCCTCTTTTTCCGCCAGCATTCCCGCATCCTATTGGCTCATCCGCCTCACATCCCAGTTTCCGCGGCGCTGATTGGCTGTCACCCCATCAATCTCTCCGTTGCCAAGCAACACCACCATGGCGGCGGAGACAAAAATGGCCGCCACTATGGAGGAAGCGAACAGCGATGCCGCGGCTGTCACGGCGCTGTCCGAACTCACCGCGCTGCTCTCCCCTTCCTCCCCCGCCGCTCCCGAAGCAGCCGAGGCCGCTCTGTCCCTTTCCGGCAGCGCTTCAGGCCGGGCGCTGCTGGCCGCAAACCCCGCGGCCTTATCGGCCTTGGCCGCCATGGCCGCCTCGGCCTCGCGTGGCGCCCACACCGCCCTGGCCGCGCTGGTGAACGCCAGCTCCGAGCCCGCCGCGCTGGAGCCGCTCCTCGCCGCTCTCCCTTCGCTTCTCCCTCTTTTACCGAGCTCCGGAGGGGTTTGCGGCGTGCTGGCGAACCTGAGCCGCGACGCGGGCGCGGCGCCGCGGGCGGTGCGGGCGCTGGGCCCCGGAGCGGAGCCGCTGCTGCGGGCGCTGAGCGCGGCCCGGCCCCCGGCGGAGCTCGGGGCGCTGCTCTGCAACCTCAGCCAGGCCCCCGAGGGCCGCCGGGCCCTGCTGGAGCGCTCCGGGTGAGGGAGAGGATGGGGGTGGAACTGGAGTTTTGGGGGAAAGAGGGGTTTGTGGTTTTTATTTGGTGTTGTTTCGGCAGGAGGGTGGTGCGGAGGATGCTGGCGCTGGTGCGGTACCCGGGCTCGGCCGAGCTGAGGAGGGGAGTGGTGGGAGCGCTCAGGAATTGCTGCTTCGAGCACGGTAAAAATGCCGGGAATTTGGGAATATGGGGATTTGGAATGTGGGGATGAGTGGGGGGAAAAGGGAGGAGGGAGATGGAGAATTGCTGGGAAAATTGCGGCTCCAAACCCTTTCCAAACTCCTGGAATTTCCAGAATTTCTAAGTCTAAACTCTTCTCAAACTCTGGGAATTCCCAGAATTCTTGGCTCCAAACCATTCTCAAAATCTGGGAATTTCTTGGAATTCCTGGGGAAAAAAATCCCAGCTCCAAACCCTTCCCAAATTCCTGGAATTTCCAGGATTTTTAACTCTAAACCCTTCTCAAACTCTGGAAATTTTTTTGAATTCGTGGGAAAATTGCAGCTCCAAAGCTTTCCCAAACTCTGGAATTTCCAGAATTTCTGACTCTAAACCCTTCTTAAATTCTGGAAATTCCCAGAATTTTTTGGAAAATTCCAGCTCCAAACCATTCTCAAACTCTGGGAATTTCTTGGAATTTCTGGGAAGAAAAATCCCAGCTCCAAACACTTCTCAAATTCCTGGCATTTCCAGAATTTCCAGCTCTAAACCCTTCCTAAACTCTGGAAATTTTTTGGAATTTCTGGGAAAAATCCCAGTTCCAAACTTTCTCAAATTCTGGGAATTTCAAACCTTTCCCAAATTGTGAGAATTTTAGGAATTTCCAGGAAAATCTCAGCTCCAAACTTTTTACCAGTTCCAGGAATTCTTGGAATTCTGGACTGGAATCATGGGAAAAAATCTTGGAATTCCAGGCTGGAATCCTGGAAAAAAATTCTGGAATTCCAGGCTGGAATCTTGAAAAATATCCTGGAATTCTTCTGAAAATCTCAGGTCCAAACTTTGCCCAAATTTTGTGAATTCTTGGAATTCTCAGAATTAAGGAATAGTTTGGAATTCCCAGAATTTGAAAAGGTTTGGAGCTGGAATTTTCTTGTGAATTCCCAAAATTTGAGAAGGTTTGAAGCTGGAATTTTTTTGGGAATTCCAGGAATTTCCAGAGTTTGGGAATAGTTTGGAATTCCCAGAATTTGAAAAGGTTTGGAGCTGGAATTTTCCCAGGAATTTTGGGAATTTCTAAAATTTGGGAAGGATTTGAGCTGGAATTTTCCCTGGGAATTCCAGGAATTCCCAAAATCTGGGAAGGATTTGGAGCTGAGATTTTCTTGGGAATTTTGGAAATTCCCAGATTTTGGGAATAGTTTGGAATTCCCAGAGTTTGAGAAGGTTTGGAGCTGGAATTTTGGCAATTTTCAAAATTTGAGAAAGGTTTGAAGCTGGAATTTCCCCAGGAATTTTGGGAAAAGTTTGGAATTCCCAGAACTTGAAAATATTTGGACCTGGAATTTTCTTGGGAATTCTGGAAATTCCTAAAATTTGAGGAGGGTTTGGAGCTGGAATTTTCCCAGGAATTTTGGGAATTTCTAAAATTTGGGAAGGATTTGACCTGGAATTTTCCCTGGGAATTTCAGGAATTCCCAAAATTTGGGAAGTGTTTGAAACTGGAATTTTCCCAGGAATTTTGGGAATTCTCAAAATTTGAGAAAGATTTGAAGCTGGAATTTTCCCTGGGAATTCCAGGAATTCCCAAAATCTGGGAAGGATTTGGAGCTGAGATTTTCTTGGGAATTTTAAAAATTCTCAGATTTTGGGAATAGTTTGGAATTCCCAGAATTTGAGAAGGTTTGGATCTGAAATTTTGGGAATTTTCAAAATTTGAGAAAGGTTTGGAGCTGGAATTTCCCCAGGAATTTCAAAAATTTGGGAAGAATTTGTAGCTGGGATTTTCCCAGGAATTCCAATAAATTCCCAGAGTTTGGAAAGGTTTGGAATTCCTAGAATTTGAGAAAGTTTGGAGCTGGAATTTTCTTGGGAATTCTGGAAATTCCCAAAATTTGGGAAGGGTTTGAAACTGGAATTTTCCCTGGGAATTTCAGGAATTCCCAAACTTTGGGCAGGGTTTGGAGCTGGAATTTTCTTGGGAATTTCCAGGAATTTCCAGAGTTTGTGAGAAGTTTGGAATTCCCAGAATCTGAAAATATTTCAACCTGGAATTTTCCCAGGAATTTTGGGAATCCTCAGAATTTGAGAAAGGTTTGAAGCTGGAATTTTCCCTGGGAATTCCAGGAATTCCCAAAATCTGGGAAGGATTTGGAGCTGAGATTTTCTTGGGAATTTTGGAAATTCCCAGATTTTGGGAATAGTTTGGAATTCCCAGAGTTTGAGAAGGTTTGGAGCTGGAATTTTGGCAATTTTCAAAATTTGAGAAAGGTTTGAAGCTGGAATTTCCCCAGGAATTTTGGGAAAAGTTTGGAATTCCCAGAACTTGAAAATATTTGGACCTGGAATTTTCTTGGGAATTCTGGAAATTCCTAAAATTTGAGGAGGGTTTGGAGCTGGAATTTTCCCAGGAATTTTGGGAATTTCTAAAATTTGGGAAGGATTTGACCTGGAATTTTCCCTGGGAATTTCAGGAATTCCCAAAATTTGGGAAGTGTTTGAAACTGGAATTTTCCCAGGAATTTTGGGAATTCTCAAAATTTGAGAAAGATTTGAAGCTGGAATTTTCCCTGGGAATTCCAGGAATTCCCAAAATCTGGGAAGGATTTGGAGCTGAGATTTTCTTGGGAATTTTAAAAATTCTCAGATTTTGGGAATAGTTTGGAATTCCCAGAATTTGAGAAGGTTTGGATCTGAAATTTTGGGAATTTTCAAAATTTGAGAAAGGTTTGGAGCTGGGATTTTCCTGGGAATTCCCAAAATTTGGGAAGGATTTGCAGCTGGAAATCCCCAGAATTCCCAAAATTTAGGAAACCTTTGGAATTCCCAGAATTTGAGAAGATTTGGAACTGGAATTTTCTTGGGAATTCTGAAAATTTCTTAAATTTGGGGAGGATTTGGAGCCAGGATCTACCCAGGAATTTTGGGAATCCTCAAAATTTGAGAAAGGTTTGGAGCTGGAATTTTCCCTGGGAATTCCAGGAATTCCCAAAATCTGGGAAGGATTTGGAGCTGAGATTTTCTTGGGAATTTTAAAAATTCTCAGATTTTGGGAATAGTTTGGAATTCCCAGAATTTGAGAAAGTTTGGAGCTGGAATTTTGGGAATTCTCAAAATTTGAGAAGAATTTGTAGCTGGAATTTTCCCAGGAATTCCAATAAATTCCCAGAGTTTGGAAAGGTTTGGAATTCCCAAAATTTGAGAAAGTTTGGAGCTGGAATTTTCCTGGGAATTCTGGGAATTCCCAAATTTTGGAGCTGAGATTTTCTTGGGAATTCTGGAAATTCCCAAAATTTGGAAAGGGTTTGGAGCCAGGATTTACCGAAGAATTTTGGGAATTCCAAGAATTTTAGAAACTTTTAGAGCTGGAATTTCCCTGAAAATTCCCAATATTTAGGAAGGATTTAGAGCTGGAAATTCCCAGAATTCCCAAAATTTAGGAAACCTTTGGAATCCCCAGAATTTGAGCAGGTTTGGAATTTGTGATTTCCATAAAAACTCCCAAATTTTCCAATCCCCGACAACTCCCGAACTCTTTCCCCATTCCCAAAACCCTTCCCAGTCGATCCCAGCGAGGCTGGAATTCCCAGATTTTGCCAGAATTCCCAAATTTTTTCCCAAATTTCCCCCCAGAGCATCACGAGTGGCTGCTGGGCCCCGAGGTGGAGGCGCTGCCGGCGCTGCTGCTGCCCCTGGCCGGGAGCGAGGAGATCCCGGAGAGCGACACCGAGCGTGAGGGGTTTGGGATTTTGGGAATTTTGGGGAATTTTGGGAATGTTCTGGGGGTTGGGATTTCGGGATGGAGGTGCTGGGGTGTTGGGGTGGCACTTCTGGGGGTTTTGGGATGGGGGTCCCAAAAATTTTTGGGGATTTTGGGATGGAGATCCTGGGGATCCCAAAAAATTTGGGGGATTTTGGGATGGGGATCCTGGAGATTTTGGGATGAGGATCCTGGAGGTTTTGGGATGGAGATTCCAAAAATTTTGGGAATTTTGGGATGGAGATCCTGAGGAATTTGGGATGGGGATCCTAAAAATTTTTGGGATGAGGATCCTGAGGAATTTGGGATGCCAGGAATTTTTGGGATGGAGATCCAAAGGATTTTGGAGTTTCAGGAATTTTGGGATGGGGATCTTGGGGATTTTGGAATGGAGGATCCCAAAAATTTTTGGGAATTTTTGGGATGGGGATCCTGGAAAATTTTGGAATTTTGGGATGAGGATCCTGGGAACTTTGAGTGGGAATCCTAAAAATTTTGGGGTGGGAATTCCAGGAATTTCAAGATGAGGATCCTGGGGATTTTGGGATGGAAGTCCTGGGATTTTGGGGAATTTTGGGATGGGGATCCCAAAATTTTGGAGTTTCTGGAATTTTGGGATGGGGTTCTGTGGGATTTGGGATCCTGGGGGATTTTGGGATGGGGATCCCAAAAATTTTGGGAATTTTGGGATGGAGATCCTGTGGATTTTGGGGGATTTTGGGATGGGGATCCTGAGGAATTTGGGATCCCAGGAATTTTGGGATGTGGATCCTGGGGATTTTGGGATGGGGTTCCCAAAAACTTTTGAGAATTTTGGGATGGGGATCCTGATGATTTTGGTGTGGGAATTCCAGGAATTTCAGGATGAGGATTCTGGGGATTTTGGGATCCTGGGAATTTTTTGGATGGGGATCCCAAAAATTTTGGGATTTTGGGATGAGGATCCTGTGGAATTTGGGATCCTGGAGGGTTTTGGGGTGGGGATCCCAAAATTTTTGGGAATTTTGGGATGGAGATCCCAGAATTTTGGAATTTCGGAAATTTTGGGATGGGGATCTTGGGGATTTTGGGATGAGGATCCTGGGGATCCCAGGAATTTTGGGATGGAGGACCTGGGGATTTTGGGATTATGGGAATTTTTGGGATGGGGATCCCGAAATTTGGGATTTTAGGGATGGGTATTTCAGGGATTTTGGGAAATTTTGGGATGAGGATCCTGTGGAATTTGGGATCCTGGGGATTTTGGGATGGTGATCCCAAAAAGTTTCGGGGAATTTGGGTTGGAGATCCTGGGGAATTTGGGATCCCAAGGATTTTTGGGATGAGGATCCTGGGATTTTGGGCAATTTTGGGATGGGGATCCCAGAATTTTGGAATTTCAGGAATTTTGGGATGGGGTTCTGTGGGATTTGGGATCCTGGGGGATTTTGGGATGGGGATCCCAAAAGTTTGGGGAATTTTGGGATGGAGACCCTGGGGATTTTGGGATTATGGGAATTTTTGGGCTGGAGATCCTGAAGAGTTTGGGATCCTGGGGAGTTCTGGGATGGGGATCTCAAAAATTTGGGGGATGGGGATCCCAGAATTTTTGAATTTCAGGAATTTTGGGATGGGATTCTGTGGGATTTGGGATCCTGGGGGGTTTTGGGGTGGGGATCCCAAAAATTTTTGGGGATTTTGGGATGGGGATCCTGAGGAATTTTGGGATTCCAGGAATTTTGAGTTGGGGATCCCAAGAGTTTTGGGATCCTAGGAATTTTGGGATGGGGATTCTAAGAATTTTGGAGTGGGAGTCCCAGGAATTTCAGGATCAGTGTCCTGGGGATTTTGGGACGGGGATCCCAAAAATTTTTGGGAATTTTGGGATGGAGATCCTGTGGATTTGGGGGAATTTTGGGATGAAGATCCCAGAATTTTGGAGTTTGAGGAATTTTGGGATGTGGATCTTGGGGATTTTGGGATGAGGATCCCAGGGATTTTGGGATGGGGGATCCCAAAATTTTTGGGAATTTTGGGATGAAGATCCTGTGGGTTTTGGGATTTTGGATATTTTGAGATGGGAATCCCAAAACTTTTGGGGTGGGAATTCCAGGAATTTCAGGATGAGGATCCTGGGGATTTTGGGGGATTTTGGGATGGGGATCTCAGAATTTTGGAACTTCAGAAATTTTGGGATGTTGATCTTGGGGATTTTGGGATGAGGATCCCAAAAATTTTTGGAAATTTTGGGATGGAGGTTCTGGGATTTTGGGGAGTTTTGAGATGGGGATCTCAGAATTTTGGAATTTCAGGAATTTTGAGATGGGGATCTTGGGGATTTTGGGATGAGGATCCCAGGGATGTTGGGATGGGGATCCTGGGGATTTTGGGATGGGGGATCCCAAAAATTTTTGGGAATTTTGGGATGGAGATCCTGGAAAATTTTGGAATTTTGGGATGAGGATCCTGGGAATTTTGGAATGGAGGTCCTGGGGTTTTGGGATCCTGGGGATTTCAGAATTTCAGGAATTTTGGGATGGGGATCTTGGAGATTTTAGAATGGGGATACTGGGAATTTTGGGATAGAGATCCAGGAAATTTTTGGGAATTTTTGGGTGGGAATCCCAGGAATTTCAGGATGAGGATCCTGGGGATTTTGGGATGGGGATCCCAAAAATTTTTGGAAATTTTGGGATGGGGATCCTGAAGAATTTGGGATCCTGGGGGGTTTTGGGATGGGAATCCCAGGAATTTCAGGATGAGGATTCTGGAGATTTTGGGATCCTGAGGATTTTGGGATTGGCATTCCAGAATATTTGGATCCTGAGAATTTTGGGATTCTGGAAATCCCAGCAATCTTGGGATGGGGATCCAGAGAATCCTGGGAATTTCAGGAATTTTGGCTTTGGGATTCCAGAATTTCAGCATTTTTGAGATGGGGATCCTTGGGATTTTGGAATGGGAAATTTTGGGATTTCCTAATTTTTTTTTTTTTCTTCCCATTCCAGAACTTCCCGTGGATCTGCAGTACCTGCCCCAGGAACACCAGAGGGAAGAGGAGCCTGAGATCAGGAAAATGCTGCTGGAAACGCTGCTGCTGGTGGGGAAATTGGGGAATTTTGGGGAATTTTGGGAATTTTGGGGGTTTCAGGAAAGAATTTTGGGAATTTGAGGAGATCTGGAGGGATTCAAGAAGGAATTTTGGGGTTTCCAGGAGGAATTTTGGGGTTTCTGGGAGGAATTTTGGGAATTTGGTGAGATCTTGTGGAATTTAAGAAGTAATTTTGGGGTTTCTGGGTGGGATTTTTGGGTTTTTGGGAAGAATTTTTGGAATTTGCTGAGGTGTTGTGGAATTCCAGGAGGAATTTTGGGGTTCCTGGGAGGGATTTTGGGAATTTGAGGAGATCTGGAGGGATTCAAGAAGGAATTTTGGGGTTTTCAGGAGGAATTTTGGGGTTTCTGGGTGGAATTTTGGGAATTTGAGGAAGTCTGGAGAGATCTTGGAAGGAATTTTGGGGTTTCCAGGAGGAATTTTGGGGGTTTCAGGATGAATTTTGGGGTTCCTGGGAGGAATTTTGGGAATTTGGTGAGATCTTGTGGAATTTAAGAAGTAATTTTGGGGTTTCTGGGAGGGATTTTTGGGTTTTTGGGAAGAATTTTTGGAATTTGATGAGGTGTTGTGGAATTCCAGTGGGGATTTTGGGGTTCCCAGGTGGAATTTTGGGGTTTCTGGGGGAATTTGGGGGTTTGTGAGAGGAATTTTGGGAATTTGATGAGGACTTGAAGGATTCCAGAAGAAATTTTGGGGTTCAGGGAGGAATTTTTGGGGTTTCTGGGGGGAATTTTTGGGATTCTGAGAAAGAATTTTGTGGTTTTAGGAAAAAATTTTGAGATTTGATGAAGTCTTGGTGGGAGCCTGGAAGGAATTTTGGGGTTCAGGGAGGAATTTTGGGGATTTGAGAAAGACTTGAAGGATTCAAGAGAAAATTTTGGGGTTTCTGGGAAGAATTTTGGGGTTTTCAGGAGGAATTTTGGGTTCCTTGACAAATTTTTAGATTCTTTAGGAAATTCTGGAGGTTCCTGAGGATATTTGGGGGTGTCCCTTGAGTAAACTTTACTTTTTTCAGGATTTTTTTGGGGGTTCCTTGAGGAATTTTTGGAGTTTTTGTCAGAACTTTTCAACTTTTCAAAGATTTTGAGCTTTGACAACGAAAATTCTAAAATCTAAGAATGGTTTTTGGGTTTTTTTTTAATTTTGGAGGAATTTTGGGTTCTAAAAATCCCCAAAATTCCTAAATTTTGTTTTTTTTTCCCTAAAAAGTTGACAGCCACCAAGGGAGGGAGAATCCAGATGAGATCCCAAGGATGTTACGTGGTGCTGAGGGAGCTGCACAGCTGGGAACAGGAGCCCCAGGTGCTGAACACCTGTGAGAAGGTGATCCAGGTGAGAGGGGAATTTGGGATTTTTTTGGGATTTTTTTGGGATTTTTTTGGGGAATTTTTGGGGGTTTTTTTGGGATTTTTTTTCTGATTTTATTTGGATTTTTTTAGGATTTTTTGGAATTTTTTTGAGGATTTTTAAAAACTTTTTTTGAGATTTTTGGGGATTTTTTGGGGGATTTTTAAAGGATTTTTTTAGGATTTTTGGGGGGTTTTTTGAGGATTTTTTGTGGATTTTGTGGGATTTTTTTGGGATTTTTTTGGGATTTTTGTGGATTTTGTGGGATTTTTTTGGGATTTTTTTAGGATTTTTTGGGATTTTTTGTGGATTGTTAAAAAAAATTTTGAGATTTTTTGGGGATTTTTTGGGGGATTATTTGGGATTTTTTTAGAATTTTTTGGGGATTATTTGGGGGCATTTATTCTGATTTTTTGGGATTTTTTTGGGATTCCTTTAGATTTTTTTGGGGATTTTTAAAAACTTTTTTTGAGATTTTTAGGGATTTTTTGGGAGATTTTTTTAGCGGTTTTTTTTGTATTTTTCTGGGATTTTTTTGGGATATTTTTGGGATTTTTTAAGGATTTTTTTTGGATTTTTTTGAGGGTTTTTAAAATTTTCTTGGGATTTCTTTTAGGATTTTTTTAGGATTTTTTGGGATTTTTTTAGATTTTTTGGGGGATTTTTTTTGGATTTTTTTCTGATTTTTTTTTGAGATTTTTGGGGGATTTTTTTGGATTTTTTTTGAGATTTTTTGAGGATGTTTTGGGGATTTTTAAAAAATTTTTTGGGATTTTTGGGGATTTTTAAAATTATTTTTAGGGATTTTTGGGGGGATTTTTTGGGAATTTTTGGGGCTTTTTTTAGAATTTTTTGGGGGATTTTTGGGAGATTTTTAAAAATTTTTTTGAGATTTTTGGGGGGATTTTTAGGGGATTTTTTGGGGCATTTTTTCTGATTTTATTTGGATTTTTTTAGGATTTTTTGGAATTTTTTTGAGGATTTTTAAAAACTTTTTTTGAGATTTTTGGGGATTTTTTGGGGGATTTTTAAAGGATTTTTTTAGGATTTTTGGGGGGTTTTTTGAGGATTTTTTGTGGATTTTGTGGGATTTTTTTGGGATTTTTTTGGGATTTTTTGGGATTTTTTGTGGATTGTTAAAAAAAATTTTGAGATTTTTTGGGGATTTTTTGGGGGATTATTTGGGATTTTTTTAGAATTTTTTGGGGATTTTTTGGGGGCATTTATTCTGATTTTTTGGGATTTTTTTGGGATTCCTTTAGATTTTTTTGGGGATTTTTGAAAACTTTTTTTGAGATTTTTAGGGATTTTTTGGGAGATTTTTTTAGCGTTTTTTTTGTATTTTTCTGGGATTTTTTTGGGACATTTTTGGGATTTTTGGGAGGGTTCTTCCGTGGTGCTGAGGGAGCTGCACAGCTGGGAACAGGAGCCCCAGGTGCTGAACACCTGTGAGAAGGTGATCCAGGTGAGAGGGGAATTTGGGATTTTTTGGGGATTTTTTGGGGATTTTTTGGGATTTTTTTGGGGATTTTTCAAAATTTTTTTGAGATTTTTTTGGGATTTTTGGAGGATTTTTTGTGGGATTTTTTTTGGATTTTTTGGGGGATTTTGGGGATTTTTTGGGATTTTTTTAGGGTGTTTTTAAAATTTTTTTTTGCAATTTTTTGGGGATTTTTTTGGGATTTTTTTCAGAATTTTTTAGGATTTTTGGGACATTTTTTGGGAATTTTGGGGGGATTTTTAAAAATTTTTTTTGAGACTTTTGGGGATTTTTTGGGGATTTTTTGAGAATTTTTGGGGGATTTTTGCGACATGTTTTTGGAATTTTTGGGGGATTTTTTTAGGATTTTTTGGGATTTTTTTGAGGCTTTTAAAAACTTTTTTTCGAGATTTTTTGGGGATTTTTTGGGGGATTTTTAAAGGATTTTTTTAGGATTTTTGGGGGGTTTTTTGAGGATTTTTTGTGGATTTTGTGGGATTTTTTGGGGATTTTTTTGGGATTTTTTGAGATTTTTTTCTGATTCTATTTGGGTTTTTTTAGGATTTTTTGGGATTTTTAATGGATTGTTAAAAAAAATTTTGAGATTTTTTGGGGATTTTTTGGGGTTTTTTTTTAGGAGTTTTTAGAATTTTTTGGGGGACTTTTTGGTTATTTTTTCTGATTTTTTTGGGATTTTTGGTGATCTTTTGAGGATTTTAAAAAATTTATTTGAGGATTTTTTGGGGATTTTTTTTTATTTTTTGGGATTTTTTTTAGAATTTTTTTGGGGGGCTTTTAAAAATTATTTTTGAGATTTTTGGGGATTTTTTGGGGAATTTATTCTGATTTTTTGGGATTTTTTTGGGATTCCTTTGGATTTTTTTGGGGATTTTTAAAAAATATTTTGAGATTTTTTTGGGATTTTTTGGGGATTTTCGGGGCATTTTTTTGGGATTTTTTTTCAGATTTTTGGGGGGGTTTTTGGGATTTTTTTGGGGGTGTTTTTAAAAATTTTTTTGGGATTTTTGGGGATTTTTTGGAGATTTTTTTAGATTTTTTTAGGATTTTTGGGGCATTTTTTGGCGATTTTTTTGGGATTTTTTGGGAGATTTTATGGGGGATTTTTAAGAATTTTTTTGAGATTTTTGGGGATTTTGGGGGGATTTTTTTAGAATTTTTGGGGGATTTTTTATAATTTTTTTTGAGATTTTTGCGGATTATTTTAGAATTTTTCTAGAACTTTTTTGGGATTTTTTGGGATTTTTTTTTGGGATGTTTAAAATTTTGCGGGGGGGTTTTGGGATTTTTTGGGGGATGTTTAAAAATGTTTTGGGATTTTTTGGGGGATTTTTTGGGCTCTTTATTAGGATTTTTGGGGGAATTTTTTTAGGAATTTTGAGGATTTTGGGGGGTTTTTTTTTAATTTTTTTAGAAATTTTGGGGGATTTTTGGGGGGATTTCTGAGGATTTTTTTTCTGGTTTTTCAGGATTTTTAAAAAACTTTTTGAGGTTTTTTTGGGATTTTTTGAGGGATTTTTTGGGATTTTTTGAGAATTTTTGGGGGATTTTTGCGACATTTTTTTGGAATTTTTTGGGGATTTTTTGGGATTTTTGGGGCATTTTTTTGGAATTTTTTGGGGATTTTTGGGGCATTTTTTGGGATGTTTAAAGTTTTTGGGGGATTTTTTGGGATTTTTTTGGGATTTTTAAAAATTTTTTTTGATTTTTTGGGGGATTTTTTTTTTTTTGGGGATTTTTTTAGGATTTTGGGGGGATTTTTATTGGATTTTTTTCTGAGTTTTTGGGGTTTTTTGGTGATTTTTTTGAGGCTTTTATAAAAATTTTTTTAGATTTTTTGGGGATTTTTGAGGGATTTTTTTAGGATTTTTTTAGAATTTTTTGAGATTTTTTAGAATTTTTTTAGGATTTTTGAGGATTTTTTCAGGATTTTTTTCTGATTTTTTGGGGATTTTTTGGGGAGTTTTTTTGGAATGTTTAAAAATTTGGGGGGGTTTTTTTGGGGAATTTTAAAAATTTTTTGAGATTTTTGGGGATTTTTTTTGGAATTTTTTTGGCAATTCTGGGGATATTTTGGGGGGATTTTTTTAGGATTTTTTGGGGCATTTTGGGGGGATTTTTGGGATGGATGTCCCAGAAATTTTGGGATGGGGATGTCCCACATAGGGGATCAGAGATGAGTGCCAGGTGATCCAAGTGAGCTGGGAATTTTGGGAATTTTTGGGGTTTTTGAGAATTTTGGGATTTTTGGACTACCTGGAATTTTGGGATGGGGATTCCAGGCATTTTGGGATGGGGATCCTGGAAATTTTGGGATCCCAGGAATTTTGGGGCACTGGGAATTTTGGGATGGGGATCCCAGGAATTTTAGGATTCCAGGCATTTTGGGATGGTGATTTTGGGAATTTTGGGATGGAGAATTTGGGAATTTTGGGATGGGGATCCTGGAAATTTTGGGATTCCAGGGATTTTGGGATGAGGATCCCGAGGGTTTTGGGATTTTAGGGAATTCTGGCATGGGGATCCCAGGAATTTTAGGATTCCAGGGATTTTGGGATGGGGATTTGGGGAATTTTGGGATGGGGATCATGGAAATTTTGGGATTCTAGGGATTTTTGGGATGGGGATCCTGGGGATTTTGGGATGTAGTTTGTGGTGATTTTGGGAATTTTGGGATGGAGATCCTGGAAATTTTGGGATTCCAGGAATTTTGGGGCACTGGGAATTTTTGGGATGGGGATCCCAGGGATTTTGGGATTCCAGGGATTTTGGGATGGAGATTTTGGGAATTTTGGAATGGGGATCCTGGAAATTTTGGGATGAGGATTCCAGAAGTTTGGGATCCTGAAAATTTTGGAATGAGAGTCCTGGGAATTTTAGGATCCTGGGGATTTCAGGTTGGGGGATTTTGGGATTTTGTCATCCCAGGAATTTTGGGATCCCAGGGAATTTGGGATTCTAGGGATTTTTTGGGATGTGGATCCCGGGAATTTTGGGATTTTGGGGAATTTTGGGATGGGGAATTTGGGAATTTTGGCTTGGGGATCTCAGGGATTTTAGGATTTTAGGGAATTTTGGGATGGGGATCCCGGGGATTTTAGGATTTTAGGGATTTTGGGATGGAGATTTTGGGAATTTTGGGATGGAGAATTTGGGAATTTTGGGATGGGGATCCCAGGGATTTTGGGATTTTAGGGATTTTGGGATGGGGATTTTGAGGAATTTTGGGATGGAGAATTTGGGAATTTTGGGATGGGGATCCTGGCAATTTTGGGATGAGGATTCCAGAAGTTTGGGATCCTGAAAATTTTGGAATGGGAGTCCTGGGAATTTTAGGATTCTGGGGATTTCAGGTTGGGGAATTTTGGGATGGGGATCCCAGGAATTTTGGGATCCCAGGGAATTTGGGATTCCAAGGATTTTGGGATGGGCATCTTGGGGATTTCGGGATGAGGATCCCAAAAATTTTGGGATGGGGATCCTGGAAATTTTGGGATTCCAGGAATTCTGGGGCACTGGGAATTTTTGGGATGGAGATCCCAGGGATTTTGGGATTTTAGGGATTTTTGGATGGAGAATTTGGGAATTTTTTGGATGAGGATCCTGGAAATTTTGGGATTTTAGGGAATTTTGGGATGGGGATCCCGGGGATTTTGGGATTTTAGGGAATTTTGGGATGGGGATCCCGGGGATTTTGGGATTTTAGGGAATTTTGGGATGGGGATCCCAGGGATTTTGGGATTCTAGGGATTTTGGGATGGAGAATTTGGGAATTTTGGGAATTTTTGGGATGGAGAATTTGGGAATTTTGGGATGGAGATCCTGGAGATTTTGGGAATTTTGGGATCCTGGGAATATCAGAATGGACCTCCCAGGAATTCCAGAATATTTTAATAAATTTTTTTTTGGGAATCGCGCAGGTTCTGATCGGGGACGAGCCCGAGGCGGGGCTGGAGAATCTCTTGGAGGTGACAATTCCCGAGGAGCTGGAGCGGCGCCTGGCGCGGCTGGACACGGAGGGACAGGGACAGCAGGGGACGGCCAGCGCCAGGTGACACCGCCAGGAGCCACCAGGGGACACCGCGGTGGCACCAAGGGCCAACGTGGGGACAATGGAGTGATGTCCCCAAGGAGCCATCTTGGTGACAATGGAGTGGCCCCAAAGGGCACCATGGTGACAATAGCGTGATGTTTCCAAAAGCCACCACAGTGACAATGGAATGTCCCCAAGGCGCCATCTTGGTGTCAATGAGGTGTCCTCAAAAGCCACCACGGTGACAAGGGGATGTTCCCCAAGGAGCCATCTTGGTGACAATGGAGTGTCCCTAAAAAACCACCACAGTGACAATGGGATGTCCGCAAAGAGCCATCATGGTGGCACTGTCCCCAAAAATCCACCACAGTGACAATGGGGTGTCCCCAAAAAGCCACCATGGTGACAATGAGATGTCCCCAAGGAGCCATCTTGGTGACAATAGGATGTCCCCCAAAAAGCCACCACAGTGACAGTGGGGTGTCTCCAAGGCACCATCTTGGTGTCAATGGGATGTCCCTAAAAAACCACCATGGTGACAATGAGGGTGTCCCCAAGGAGCCATCTTGGTGGCTGTTCTGCGTCACCAAGGAGCCATCTTGGTGACAACGGGGTGTCCCCAAAGAGCCATCTTGGGGACACTGTCCCCAAAAATCCACCACAGTGACAATGGGGTGTCCCCAAAAAGCCACCACGGTGACAATGGGATGATGTCCCCAAAAGCCACCACAGTGATAATGGGATGGGGGAGCCTTGAGGAGCCATCTTGGTGACAATGAAGTGTCCCCAAAAAGCCACCACAGGGACCATGAGATGTCCCCAAGGAGCCATCTTGGTGTCAATGGGGTGTCCCCAAAAGCCCACCATGGTGACAATGAAGTGTCCTTGAGAAGCCATCTTGGTGACAATGGGATGTCCCCAAAAAGCCACCGCAGTGACAATGGCATGTGTCCAAGGAGCCATCTTGGTGGCTGTTCTGTGTCCCCAAGGAGCCATCTTGGTGACAATGGAGTGTCCCCAAGCAGCCATCTTAGTGACAAGGATGTCCCCAAAAAGCCGCCATGGTGATAATGAGGATGTCCCCAAGGAGCCATCTTGGTGTTAATGAGGATGTCCCCAAAAAGCCACCACGGTGACAATGGGATGGTGTCCCCAAAAAACCACCATGGTGACAATGGAGTATCTCCAAGGAACCATCCTGGGGACAATGGGGTGTCCCCAAAAAGCCACCACAGTCACAGTGTCATTTTTCCGAGGAGCCATCTTGGTGGCTGTTCTATGTCCCCAAGGAGCCATCTTGGTGGCAACGGGGTGTCCCCAAAGAACCATCATGGTGACACTGGGTTGTCCCCAAAAATCATGGTGGTGACAATGGGGTGTCCCCAAGGAGCCACCATGGTGATAATGGGGTGTCCTTGAGGAGCCATCTTAGTGGCAGGGTTGTCCCCAAAAATCATTGTGGTGACAGTGAGATGTCATTGAGGAACCATCTTGGGGACAATGGGGTGGCACCAAGGGCCGCCATGGTGACAATGGAGTGTCCCCAAGGAGCCATCTTGGTGACAATGGAGTGTCCCAAGGAGCCATCTTGGTGACAATGGGGCAATGTCCCCAAAAAGCCACCACAGTGACTGTACCATGTCCCCAAGGAGCTATCCTGGTGACAGAGATGTCCTCAAAAAGCCACCACGGTGACAATGGAGTGTCCTTGAGGAGCAATGTTAGTGACAACGGGGTGGCACCAAAAGCCACCACAGTGACAATAGGATGGTGTCTCCAAGGAATCACCACAGTGATAATGGAATGATGTCCCCAAAAACCATCACAGCGACAATGCAGTGTCCCCAAGGAGCCATCTTGGTGTCAATGGGTTGTCCCCAAAAAGCCACCACGGTGACAATGGCATGTCTCCAAAAGCCACCACAGTGACAATGGGATGATGTCCCCAAAAAGCCAACACGGTGACAATGGGGCAATGTCCCCAAGGAGCCATCATGGTGACTGTTCCACGTCCCCAAGGAGCCATCTTGGTGACAAGGATGTTCCCAAAAAGCCACCATGGTGACAATGGGAGGATGTTCCCAAAGGCCACCATGGTGACAATGGGAGGATGTTCCCAAAGGCCACCATGGTGACAATGGGAGGATGTTCCCAAAGGCCACCATGGTGACAATGCCGTGAATGTCCCTAAGGGTCACCGTGTTGGCCCCATCTGTCCCCTCCCCCTACAGCAAATAAAAGGGTCTGACCCCAAATCTGGTGTGGGACATTTGGGGACATCGGGGGGATCTGGGGACCTTGGAGCTGAATTTGGGGACAATTGGGGACATTGAGGGGATTTGGGGACATTTAAAGGGATTTGAAGGATTTGGGAACTTTGGGGACATCAGAGGGATTTGGGGACGCTGGGGCTGGATTTGGGGACATCAGGGTATGGGGACATTTGGGGGTTTGGGAACATTTGGGGACATTGCGGGGATTTGGGGACATTTGGCGACTTTGGCGCCGTTCCCCTCCCTCCCCACTAGGGGGCGCCAGCAGCGCGGGACTCGCAGGCCCCGCCCCCTCCCCTTCTCAGCCAATCAGCGCTCAGATGGGCGTGGTAATTCTTAGGCACCGCCCCTCCTCCCTCAGCCAATCAGCGCTCAGATAGGCGTGCTAATTCTTAGGCGCCGCTCCTCCGCTCTAAGCCAATCAGAGCTCAGAAAGGCGTGGCAATTTTAGGCCCCGCCCCTCCTCTTTCAACCAATCAGCGCTCAGATGGGCGTGGCCTCGTGACTTTGGGGGGCGTGGTCTCCGCACCCGGAAGCGGCGCCGGGCGGGTCCCGGTGAGTGCGGGGGAGGAGGGGGGGGGGGGGGGGGGGCGCGGATTTTGGGGAATATTTGGGAATATTCGGGAATATTTGGGATAATTCGGGATTATTTGGGATGCGGGAAGAGGAGGATGAGGATGAGGCGGGAGCTGCCGGAGATTCCCGAGAAACTCCGAGGCCTGGGCGGGACCTCCCCCCTCCCCAAGGACCTCCCTGTCCCTCCTTTTCCCAAAATTCCCAAAAATTCCGGGAGCATCCCCCAAAAAAAAATTTGGGATGAAACCTCGGAGCACATTCCAGGACCCCTCACCTGGCTCAGGTGTGTCCTCCCCTCCCCCTCCCTTCCCCCCGGGATTTTCTCGTTTTTCCCATTCCAAGAAAGAACCCCCAAAAAAATAAAAAAAAATGGGGATAAAACCCCGAAATTGGGAATTTTGAGCATCCGGAGATGGGAATTTTAAGGATTCGGGATTCTCCGGGAATGGGAATTTTGAGGATCGGGGACTCCCCCCCATCCTCCTTCTTCCAGGTTGGAAATCCTGAATTCCCGAGAGAATTTTTGGGAATTTTTTTGCCAAAATCCCACCCCGGGAATGTCCCCGGACAAGGACAGGGAATAAAAAATCCCCTTGGAAAAGTCTGGAATGTCATTCCCGGGATGGGATTTATTTTTTTTCCCCTCAAAATTCCCAATTTTTCTTTCTTTTTTTTTTTTTTTCCTCTCTTCCATATCCCAGGATTTTCATTCCAGGCTTTTTATTTCCATGCCCTGGGTTAAAAAAAAAAAATAAAATAAAATAAATTCCTTCCACTCCCGATTTTTTTAGGGACAAATATTTGGGACAAGGCCCAGGAGCTCAGCTTTGGATTAATGGGACACCAGAGGTGGAATTCCAGAGGGGGGAAAAAAATGGGATTGGAAATCCAGAGGGGAAAAAAAAACAGGATTGGAATTCCAAAAGGGGAAAATTAAAAACAGGATTGGAATTCCAGAATGGCAGAAAAAAAATGGGATTTGTATTCCAGAGGGGGAAAAAAATGGGATTGAAATTCCAGAGTTGGGGGAAAATAAAATGGGATTGGAATTCCAGATTGGGATTGGAATTCTAGAGGGAGGGAGGAAAAAAGATTGGAATTCCAGAGGGGAAAAAAAAATGGGATTGCAATTCCAAACGAGGGGGAAAAATGGGATTGGAATTCCAGAGTTGGGAAGAAAAAAAAAAAAAAGTGGATTTGTATTCCAGAGGGGGAAAAAAAAATGGGATTGGAATTCCAGAGGGGGGGGAAAAAATGGGATTGGAATTCCAGAGGGGAAAAAAAAAAAAAGGATTGGAATTCCAAAAGGGGAAAAAAATGGGATTGGGATTCCAGAGTTGGGGAGAAAAAAAAAAAAGGATTGGAATTCCAGATTGGTATTGGAATTCTAGAGGGGAAAAAAAAAGAGATTGGAATTTCAGAGGAAAAAAAAAGGGGGGAATTGGAATTCCAAAAGGGAAAAAAATAGGATTGGAATTCCAGAGTTGGGGAGGAAAAAAAATGGGATTGGAATTCCAGAGGGGAAAAAGAAACAGGATTGGAATTCCAAAAGGGGAAAAGAAAAAACAGGATTGGAATTCCAGAATGGCAGAAAAAAAAATGGGATTTGTATTCCAGAGGGGGAAAAAAAATGGGATTGGGATTCCAGAGTTGGGTGAAAATAAAATGGGATTGGAATTCCAGAGGGAAAAAAAAAATGGGATTGGAATTCCAGATTGGGATTGGAATTCCAGGGTTGGGGAAAAAAAAAAAGGAATTGGAATTCCAGATTGGGATTGGAATTCTAGAGGGAGGGAGGAAAAAAGAGATTGGAATTCCAGAGGGAAAAAGAATGGGATTGCAATTCCAAAGGAGGGGAAAAAATGAGATTGGAATTCCAGAATGGCAGAAAAAAAAATGGGATTTGTATTCCAGAGGGGGAAAAAAAATGGGATTGGAATTCCAGAGGGGAAAAAAAAAAAAAAAAAAAGAGATTGGAATTTCAGAGGAAAGAAAAAAAAAAGGGGGGGGATTGGAATTCCAAAAGGGGAAGAAAATGGGATTGGAACTCCAAAGGGGGGGGAAAAATGGGATTGGGATTCCAGAATAGCAGAAAAAAATTGGGATTGGGATTTCAGAGGGGGAAAAAAAAAAGGATTGGAATTCCAAAAGGGGAAAAAATGGAATTGGAATTCCAGAGTTGGGGAGAAAAATAAAATGGGATTGGAATTCCAGATTGGGATTGGAATTCCAGAGGGGAAAAAAAAAAAAAGAGATTGGAATTTCAGAGGAAAAAAAAAAGAGAGGGATTGGAATTCCAAAAGGGGAAGAAAATGGGATTGGAACTCCAAAGAGGGGGAAAAAATGGGATTGGAATTCCAGAATAGCAGAAAAAAATTGGGATTGGAATTCCAGAGGGGGGAAAAAATTGGGATTGGAATTCCAGAGGGGGAAGAAAAAACAGGATTGGAATTCCAAAGGGGGTGGGGGGGTGGGAATGGGATTGGAATTGCAGAGTGGAGGAAAAAAAAAATTGGGATTGGAATTCCAGAGGGAAAAAAAAAAAACCTGATTGTAATTCCAAAAGGGGAAAAAAATGGGATTGGAATTCCAGAATGGGATTGGAATTCCAGAATGGCAGGAAAAATTGGGATTGGCATTCCAGAGGGAAAAAAAAAGTGGGATTGGGAATTTTTGGGAATTTTTTGGTGTGGATTAAAGAGTTTTTCCCCCTTCCAGGAGCCTTGGGAAGAGCAGGAATCCCGGGATGCGCCGGCTCCCACCTGGATAAGGGAGGATCCCCATGGAAGCTTCTGGAATTCCCAGATTTCTGCTGGAATTCCCGGCTGGAACCGGGGCTCCCTCCCCATTCCCACCAGGACTGGGAGCTCTGGTCTGAACCCCAGCTGGAGCAGAGAATTCCCAGTTCATTCCTGGTGGGAGCAGAGAATTCCCATTTAATTCCCACCAGGATCAGAGGATTCCCATTTAATTCCCATTGGGATCAGAGAATTCCCAATAAATTCCCACTGGGATCAGAGAATTCCCATTTATTTCCCAGTGGGATCAGAGAATTCCCACTGGGATCAGAGAATTTCCAATAAATTTCCACTGGGAACAGAGAATTCCCATTGAATTCCCAGTAGGATCAGAGAATTCCCATTTAATTCCCACCTGGAGCAGAGAATTCCCAATCAATTCCCACCAGGATTAGAGATTCCTTTTTAATTCCCAGTAGGATCAGAGAATTCCCAATTAATTCCCACCTGGAGCAGAGAATTCCCAGTTAATTCCCACCAGGATTGGATCTTCCCAGTTAATTCCTAGTGGGATCAGAGAATTCCCATTTAATTCCCAGTGGGATTAGAGAATTCCAAGTGGGATCAGAGAATTCCAAATAAATTCCCACTGGGAGCAGAGAATTCCCAATTAATTCCCAGTGAATCAGATTATTCCCAGTTAATTCCCAGTAGGATCAGAGAATTCCCAGTAGGATCAGAGAATTCCCATTTAATTCCCAGTGGGATCTGAGAATTCCCAATTAATTCCTACCAGGATTAGATCTTCCCATTTAATTCCCATTGGGATCAGAGAATTCCCAGTTAATTCCCATTGGGATCAGAGAATTCCCATTTAATTCCCAGTAGGATCAGAGAATTCCCAGTAGGATCAGAGAATTCCCACTGGGAGCAGAGGATTCCCAATTAATTGCCATTGGGATCAGAGAGTTCCCAGTTAATTCCCACTGGGATCAGAGAATTCCCAATAAATTCCCACTGGGATCAGAGATTCCCAGTTTATTCTCACCTGGATTAGAGAATCCTTTTTAATTCCCAGTAGGATCAGAGAATTCCCAGTTAATTCCTGGTGGGATCAGAGAATTCCCAATTAATTCCCACCTGGAGCAGAGAATTCCCATTTAATTCCCAGTGGGATCAGAGAATTCCCATTTAATTCCCGGTGGGATCAGAGATTCCCATTTAATTCCCAGTGGGATCAGAGAATTCCCATTTAATTCCCAGTGGGATCAGAGATTCCCAGTAAATTCCCACTGGGATCAGAGAATTCCCATTAAATTCCCAGTGGGATCAGAGATTCCCATTTAATTCCCAGTGTGATCAGAGGATTCCCAGTTAATTCCCACCTGGATTAGAGAATCCTTTTTAATTCCCAGTAGGATCAGAGAATTCCTAGTGGGATCAGAGAATTCCCAATAAATTCCCACTGGGATCAGAGAATTCCCAGTGGGATCACAGAATTCCCAATAAATTCCCAGTAGGATCAGAGAATTCCCATTTAATTCCCAGTGGGATCAGAGAATTCCCAATTAATTCCCAGTGGAATAAAAGATTCCCATTTATTTCCCACCTGAATCAGCCCCATCCCCCTCCTGGAATTCCAGAGAATTCCAACATTCCAGAGAATTCCAGAATTCCAGGGAATTTCTTCTCCAGAGAATTTTGGGCTCCAGCCCTTCCCGGGAAAACTGGAGACGCGGAGCATGATGGAATCCCGCATCCGGCGTGAGTAGGGGCAAAATTCTGGAATTTTCCTCACATTTCCAGCCTGGTTTTGCCACAAAATAATGGGAATTTTGAGGGGATTTTAAGGAAGTTTTTTTTAAAAAATTTTTTCCTAATTTTCCAGCCTGATTTTCCCACAGGAATTGGATTTTTAGGGAATTTAAATAGAATTTTAAGAGAATTTTGAGGGAATTTTAAAGAAATTTTGTGGGAATTTTAATAGAATTTTGAGGGAAATTTTAGGGAATTTAAAGGGAATTTTAAGTGAATTTTGAGGGAATTTTAAGAGAATTTTGAGGGACTTTTGAAGAAATTTTGAGGGAATTTAGAGAGAATTTTAAGGATATTTTTTCATTTTTTCCCCAATTTTCCAGCCTGATTTTCCCACAGGAATTGGATTTTTGAGGGAATTTTGTGGGAATTTTAAGAGAATTTTGAGGGAATTTTAAAGAAATTTTGTGGGAATTTTGAGATAATTTTGAGGGAAATTTTAGGGAATTTAAAGGGAATATTAAGAGAACTTTGAGGGAATTTTAAAGAAATTTTGTGGGAATTTTAAAGAAATTTTGAGGGAATTTTGAGAGAATTTAAAGGATTTTTTTTCATTTTTTCCCCAATTTTCCAGCCTGATTTTCCCACAGGAATTGGATTTTTGAGGGAATTTAAAGGGAATTTTGAGGCAATTTTAAGGAATTTTTTTGGGAGTTTTGAGGAATTTTTGTGGGAATTTTTATGGAATTTTAAGGGAATGTTAAAGAAATTTTGTGGGAATTTTGAGAGAATTTTGAGGGAAATTTTAGGGAATTTAAAGGGAATATTAAGAGAACTTTGAGGGAATTTTAAAGAAATTTTGAGGGAATTTTGAGAGAATTTTAAGGATTTTTTTTCATTTTTTCCCCAATTTTCCAGCCTGATTTTCCCACAGGAATTGGATTTTTGAGGGAACTTAAATGGAATTTTAGGATAATTTTGTGGGAATTTAAAATAAATTTTTTTTTTTAATTTTGAGAGATTTTTGAGGGAATTTTGAGAGAATGTTGAAAGAATTTTAAGGAAATTTTTTTCCCATTTTTCCCCAATTTTCCAGCCTGATTTTCCCACAGGAATTGGATTTTTGAGGGAATTTAAAGGGAATTTTAAGAGAATTTTGTGGGAATTTTGTGGGAATTTTAAAGAAATTTTTTGGGAATTTTAAGAGAATTTTGAGGAAATTTTAAAGAAATTTTGAGGGAATTTTAAAGAAATTTTGAGAGAATTTTAAGAATTTTCTTCATTTTTTTCCCCAATTTTCCAGCCTGATTTTCCCACAGGAATTGGATTTTTGAGGGAATTTAAAGGGAATTTTGAGGCAATTTTAAGGGATTTTTTTGGGAATTTTGAAGAATTTTTGTGGGAATTTTTATGGAATTTTGAGGGAATTTTAAAGAAATTTTGTAGGAATTTTAAGAGAATTTTGAGGGAATTTTGAAAGAATTTTTAAATTTTTTTTTCTCCCAAATATCCAGCCCAGTTTTCCCACAAAAATGGGAATTTTTGAATTTTCCCAAATTTCCAGTGTGGTTTTGCCACAAAAAATGGGAATTTGGAGGGGATTTTAAGGAAGTTTTTTTTTCATTTTTTTTCCAATTTTACAGCCTGATTTTCCCACAGGAATTGGATTTTTGAGGGAATTTAAAGGGAATTTTGAGGAAATTTTAAAGAAATTTTGTGGGAATTTTCAGAGAATTTTGAGGGAAATTTTAGGGAATTTAAAGGGAATTTTAAGAGAATTTTTTGGGAATTTTAAAGAAATTTTGTGGGAATTTTAAAGAAATTTTATGGGAATTTTAAAGAAATTTTGTGGGAATTTTTAGGGAATTTTGAGAGAATTTTAAGAATTTTTTTCTTTTTTTCCCCCAATTTTCCAGCCTGATTTTCCCACAGGAATTGGATTTTTGAGGGAACTTAAAGGGAATTTTAAGAGAAATTTGAGGAAATTTTAAAGAAATTTTGTGGGAATTTTAAGGATTTTTTTTTCTTTTTTCCCCAATTTTCCAACCTAATTTTCCCACAGGAACGGGAATTTTGTGAGAATTTAAAGGGATTTTTGAGGCAATTTTAAGGAATTTTTTTGGGAGTTTTGAGGAATTTTTGTGG
This sequence comes from Catharus ustulatus, assembly GCF_009819885.2. Classification (NCBI taxonomy): domain Eukaryota; kingdom Metazoa; phylum Chordata; class Aves; order Passeriformes; family Turdidae; genus Catharus; species Catharus ustulatus. The sequence goes on from NC_046221.1 coordinate 163,978,283, forward strand.
GAATTTTTATGGAATTTTAAGGGAATTTTAAAGAAATTTTGTGGAAATTTTAAGAGAATTTTGAGGGAATTTTGAAAGAATTTTAAAGATTTTTTTTCTCCCAAATTTCCAGCCCAATTTTCACACAAAAATGGGAATTCTGGAATTTTCCCGAAATTTCCAGCCTGGTTTTGCCACAAAAAATGGGAATTTGGAGGGGATTTTAAGGAAGTTTTGTTTTTCATTTTTTCCCCAATTTTCAAGCCTGATTTTCCCACAGGAATTGGATTTTTGAGGGAATTTAAAGGGAATTTTAAGAGAATTTTGAGGGAATTTTAAAGAAATTTTGAGGGAATTTTAAGAGAATTTTGAGGGAATTTAGAGGGAATTTAGAGAGAATTTTAAGGAATTTTTTTCCCCAATTTTCCAGCCTGATTTTCCCACAGGAATTGGATTTTTGAGGAAATTTAAAGGGAATTTTAAGAGAAATTTGAGGAAATTTTAAAGAAATTTTGTGGGAATTTTAAAGAAATTTTGTGGGAATTTTTAGGGAATTTTGAGAGAATTTTAAGAATTTTTTTCCCCCAATTTTCCAGCCTGATTTTCCCACAGGAATTGGATTTTTGAGAGAATTTAAAGGGAATTTTAAAGGGAATTTTGAGGGAATTTTAAAGGAATTTTGTGGGAATTTTTAGGGAATTTTGAGGGGATTTAAAGGATTTTTTTTCATTTTTTCCCCAATTTTCCAGCCTGATTTTCCCACAGGAATTGGATTTTTGAGGGAATTTAAAGGGAATTTTAAGAGAATTTTGAGAGAATTTTGTGAGAATTTTAAAGAAATTTTGTGGGAATTTTGAGGGAAATTTTAGGGAATTTAAAGGGAATTTTAAGAGAATTTTGAGGAAATTTTAAAGAAATTTTGAGGGAATTTTAAAGAAATTTTGAGGGAATTTTAAAGAAATTTTGAGAGAATTTTAAGAATTTTCTTCATTTTTTTCCCCAATTTTCCAGCCTGATTTTCCCACAGGAATTGGATTTTTGAGGGAATTTAAAGGGAATTTTGAGGCAATTTTAAGGTATTTTTTTGGGAGTTTTGAGGAATTTTTGTGGGAATTTTTATGGAATTTTAAGGGAATGTTAAAGAAATTTTGTAGGAATTTTAAGAGAATTTTGAGGGAATTTTGTGGGAATTTTAAAGAAATTTTGTGGGAATTTTTAGGGAATTTTGAGAGAATTTAAAGGATTTTTTTTCTTTTTTTCCCCCAATTTTCCAGCCTGATTTTCCCACAGGAATTGGATTTTTGAGGGAATTTAAAGGGAATTTTAAAAGAATTTTGAGAGAATTTTGTGGGAATTTTAAAGAAATTTTGTGGGAATTGTAAGAGAATTTTGAGGGAAATTTTAGGGAATTTAAAGGGAATTTTAAGAGAATTTTGAGGAAATTTTAAAGAAATTTTGAGGGAATTTTGAAGAAATTTTGAGGGAATTTAGAGAGAATTTAAAGGATTTTTTTTTCATTTTTTCCCCAATTTTCCAGCCTGATTTTCCCACAGGAATTGGATTTTTAGGGAATTTAAATAGAATTTTAAGAGAATTTTGAGGGAATTTTAAAGAAATTTTGTGGGAATTTTAAGGATTTTTTTTTTCTTTTTCCCCCAATTTTCCAACCTAATTTTCCCACAGGAATGGGAATTTTGTGAGAATTTAAAGGGATTTTTGAGGCAATTTTAGGGGAATTTTTTGGGAATTTTGAAGAATTTTTGTGGGAATTTTTATGGAATTTTAAGGGAATGTTAAAGAAATTTTGTGGGAATTTTGAGAGAATTTTGAGGGAATTTAGAGAGAATTTTAAGGAATTTATTTTTTCATTTTTTCCCCAAATTTCCAGCCCAATTTTCACACAAAAATGGGAATTCTGGAATTTTCCCGAAATTTCCAGCCTGGTTTTGCCACAAAAAATGGGAATTTGGAGGGGATTTTAAGGAAGTTTTGTTTTTCATTTTTTCCCCAATTTTCAAGCCTGATTTTCCCACAGGAATTGGATTTTTAGGGAATTTAAATGAAATTTTAAGATAATTTTGGGGAAATTTTAGGGAATTTAAAGGGAATTTTAAGTGAATTTTGAGGGAATTTTAAATAAATTTTGAGGGAATTTAGAGAGAATTTTAAGGATTTTTTTCCCATTTTCCCCCCAATTTTCCAGCCTGATTTTCCCACAGGAATTGGATTTTTGAGGGAATTTAAAGGGAATTTTAAGAGAAATTTGAGGAAATTTTAAAGAAATTTTGTGGGAATTTTAAAGAAATTTTGTGGGAATTTTTAGGGAATTTTGAGAGAATTTTAATAATTTTTTCCCCCAATTTTCCAGCCTGATTTTCCCACAGGAATTGGATTTTTGAGGGAATTTTGTGAGAATTTTGTGGGAATTTTAAATAAATTTTGTGGGAATTTATCTGGAATTTTAAGGGGATTTTGAGGGTCTTGTAAGGGAATTTTGAGGAAATTTTGAGTGAATTTTAAGGGAGTTTTCAAGAAATTTTGTGGGAATTTTAAGGGAAATTTGAGGGAATTTTTTTAATTTAAAGGGAATTTTAAATGAAATTTTTAATGGAACTGTGGGGGATTTTTAAAGGAATTTTAAGGAATTTTGAGGGAATTTTGAGGAAATTTGGGGTGAATTATGAGAGAATTTAAAGGGAATTTTAAAGGGAATTTTAAGGAAATTTTGGGGGGAATTTTGAGGGAGTTTTAAGGGAATTTTAAAGAAATTTTTTTGTAACTTTAGAGGAATTTAAAGGGAATTTTTAATGGAATTTTGAGGGAAATTAAGGAATTTCAAGGGAATTTTGGAAATGTTAAGGGAATTTTGAGGGAATTTTTTTTTTAATTTTTCCAGGAATTCTTAGGGAATTTTAAGGGAATTTTAGGAATGTTAAGGGAATTTTGAGGGAATTTTTTTTTTTATTTTTCTGTGAATTTTAAGGAAATTTTGGGAATGTTAAGGGAATTTTCAGGAATTTTTTTGGAGGATTTTTCCGGGAATTTTAAGAGAACTTTGGAAATGTTAAGGGAATTTTCAGGAATTTTTTTTGGGATTTTTCCGGGAATTTTAACGGAATTTTGGAAATGTTAAGGAAATTTTCAGGAATTTTTTTTATTTTTCTGTGAATTTTAAGGGAATTTTGGGAATGTTAAGGGAATTTTCAGGAAATTTTTTTTCTTTTTCCGGGAATTTTAAGGGAATTTTGGGAATGTTAAGGGAATTTTGAGGGAATTTTTTTTGGATTTTTCTGGGAATTTTAAGGGAATTTTAGGAATGTTGAGGGAATTTTGAGAGAATTTTTTGTGGGGAATTTTGAAGGAAATATGGAGGGAAATTTTGAGGGAAATTTTAAGGAAATTTTGAAGAAATTTCCTGAATTCTGGAAGACTTTGAGTGGAAAAATCCAAATTTTTTTACCTTTAAAAATACAAAAACGGACAGCGCTGGGGAAAAAAAAAAATAAAAAATTGGGAAAAAAAATCTTAAAAATTCCAGAAAATTCCCAGAGTTGAAATCTTGGGAATTCTGGAAAATTCCAGGGTTGGCAACGACGTTGATGGACGCGACCACGGATAAAGATCCCGAGGTCCAGGAGCAAATCCGGAATTCCCTGTGCGCCCTCGGAGACGCCGACCCCGAGGAAATCCTGGAATGCTGCGGGGAATACCTGAGGCAGCACGACAAGGTCGGGAATTCCAGGAATTCCCAAAGTTCTGGAAGGATGTGGAGCTGGAATTTTCCTGGAATTTTGGGAATTCCCAAAATTTGGGACGAGTTGGGTGTGGGATTTTCTCAGGAATTTTGGGAATTCCTGGAGTTTGGGAAGAGTTTGGAGCTGGGATTTTCCCAGGAATTCCAGGAATTCCCAAAGTTCTGGAAGGGTTTGGAATTCCCAGAGTTTGGGAAGGGATTAGAGCTGGAATTTTGCTGAGAATTCCCAGAATTTGGGAAGGGTTTGGAGTTGAGGTTTTCCAGGGAATTTTGGGAATTCCCAAAATTTGGGACGAGTTGGGTGTGGGATTTTCTCAGGAGTTTTGGGAATTCCTGAAATTTGGGAAAGGTTTGGAGCTGGGATTTTCCTGGGAATTTTGGGAATTCCCAAAATTTGGGAAGAGTTGGGTGTGGGATTTTCTCAGGAATTTTGGGAATTCCCAAAATTTGGGAAGAGTTGAGTGTGGGATTTTCCCTGGAATTTTGGTAATTCCTGGAATTTGGGAAGGGGTTGGAGTTGAGATTTTTCCTGGAATTCCAGGAATTCCCAAAGTTCTGGAAGGGTTTGGAATTCCCAGAGTTTGGGAAGGGTTTAGAGCTGGGATTTTCCCCGGAATTTTGGGAATTCCCAAAATTTGGGAAGGGTTTGGAGCTGGGATTTTTCCTGGAATTCCAGGAATTCCCAGAATTCCCAGAATTTCCCATTTCCCATTCTCATTCCCAGTTTTCCATCCCTATTCCCATTCCCACAATTCCCAGATTTCGCTGAATTCCCATTTTCCCCATTTTCATTCCCAATTTTCCTTTCCCATTCCCAAATTCCCTTTCCCGTTTTTCTCATTCCCATTTTCCCCATTTTTCCTATCCCTAGTCCCATTCCCATCCTTAAAATTCCCACATTTCCCAGAATTCCAATTTTCCTGTTTTCCCATTTTCCCCCAATTTTTTCCCATTTTTCCATTCCCATCATTCCCATCATTCCCATTATTCCCATTATTCCCATTATTCCCATCCCAAATTCCCAAATTCCTAAACTCCAAATTCCCAAATCCCAAATTCCCCAATTCCCAAAATCCCCAATTCCCAAATCCCCAAATCCCAAATTCCTAAATCCCAAATTCCCAAATCCCAAATTCCCAAATCCCAAATTCCCAAATCCCAAAATCCCAATCCCCAAATCCCCAAAATCCCAAATCCCAAATTCCCTAATTCCCAAAATCCCAAATTCCCAAGTCCCCAAATTCCCAAATTCCCAAATCCCAAATTCCCCAAATTTTTTCCCCCAGCTGCCATTCCCATTCCGGGCACTGATCCTGCGCTCCATGGAATCCGGGACCCAGAATCCCAAATTGCCAAATCCCAAATCCCCAAATCCCAAAATCCCAAATTCCCCAATTCCCAAAATCCCCAATTCCAAAAATCCCCAAATTCCCAAATCCCAAAATCCCAAATCCCAGATTCCCAAAATCCCAAATTCCCCAATCCCCAAAATCCCCAATTCCAAAAATCCCCAAATTCCCAAATCCCAAAATCCCAAATCCCAGATTCCCAAAATCCCCAATTCTCCAAATCCCCAAATCTCCAAATCCCAAATTCCGAATTCCCAAAATCCCAAATTCCCAAATCATGACTTCCCAAATCCCAATTTCTCAAATTTCCAAATTTCCAAATTCCCAAATCCCAAATTCCCAAATTCCCAAATCCCAAAATCCTCAAATCCCAAATCCCAAATTCCCAAATTCCCAAATTTTTTCCCCCAGCTGCCGTTCCCGTTCCGGGCGCTGATCCTGCGCTCCATGGAATCCAGAATCCCAAATCCCAAAATCCCCAAATCCCCCAATTCCCAAATTCCCCAATTCCCAAAATCCCCAAATCCCAAAAATCCCAAATCCCCAAATTCCCTAATTCCCAAAATCCCAAATTCCCAAATCCCAAATTCCCAAATCCCAAATCCTGAATTCCCAAATCCCAAATTCCCAAACTTTTTCCCCCAGCTGCCGTTCCCGTTCCGGGCGCTGATCCTGCGCTCCATGGAAACCAGGATCCAGAATCCCAAATCCCAAAATCCCCAAATCCCCCAATTCCCAAAACCCCCAAATCCCCAAATCCCCAAAATCCCAATTCCCAAATCCCAAATCCCGAATTCCCAAATTCCTAAATCCCAAATCCCCAAATCCCGAATTCCTAAATCCTGAATTCCCAAATCCCAAATCCCCAAATCCCAAATTCCTAAATCCTCCAATTCCCAAATTCCAAATTCCCAAATCCTTCAATTCCCAAATCCCAAATTCCCCAAATTTTTTCCCCCAGCTGCCGTTCCCATTCCGGGCACTGATCCTGCGCTCCATGGAATCCGGGACCCAGAATCCCAAATTCCCAAATCCCAAATCCCCAAATCCAAAATCCCAAATCCCAGATTCCCAAAATCCCCAAATCCCAAATTCCCAAATCCCAAATTCCTAAATCCTGAATTCCCAAATCCCAAATTCCCAAAATCCTCAAGTCCCAAATCCCCAAATCCCAAATTCCCAAAATTCCAAAATCCCAAATCCCAAATTCCCAAATTTTTTACCCCAGCTGCCATTCTTGTTCCAGGCGCTGATCCTGCGCTCCATGGAATCCGGGATCCAGAATCCCAAATTCCCAAATCTCCAATTCCCAAAATCCCCAATTCCCAAATCCCCAAATCCCAAATCCCCAAAATCCCAATTCCCAAATCCCAAATTCCCAAATCCCAAAATCCCCAAATTCCCAAATCCCAAATTCCTAAATCCTGAATTCCCAAATCCCAAATTCCCAAATTCCCAAAATCCTCAAGTCCCAAATCCCCAAATCCCAAATTCCCAAATCCCAAAATCCCAAATTCCTCAATTCCCCAAAATCCCAAATCCCATATTCCCAAATCCTGAATTCCCAAATCCTGAATTCCCAAATCCCAAATTCTCAATTTTTTCCCCCAGCTACCGTTCCCGTTCCGGGCGCTGATCCTGCGCTCCATGGAATCCGGGACCCAGAATCCCAAATTCCCAAATCCCAAATCCCCAAATCCCAAAATCCCAAATTCCCCAATTCCCAAAATCCCCAATTCCAAAAATCCCCAAATTCTCAAATCCCAAAATCCCAAATCCCAGATTCCCAAAATCCCCAATTCTCCAAATCCCCAAATCTCCATATCCCAAATTCCAAATTCCCAAAATCCCAAATTCCCAAATCGTGACTTCCCAAATCCCAATTTCTCAAATTTCCAAATTCCCAAATCCCAAATTCCCAATTCCCAAATCCCTAATTCCCAAATCCTGAATTCCCAAATCCCAAATTCCCCAAATTTTTTCCCCCAGCTGCCGTTCCTGTTCCAGGCGCTGATCCTGCGCTCCATGGAATCTGGGATCCAGAATCCCAAATTCCCAAATCCCAAATCCCCAAATCCCAAAATCCCAAATCCCAGATTCCCAAAATCCCCAATTCTCCAAATTCCCAAATCCCCAAATCCCAAATCCTGAATTCCCAAATCCCCAAATCCCAAAATCCCCAAATCCCCCAATTCCCAAATCCCCAAATCCCAAATCCCCAAAATCCCAATTCCCAAATCCCAAATCCCAAATCCTGAATTCCCAAATCCCAAATCCCCAAAATCCCAAATTCCCAAATCCCAAATTCCTAAATCCTGAATTCCCAAATCCCAAATTCCCAAATCCCCCAAATTCCCAAATCCTGAATTCCCAAATTTTTTCCCCCAGCTGCCATTCCCGTTCCGGGCGCTGATCCTGCGCTCCATGGAATCCGTGATCCGGAATCCCAAATTCCCAAATCCCAAATCCCCAAATCCCAAAATCCCAAATCCCAGATTCCCAAAATCCCCAATTCCCAAATCCCCAAATCCCCAAAATCCCAAATCCCAAATCCCAGATTCCGAAAATCCCCAAATCTCCCAATTCCCAAAATCCCCAATTCCCAAATCCCAAATCCTGAATTCCCAAATCCCAAATTCCCAATCTTTTCCCCCAGCTGCCGTTCCCGTTCCGGGCGCTGATCCTGTGCTCCATGGAATCCAGAATCCCAAAATCCCCAAATCCCCCAATTCCCAAAATCCCCAATTCCCAAATCCCCAAAATCCCAAATCCCAAATCCCCAAATCCCAAAATCCCAAATCCCAGATTCCCAAAATCCCCAATTCTCCAAATCCCCTAATCTCCATATCCCAAATTCCAAATTCCCAAAATCCCAAATTCCCAAATCGTGAATTCCCAAATCCCAATTTTACAAATTTCCAAATTCCCAAATCCCCAAATCCCAAATCTCAAATTCCCCAATTCCCCAATTCCAAATTCCCAAATTTTTTCCCCCAGCTGCCGTTCCCGTTCCGGGCGCTGATCCTGCGCTCCATGGAATCCGGGATCCAAAATCCCAAATTCCCAAATCCCAAATCCCCAAATCCAAAATCCCAAATCCCAGATTCCCAAAATCCCCAAATCCCAAATTCCCAAATCCCAAATTCCTAAATCCTGAATTCCCAAATCCCAAATTCCCAAATTCCCAAAATCCTCAAGTCCCAAATCCCCAAATCCCAAATTCCCAAAATTCCAAAATCCCAAATCCCAAATTCCAAAATTCCCAAATTCCCAAGTTCCCAAATTCCCAAATCCTGAATTCCCAAATCCCAAATTCCCAAATTTTTCTCCCCAGCTGCCGTTCCCGTTCCGGGCGCTGATCCTGCGCTCCATGGAATCCGTGATCCGGAATCACCTCCCGGAGCTCGGCAAAGCCGCGGCCGGCGCCGTGGTGGCGTTGGCGGCGCAGGAAATGACCAAATCCAAGGTAAATCCCCCAAAATTCCAACCAAAAAAAAAATTATTCCATGAGAAATTAGGGAAAAAATCGTAAAATAAATTTAAAATTGTTGGAAAAAAAATGGGCAGAAATTAACAAAAAATTGACAAAAAATTGACAAAAAATTGATTAAAAATTCACAAAAAATTCACAAAAAAATTCAAAAAAATTTCACTAATTATGTTTTTAAAAATAGGAAAAAAAGGGCAAAAATCAGTAAAAAAATTGATGAAAAGTTCACAAAATATTGACAAAAAATTGACAAAAAATTCACAAATTGTATTTTAAGAAATAGCAAAAATTTGGCAAAAATCAGTAAAAATTGACAAAAAATTGACAAAAAATTTACAAATTGTATTTTAAAAAATAGCAAAAAAATTGGCAAAAATCAGTAAGAATTTGACAAAAAAATTGATGAAAAATTCACAAAATTAAAAAAAAACTAGCAAAAAGCTTGGCAAAAATCAGTAAAAATTGACAAAAAATTAACAAAATATTGACAAAATATGGACAAAAATTTCATAATTTATATTTTAAGAAATAGCAAAAAAATTGGCAAAAAATTGACAAAAAATCACAAATTATATATTTAAAAATAGCAAAAAAATTGGCAAAAATCAGTAAAAAATTGACAAAAAATTGGTAAAAAATTGACAGAACATTAACAAATTGTATTTTAAGAAATAGCAAAAAATTTGGCAAAAATCAGTAAAAATTGACAAAAAATTAACAAAATATTGACAAAAAATGGACAAAAATTTCATAATTTGTATTTTAAGAAATAACAAAAAAATTGACAAAAAATTGACAAAAAATTGACAAATATTTTTAAAAATAGCAAGAAAATTGGCAAAAATCAGTAAAAATTGACAAAAAATTAACAAAATATTGACAAAAAATAGGTAAAAAAATGACAAAAAATTGACAAAAATTCACAAATTATATTTTAAGAAATAGCAAAAATTTTGGCAAAAATTGGTTAAAAATTGACAAAAAATTGACAAAAAATTGACAAATTGTATTTTAAAAAATAGCAAAAAATTTGGCAAAAATCAGTAAGAATTCGACAAAAAAATTGATGAAAAATTCACAAAATTAAAAAAAATTAGCAAAAAGCTTGGCAAAAATCAGTATAAAGTTGACCAAAAAATTATAAAAAATGACAAAAAATTTGAGAGAAATTTGACAAAACTTAACTAAAAATCTTGAAAAATTTAAAAATAAATATTAGCAAAAAAATTGGCAATAATCAGTAAAAAATTGACAAATAATTGACCCAAAAATCACAAAAAAATCACAAATTGTATTTTAACAAATAGCAAAATTTTGGCAAGAATCAGTAAAAAATTGACAAAAAAATTACAAAAAAATTCACAGAATTTAAAAAAAATTAGCAAAAAGCTTGGCAAAAATCAGTAAAAATTGACAAAAAAGTAACAAAATATTGACAAAAAACTGACAAATTGTATTTTAAAAAACAGCAAGAAAATTGGCAAAAATTGGTAAAAAATTGACAAACAATTGGTAAAAAATTGACAAAACATTAACAAATTGTATTTTAAGAAATAGCAAAAAATTTGGCAAAAATCAGTAAAAATTGACAAAAAATTAACAAAATATTGACAAAAAATGGACAAAAATTTCATAATTTATATTTTAAGAAATAGCAAAAAAATTGACAAAAAATTGACAAAAAATTTACAAAAGATTTACAAAAAATTTACAAAATATATTTTTAAAAATAGCAAAAAATTTGGCAAAAATCAGTAAAAAGTTGACCAAAAAATTATAAAAAATGACAAAAAATTTGAGAGAAATTTGACAAAAACTTAACTAAAAATCTTGAAAAATTTAAAAATAAATATTAGCAAAAAAATTGGCAATAATCAGTAAAAAATTGACAAATAATTGACCCAAAAATCACAAAAAAATCACAAATTGTATTTTAACAAATAGCAAAATTTTGGCAAAAATCAGTAAAAAATTGACAAAAAAATTACAAAAAAATTCACAGAATTTAAAAAAATTTAGCAAAAAGCTTGGCAAAAATCAGTAAAAATTGACAAAAAATTAACAAAATATTGACAAAAATTTGACAGAAATTTGACAGAAATTTGACAAAAAATTCACTAAAAATCTCAGAAAATTAAAAAAGAAATATTAGCAAAAAATTTAGCAAAAATCAGTAAAAAATTGATTAAAAATTGACAAAAAAATTCCCCAAATTCACAAAAATGTCACAAAAATGCCCCAAGTTCTCAAAACTTACAAAAACATCTCAAAATTCTCCAAAACTTCCAAAAATTCCAAAAATTCTCTAAAATGCCTCAAAATTTTAAAAAAATCTTAAAAATTCTCTAAAATATCCCAAAACTTCTAAAAAATCCCTAAAACTTCCCCAAAATGTCCAAGAAAATCCAAAAAAATCCTAAAACTTCCCAAAATTTCACAAAACTCCCCCAAACTTTTCAACATTTCCTAAAAATTCCCCCAAAATTTCCCAAAATTTCAAAAAAATTCCCCCAAAATTTCCCAAAATTTTCTAAAAATTCCCTAAAATTTTCCAAATTTTCTCAAAATGTTCTAAAAATTCCCAAAAATTCCCCAAAATTTTCTAAAATTTCCTAAAATGTCCCCAAATCCCCCTAAATTGTCCAAATTTCCCAGAATTCCTTGAAAATAAATTTTTAAAAATTCCCACAAAATCCTTGGAAAATTCTGTGAAAATTTGCCAAAAAATTCCACGAAAATTCCCTCAAAATTCCCAAAAAATTCCCTCAAAATTCCCCCCAAAATTCCCCAAAATTCCTGGAAAAGTCCTGAAAAATTCCTCAAAATCCATCAAAAATTTCACACAAAATTCTAAAAAAATTCCCAAAAATCCATAAATTCCCTCCCAAAAAATCCACCCCAAAAATTTTTAAAACTTCTCAAAATTTGGGATGGAATTCCCAAAATTTCCGGAATTCCCAGGAGCCCATCCAGGAATGGCAGGAGGCCGCCAGCGACGTCCTGGTGGAAATCGGGAAACGATTCCTGAACAAAGTGATGGAAGAAGTGCTGGGGAAATTCCAGCCGGGAATTCTGCCCCATCCCTGCGTGCTCAGGACCTTTGGAAACCTGGCCCTGGCCAACGGTGAGTGAGGGGAAAATTCCGGAATGTTCTGGAAAAAAATCTGGGCAAAATGGCGGGAAATCTGTGAGGGGAAGAGCGGGGGATTCTGGGAAATCTGCAGGGAAAAATGGCGGAATTCTGGGGGATTATGGAGGATTCTGTGGGGATTCTTGTGGGGAATTGTGGGAAATTGTGGGGGATTCTGGAAAGTTCTGGGGAATTCTGTGGGAAATTCTGGGGAATTATGGGAAATTGTGGGGAATTCTGTGGGAAATTCTGGGGGATTCTGTGGGAAATTGTGGGGAGTTATGGGAAATTGTGGGGGATTCTGGGAAATTCTGGGGGATTCTGGGAAATCCACAGGAAAAATCACAAAATTGTGGGGAATTCTGTGGGAAATTGTGGGGAATTCTGGGAAATTGGGGGGAATTATGGGAAATTGGGGAGGATTCTGGGAAATGTGCAGGAAAAATCACAAAATTCTGGGGAATTCTGGAGAATTCTGGGGAATTCTGTGGGAAATTGTGGGGGATTATGGGAAATTGTGGGGAATTGTGGGAAATTGTGGGGAATTATGGGGAATTCTGGAGGATTATGGGAAATTGTGGGGAATTATGGGAAATTGTGGGGAATTCTGTGGGAAATTCTGGGGAATTCTGTGGGAAATAGTGGGGAGTTATGGGAAATTATGGGAAATTGGGGGGGATTATGGGAAATTCTGTGGGATTCTGGAGAATTCTGGGGGATTCTGTGGGAAATTGTGGGGGATTATGGGAAATTGTGGGGAATTGTGGGAAATTGTGGGGAATTATGGGGAATTCTGGAGGATTATGGGAAATTGTGGGGAATTATGGGAAATTGTGGGGAATTCTGTGGGAAATTCTGGGGAATTCTGTGGGAAATAGTGGGGAGTTATGGGAAATTATGGGAAATTGGGGGGGATTATGGGAAATTCTGTGGGATTCTGGAGAATTCTGGGGGATTCTGTGGGAAATTGTGGGGAGTTATGGGAAATTGTGGGGAATTAAGGGAAATTCTGGGGGATTACGGGAAATCTGTAGGAAAAATCACAAAATTCTGGGGACTTCTGTGGGAAATTATGGGGAATTATGGGAAATTCTGGGGGATTATGGGAAATTGAGGGGCATTATGGGAAATTCTGGGGAATTCTGGAGAATTCTGGGGGATTCTGTGGGAAATTGTGGGGGATTATGGGAAATTCTGGGGGATTCTGTGGGAAATTGTGGGGGATTATGGGAAATTGTGTGGAATTGTGGGAAATTGTGGGGGATTCTGGAGAGTTCTGGGGAATTCTGTGGGGAATTATGGGAAATTGTGGGGAATTTTGGGAAATTGTGGGGAATTATGGGGGATTCTGGGAAATCTGCAGGAAAAATCACAAAATTCTGGGGAATTCTGGGAATTTCTGGAGAATTCTGGGGGATTCTGTGGGGAATTCTGGGAAATTCTGTGGAATTCTGGGGGATTCTGTGGGAAATTGTGGGGAATTCTGGGGGATTGTGGGGGATTCTGGGAAATTCTGGGAAATTCTGGGGGATTCTGGGAAATCCGCAGGAAAAATCACAAAATTCTGGGGAATTCTGGAGAATTCTGGGGAATTCTGTGGGAAATTGTGGGGAATTGTGGGGAGTTCTGGGGGATTATGGGAAATCGTGGGAAATTCTGTGGGAAATTGTGTGGAATTGTGGGAAATTGTGGGGGATTCTGGAGAGTTCTGGGGAATTCTGTGGGGAATTATGGGAAATTGTGGGGAATTTTGGGAAATTGTGGGGAATTATGGGGGATTCTGGGAAATCTGCAGGAAAAATCACAAAATTCTGGGGAATTCTGGGAATTTCTGGAGAATTCTGGGGGATTCTGTGGGGAATTCTGGGAAATTCTGGGGGATTCTGGAGAATTCTGTGGGAAATTGTGGGGAATTCTGTGGGAAATTCTGGGGGATTCTGTGGGAAATTGTGGGGAATTCTGTGGGAAATTCTGGGGGATTCTGTGGGAAATTGTGGGGGATTATGGGAAATTGTGGGGAATTCTGGGAGATTCTGGGGAATTCTGGAGAATTCTGGGGGATTCTGTGGGAAATTGTGGGGAATTATGGGAAATTTTGGGGAATTCTGGGAAATTCTGGGGGATTACGGGAAATTGTGGGAAATTATGGGAAATTGTGGGGGATTGTGGGAAATTCTGGGGGATTCTGGAGAATTCTGGGGGATTCTGTGGGTAATTGTGGGGAATTATGGGAAATTCTGGGGGATTTTGGAGAGTTCTGGGGGATTCTGTGGGAAATTGTGGGGAATTACGGAAAATTGTGGGGAATTATGGGAAATTGTGGGGTATTATGGGAAATCTGCAGGAAAAATCAGGAAATTCTGGGGAATTCTGGAGAATTCTGGGGGATTCTGTGGGGAATTATGGGAAATTGTGGGGAATTTTGGGAAATTCTGGAGAATTCTGGGGGATTCTGTGGGAAATTGTGGAGAATTCTGGGAAATTGTGGGGGATTCTGGGAAATCTGCAGGAAAAATCAGGAAATTATGGGGATTTCTGGGGGATTCTGTGGGAAATTGTGGGGAATTATGGGAAATTGTGGGGAATTCTGTGGGAAATTCTGGGGGATTCTGGAGAATTCTGGGAGATTCTGTGGGAAATTGTGGGGAGTTATGGGAAATTGTGGGGATTATGGGAAATTCTGGAGAATTCTGGGGTGTTCTGTGGGAAATTGTGGGGAATTATGGGAAATTCTGGGGGATTATGGAAAATTGTGGGGAAATTTTGGGGTTTGGGGCTTGATTTGGGATTGGGACTGGATTTGGGGCTGGGAATTGGGACTGGAATTTTGGGATTTGGGGCAGGATTTGGTTTGGATTTGGGATAGGGGCTGGATTTGGGATTTAGGGCTGCTTTTAGGATTTGGGACTGGAATTTTGGGATTTGGGCCTGGATTTTAGAGTTGAGGCTGAATTTGGGATTTAATGTTTGGACTGAATTTGGGGCTGGGGCTGAAATTGGGATTGGGGCTGGGATTTTGGGATTTAGGACTGGGTTTGGGATTAGGCCTGGAATTTTTGGAATTGGGAATTCTGGGATTTGGGATTTGGGGCTGGGGCTGGATTTGGGATTTGAGGTTTGGGGCTGGAATTTTTAGATTTGGGGATTTTGGGATTTGGGGCTGGGGCTGGGTTTGGGATTTGAGGCTGAATTTGAGATCTGGGGCTGGAATTTTGGAATTTCTACTTTAAATTTGAGGATTTTTTCCTTGATTTGGGGGTGAAATTTTGGATTTTGGGGCTGAAATTTTGGGATTAGGGTTGGAATTCCATCAGGAATTTTTTTTCCATCAGGGATTTGGTGTCCATGATTCTTTTCCTCATTTTTTTTTCCCCTCAAGTTTTTGGGATGGTTCCATTCCTGAATTCCATCTTGGGAACTCTGCTGCCCATGCTGGGAATGGTCCGCACAGATTCCATGAAATGCACGTTCTGCTACGGTAAAAATTCCCCAAAAAAAACCTCTGCAAAAAGCAAAATTTGGGAATTATGGGGTGGGAAAAGATTTCCAAAAATTTCCCCCAAAAATAAAAAAGTTCGGAGGGAAAAATCACAAAAAATTAGAAAAAAATTCCCAAAGATTCCAAAAGCTACGAAAATTCAGCAAAAAAAAATTAAAAGTCCTCTAAAAAGTAAAATTTAAAATAAATAAATAAATGAATGAATAAATAAATAAAAATCCCTCAAATATGCCCCCAAAAATCTGCAAAAATTCCCCAAAAAATAAAAAAAAGTAAAAAAGAAAATTAAAAAAAAATCCCCAAAAAATCCCCCCAAAATTCTGCAAAAAATCCCCAAAAATAAAAAAAAAATTAAAAACCAAAAAAGTCCCCAAAAAATCCAAAAAAATTTTTAAAAATCCAAAAATATTTAAAAAAATCCCAATAAAACCTCCAAAAAGTCCAAAAAAATTCCAAAAATATTCTAAAAAAATCCCCCCAAAATAAAAAAAATTCCGCAAAAAAGCTGAAAAATTCCCAAATGAATCCCAAAAAATTCCCAGAAATTTCCCAAAAAAAACCCCAAAATTCCAAAAGAATCCCAAACAATTCAAAAAATTTTGAAAAATTCTGAAAGACCCCAAAACCTTAACAAAAAATTCCATAAATGGGAATAAAAAATTTTTAAAAATCATGAAATAATTCCTGGAAATAAAGAAAAAAATCACAAAAAAGTTTCTAAAAATAAAAAAAAAAATTCCCAAAATCCCGATTTTTAAAAAAAATTTAGAAATAAATTTTAAAATTTAAAAAACAAAAAAAATTGATTAAAAAATCCCCAAAAATACCCAAAAATTCCCAAAGAAATCACAAAAAAATCTCAAAACAGTCCCTAAAAATTAAGAAAAAAATCCTAAAAAATTCCTAAAAAATTCCAAATTTTTTTTTATTTTTCCCCAGCCCTGCAGCGTTTCAGTGAGAGCATCCAGGAGTACCTGGCAGGGCGGGATCAGGCACCAAATCCACAAAAATCCTCCCAAATTCAAAAAAATTGTTAAAAATCCAGAAAAAATAATTTTTAAAAATTAAAAAAAAAAAAAATTCCAGAAGAATCTTTAAAAATTCCACAAAACCCTCCCAAAAATTTTTTTTGAAATTGAGAATTGAATATAAAAATTAGGAGAATAATTGATAAAAAAATCCCTAAAAATCCTCAAAAAATCCCAAAAAATTCCCCAAAAATCACAATAAAGTTCCTAAAAATTCCAAAAAAATATCCTAAAAAATTCCTAAAATATTCCTATAAATTTTCTAATTTTTTTTTATTTTTTCCCAGCCCTGCAGCGTTTCAGTGAGAGCATCCAGGAGTACCTGGCGGGGCGGGATCAGGCCCCCGACCCCACGATCCGCAGGGACGCCTTCGCGCCGGAAATGGGGGCGGCCTTCGAGATCCTGCTGCAGGGATGGGGGCAGAGCAGGGAGGGACAGGTGGGGCTGGGATTGGGGTTGGGATTGGGATTGGGATTGGGATTGGGATTGGGATTTGGGATTCTGCTGCAGGGATGGGGGCAGAGCAGGGAGGGACAGGTGGGGCTGGGATTTGGGTCAATAAAATTGGGATTGGGATTGGGATTTGGGTCAATAAAATTTGGATTGGGATTGGGATTGTGGATTGGGATTGGGATTGGGATTTCGGTTTGGATTAGGTATTGGGATCTGAGTTGGGATTGGGATTGGGGATTTGGATCAGTAAAATTGGGATTGGGGATTGGGGTTTGGGATTGGGATTGGGATTGGGGATTGGGATTGGGATTGGGGATTGGGATTGGGATTGGGAATTGGATTGAGATTGGGCCATTGGGATTGGGACATTGGGATTGGGATTGGGGTTTGGGATTGGGATTGGGGATTGGGATTGGGATTTGGATTGGGGATTGGACCATTGGGATTGGGACATTTGGATTGGGATTGGGGTTTGTGATTGGAGATTAGGGATTGGGATTAGGATTTGGGATTGGGATTGGGATCAATAAAATTGAAGTTGGGATTGGGGATTGGGATTTGGGGACTGGGATTAGAATTGGGATTGGGATTTGGGATAGGGGTCAATAAAATTGGGATTGGGGGTGGGATTGGGGATTGGGATTGGGAATGGGATTGGGATTGGGGACTGGGATTGGGATTTGGGATTTGGGATTGGGATTAGTTTTGGGATCCTGCTGCAGGGATGGGGGCAGAGCAGGGAGGGACAGGTGGGGCTGGGATTGGGATTTGGGATTGGGATTGGGGTTGGGAGTGGGATCAGTAAAATTTGGATTGGGATTGGGATTGTGGATTGGGATTGGGATTTCGGTTTGGATTAGGTATTGGGATCTGAGTTGGGATTGGGATTGGGGATTTGGATCAGTAAAATTGGGATTGGGGATTGGGATTGGGGATTGGGATTGGGGATTGGGATTGGGATTGGGATTTGGATTGAG
Organism: Catharus ustulatus; assembly: GCF_009819885.2. Classification (NCBI taxonomy): domain Eukaryota; kingdom Metazoa; phylum Chordata; class Aves; order Passeriformes; family Turdidae; genus Catharus; species Catharus ustulatus. The sequence continues at coordinate 163,995,943 of NC_046221.1, forward strand.
ATTGGGCCATTGGGATTGGGACATTTGGATTGGGATTGGGTTTTGGGATTGGGATTGGGGATTGGGGATTGGGATTAGGATTCGGGATTGGGATCAATAAAATTGAAGTTGGGATTGGGATTGGGATTGGGGTCAATAAAATTGGAATTGGGATTGGGATTGGGGTTTGGGATTGAGGATTGGGATTGAGGTTTGGGATTGGGGTTTGGGATCAGTAAAATTGGGATTGGGATTGGGGTCAATAAAATTGGGATTGGGATTGGGGTTTGGGATTGGGATTGGGGTTTGGGATCCTGCTGCAGCGATGGAGAAAGAGCAGGGAGGGACAGGTGGGGCTGGGATTGGGATTGGGATTGGGATTGGGATTGGGATTGGGATTGGGATTGGGATTTGGGATCCTGCTGCAGGGATGGGGCCAGAGCAGGGAGGGGCAGGTGGGGTTGGGATTGGGATTTGGATTGGGATTGGGATTGGGATTTGGGATTGGGATTTGGGATCCTGCTGCAGGGATGGGGGCAGAGCAGGGAGGGACAGGTGGGATTGTGGATTGGGATTTGGGATTTGGGATTGGGATTGGGATTGGGGTTTGGGATTTGGGATCCTGCTGCAGGGATGGGGGCAGAGCAGGGAGGGACAGGTGGGGTTGGGATTGGGATTGGGATTGGGATCGGTAAAATTGGGATTGGGATTGGGATTGGGGTTTGAGATTGGGACTGGGATTTGGGATTGGAATTGGGGTTTGGGGCATTGGGATTGAGGTTGGGTTTGGGATTGGGATCATTAAAATTGGGATTGTGGATTGGGATCAGCAAAATTGGGATTGAGATTGGGATTTGGGATTGGGATTATGGATTGGGATTTGGGGCAATAAAATTTGGATTGGGATTGGGATTGGGGATTAGGATTGGGGTTTGGGTCAATAAAATTGGGATTGGGGCTTGGGATTGGGATTGGAGTCAATAAAATTGGGATTGGGACGTTGGGATTGGGGTTTGGGATTGGGATTGGGATTGGTATTGGGTCAATAAAATTTGGATTGGGATTGGGGACTGGGATTGGGATTGGGATTGGGAATGGGTCAATAAAATTGGGACTGGGATTAGTTTTGGGATCCTGCTGCAGGGATGGGGGCAGAGCAGGGAGGGACAGGTGGGGTTGGGATTGGGATTTGGGATTTGTGTCAGTAAACCTGGGATTGGGATTGGAGTCAATAAAATTGGGACTGGGATTGGGGTTTGGGGTTTTGGATTTGGGGTTTTGGGGTTTTGGAGTTTGGGATTTGGGATCTCAAAAATTCCATTATTTGGGTCTGGGGTTTAGGGTTTCGGATTTTGGGTCTGGGTTTAGGTGTTTGGGATTGGGATTGGGATTGGGACACTAGAGTTGGGATATGGGATTGTGGTTGGGGTCAATAAGACTGGGATTGGGAATTTTGGGATTTGGGGTTTGGATTTGGTATTGGGGCATTGGGATTTGGGATTGGTGTTTGAGGTTTGGAATTGGAATCGAAAAGAAGATTGGGATTGGGACATGGGGATATTGGGACATTGGGATATGGGATATTGGGATATTGGGATATGGGATATTGGGACATTGGGATATTGGGATATGGGATATTGGGATATTGGGATATTGGGATATTGGGATATTGGGATATTGGGACATTGGGACATTGGGACATTGGGATATTGGGATATTGGGATATTGGGATATTGGGATATTGGGATGTTGGGATGTTGGGATATTGGGATATTGGGACATTGGGACATTGGGATATTGGGATATTGGGATATTGGGACATTGGGATATTGGGATATTGGGACATTGGGATATTGGGATATTGGGATATTGGGATATTGGGATATTGGGACATTGGGACATTGGGATATTGGGATATTGGGATATGGGATATTGGGATATTGGGATATGGGATATTGGGATATTGGGATATGGGACATTGGGATATTGGGACATTGGGATATTGGGATATTGGGACATTGGGATATTGGGATATTGGGACATTGGGATATTGGGATATGGGACATTGGGATATTGGGATATGGGATATTGGGATGTTGGGATATTGGGACATTGGGACATTGGGATATTGGGATATTGGGACATTGGGATATGGGATATTGGGATATTGGGACATTGGACATTGGGACATTGGGACATTGGGATATTGGGATATTGGGATATTGGGACATTGGGATATGGGATATTGGGATATTGGGACATTGGGATATGGGATATTGGGATATTGGACATTGGGATATTGGGATATTGGGATATTGGGATATGGGATATTGGGATATTGGGATATTGGGATATTGGGATATTGGGATATGGGATATTGGGACATTGGGATATTGGGATATTGGGATATTGGGATATTGGGATATTGGGATATGGGATATTGGGACATTGGGATATTGGGATATTGGGATATTGGGATATGGGACATTGGGATATTGGGACATTGGGATATTGGGATATTGGGATACTGGGATATTGGGATGTTGGGATATTGGGACATTGGGACATTGGGATATTGGGATATTGGGACATTGGGATATGGGATATTGGGATATTGGGATATTGGGATATTGGGACATTGGGATATGGGATATTGGGATATTGGGACATTGGGATATGGGATATTGGGATATTGGGATATTGGGATATTGGGATATTGGGATATTGGGATATTGGGACATTGGGATATTGGGATATTGGGACATTGGGATATTGGGATATTGGGATATTGGGATATTGGGACATTGGGATATTGGGATATTGGGATATTGGGATATTGGGACATTGGGATATTGGGATATTGGGACATTGGGATATTGGGACATTGGGATATTGGGATATTGGGACATTGGGATATTGGGACATTGGGATATTGGGACATTGGGACATTGGGATATTGGGATATTGGGACATTGGGATATTGGGACATTGGGATATTGGGATATTGGGACATTGGGATATTGGGATATGGGACATTGGGACATTGGGATATTGGGATATTGGGATGTTGGGATATTGGGATGTTGGGATATTGGGACATTGGGACATTGGGATATTGGGATATTGGGATATTGGACATTGGGATATTGGGATATGGGATATGGGATATTGGGATATTGGGATATTGGGACATTGGGATATGGGATATTGGGATATTGGGATATTGGACATTGGGATATTGGGATATTGGGACATTGGGATATTGGGATATTGGGATATTGGGATATTGGGATATTGGGATGTTGGGACATTGGGACATTGGGATATTGGGACATTGGGATATTGGGACATTGGGATATTGGGATATTGGGACATTGGGATATTGGGATATTGGGATATTGGGACATTGGGACATTGGGATATTGGGATATTGGGATATTGGGATATTGGGATGTTGGGATATTGGGACATTGGGATATTGGGATATTGGGATATTGGGATATTGGGATATGGGATATTGGGACATTGGGACATTGGGATATTGGGACATTGGGATATGGGATATTGGGATATTGGGATATTGGACATTGGGATATTGGGATATTGGGACATTGGGATATTGGGATATTGGGATATTGGGATATTGGGATATTGGGATATTGGACATTGGGACATTGGGATATTGGGACATTGGGATATGGGATATTGGGATATTGGGATATTGGACATTGGGATATTGGGATATTGGGACATTGGGATATTGGGATATTGGGATATTGGGATATTGGGATATTGGGACATTGGGATATTGGGATATTGGGATATTGGGACATTGGGATATTGGGATATTGGGATATTGGGACATTGGGATATTGGGATATTGGGACATTGGGATATTGGGACATTGGGATATTGGGACATTGGGATATTGGGATATTGGGACATTGGGATATTGGGATATGGGACATTGGGACATTGGGATATTGGGATATTGGGATATTGGGATATTGGGATGTTGGGATATTGGGACATTGGGACATTGGGATATTGGGATATTGGGATATTGGACATTGGGATATTGGGATATGGGATATGGGATATTGGGATATTGGGATATTGGGACATTGGGATATGGGATATTGGGATATTGGGATATTGGACATTGGGATATTGGGATATTGGGACATTGGGATATTGGGATATTGGGATATTGGGATATTGGGATATTGGGATGTTGGGACATTGGGACATTGGGATATTGGGACATTGGGATATTGGGACATTGGGATATTGGGATATTGGGACATTGGGATATTGGGATATTGGGATATTGGGACATTGGGACATTGGGATATTGGGATATTGGGATATTGGGATATTGGGATGTTGGGATATTGGGACATTGGGATATTGGGATATTGGGATATTGGGATATTGGGATATGGGATATTGGGACATTGGGACATTGGGATATTGGGACATTGGGATATGGGATATTGGGATATTGGGATATTGGACATTGGGATATTGGGATATTGGGACATTGGGATATTGGGATATTGGGATATTGGGATATTGGGATATTGGGATATTGGACATTGGGATATTGGGATATTGGGACATTGGGATATTGGGATATTGGGATATGGGATATTGGGATATTGGGATATTGGACATTGGGATATTGGGATATTGGGACATTGGGATATTGGGATATTGGGATACTGGGATATTGGGATGTTGGGATGTTGGGACATTGGGACATTGGGATATTGGGATATTGGGATATTGGGATATTGGGATATTGGGATGTTGGGATATTGGGACATTGGGATATTGGGACATTGGGATATTGGGACATTGGGATATTGGGATATTGGGACATTGGGATATTGGGATATTGGGATATTGGGACATTGGGACATTGGGATATTGGGATATTGGGATATTGGGATATTGGGACATTGGGATATTGGGACATTGGGATATTGGGATATTGGGATATGGGATATTGGGATATTGGGACATTGGGATATTGGGATATTGGGATATTGGGACATTGGGATGTGGGATATTGGGATATTGGGACATTGGGATATTGGGACATTGGGATATGGGATATTGGGATATTGGGATATTGGGATATTGGGATGTTGGGACATTGGGACATTGGGATATTGGGATATTGGGATATTGGGATATTGGGATATTGGGATGTTGGGATATTGGGACATTGGGATATTGGGACATTGGGATATTGGGACATTGGGATATTGGGATATTGGGACATTGGGATATTGGGATATTGGGATATTGGGACATTGGGACATTGGGATATTGGGATATTGGGATATTGGGATATTGGGATGTTGGGATATTGGGACATTGGGATATTGGGATATTGGGATATTGGGATATTGGGATATGGGATATTGGGACATTGGGACATTGGGATATTGGGATATTGGGATATTGGGATATTGGGACATTGGGATATGGGATATGGGATATTGGGATATTGGGATATTGGGACATTGGGATATTGGGACATTGGGATATTGGGATATTGGGATATTGGGATATTGGGACATTGGGATATTGGGACATTGGGATATTGGGATATTGGGATATGGGATATTGGGATATTGGGACATTGGGATATTGGGATATTGGGATATTGGGACATTGGGATGTGGGATGTTGGGATATTGGGATATTGGGATATGGGACATTGGGACATTGGGATATTGGGATGTTGGGACATTGGGATATTGGGACATTGGGATATTGGGATATTGGGATATTGGGATATTGGGACATTGGGATATTGGGACATTGGGATATTGGGATATTGGGATATTGGGATATTGGGATATTGGGATATTGGGACATTGGGATATTGGGATATGGGACATTGGGACATTGGGATATTGGGATGTTGGGACATTGGGATATTGGGACATTGGGATATTGGGATATTGGGATATTGGGATATTGGGACATTGGGATATTGGGATATTGGGATATTGGGATATTGGGACATTGGGATATTGGGATATTGGGATATTGGGATATTGGGATATTGGGATATTGGGACATTGGGATATTGGGATATTGGGATATTGGGATATTGGGACATTGGGATATGGGATATTGGGATATTGGGACATTGGGACATTGGGATATTGGGATATTGGGACATTGGGACATTGGGATATTGGGATATTGGGATATTGGGATATTGGGATATTGGGACATTGGGATATTGGGACATTGGGATATTGGGATATTGGGACATTGGGATATTGGGATATGGGACATTGGGACATTGGGATATTGGGATGTTGGGATATTGGGATATTGGGATATTGGGATGTTGGGATATTGGGACATTGGGACATTGGGATATTGGGATATTGGGATATTGGGATATTGGGATATTGGACATTGGGATATTGGGATATTGGGACATTGGGATATTGGGATATTGGGATATTGGGATATTGGGATGTTGGGATATTGGGACATTGGGATATTGGGACATTGGGACATTGGGATATTGGGATATTGGGACATTGGGATATTGGGATATTGGGATATTGGGACATTGGGACATTGGGATATTGGGACATTGGGATATTGGGACATTGGGATATTGGGATATTGGGACATTGGGATATTGGGATATTGGGACATTGGGATATTGGGATATTGGGATATTGGGATATTGGGACATTGGGATATTGGGATATTGGGATATTGGGACATTGGGACATTGGGATATTGGGATATGGGATATTGGGACTTTGGGATATTGGGATGTTGGGATATTGGGATATTGGGATATTGGGATATTGGGATATTGGGACATTGGGATATTGGGATATTGGGATATTGGGATATTGGGATATTGGGACATTGGGATATGGGATATTGGGATATTGGGACATTGGGACATTGGGATATTGGGATATTGGGATATTGGGATATTGGGACATTGGGACATTGGGACATTGGGACATTGGGATATGGGATATTGGGACATTGGGACATTGGGATATTGGGATATTGGGATATTGGGATATTGGGACATTGGGACATTGGGATATGGGATATTGGGATATTGGGACATTGGGATATTGGGACATTGGGACATTAAGGGTTTGGGGTTGGGGATTTGGGATTGGGAGTTTGGGATTTGGGGTATGGACACTGGGATACTGGGACATTGGGATTTGGGGTTTGGGATTTGGGGTTTGTGACTGGGATTGGGATTTCCCCAGGTGCGCCTGGCAGTGCTGGAGGCTCTGGGCCCCATGAGCTCCCTGATTCCTGAGGAAAAGTTGGAAGAGCAAATCCCAAAACTCCTGCCTGGAATTCTCAGCCTCTACAAGAAACACCCTGAGCCTTTTCCCATCTCCAAGGTCTCCAATTCCTTCCCAAACCTCAGAGATTTTGTCCTTTTTTTCCCAAATTAATCCTGTTTTTTTCCCAGATTTTTTCTGCATTTTCCATGTTTTTTTCTGGATTTTTCAGGGATTTTCCCCAGATTTTTCCTGAATTTTCCGAGATTTTTTCTGGATTTTTCTATTATGTTTCCTAGAATTATTCTTGAATTATAAAAAAAAAATTCTCTTTTTTTTCCCCAAATTATTCCTGTTTTTTTCCCAAATTATTCCTGTTTTTTTCCCAAAATTATTCCTGTTTTTTCCCCAGATTTTTCTGGATTTTCCCTGGGTTTTTCCATTAATTTTTCTGGATTTTTCCATTATTTTTCCTGAATTTTTCCTGAATTTTTCTGGGATTTCTCCCAGATTTTTCCCAAATTATTCCTGGATTTTTCCCATGTTTTGTCCTGATTCTTCCCAGATTTTTTTTTAATTTTCCCAGATTTTTTCTGGATTTTTCCATTATATTTCCTAGAATTATTCCTGGATTAAAAAAAAAAAACTTTCCCTTTTTTTCCCCAAATTATTCCTGTTTTTTTCCCAAATTATTTCTGTTTTTTTCCCAAATTATTCCAGTTTTTTTCCCAGATTTTTCTGCATTTTCTATGATTTTTCCTGGATTATTCTGGGATTTTCCCCAGATTTTTCCTGAATTTTTCTGGGATTTCCCCTAGATTCTTCCCAAATTATTCCTGGATTTTTCCAGGATTTTCCCCAATTTTTCCCGAATTTTCCTTGAATCCTTCCTGAATTTTTCTCAAACTTTTCCCAAATTTTCCCCACATTTTTCTCTCAGTTTTTCCCATCTTTTCCCTCAATTTTTCCTGAATTTTTCCAGATTTTCCCCAAAATTTTCCCCAAACTTTTCCCAAACATCCCAATTTTTTCCTTAATTTTTTCTGATTTTTTCCCAAATTTTTCTCAAATTTTTCCCCAAATACTTCCCAAATTTTTCCTGAATTTTCCCCTAATTGTTCCCAAACTTTTCCAATTTTTTTCCCAAATTTTTCATTATTTTTTCTCAAATTTTTCCCAAATTTTTCCTGAATTTTTCCTGAATTATTATTGAATTATTCCCAATTTTTCCCAAATCTTCCCTGACCTTTCCCCAAACTTTTCCCATTTTTTTCCTGATTTTATCCCAAATTGTTCCCAAACTTTTCCCATTTTTTTCCTGATTTTTTCCTGAACTGTTCCCGAATTTTCCCTGCTTTTTCCCAAACTTTTCCCATATTTTCCCAGAACTTTTCCCTACTTTTTTCCCAAATTTTCTTTTCATTTTCCTGCAGAGTCTGTGCCAGATCCTGGAATCATCAGTGGCCATCGGGAGCCGGAGCCTGGAGGCGCAGCTGGAATCGCTCCTGGCCACGCTGCTGACCCAGGTCAGAGAATTCCCACCTGGAATTTCCCATCCTTGAGAATTCTGCACCTCCCCAGTCCTGAAAAAAACCCAGAAATATTTGGGATTTTTCCTGGAATTTTCAAGGATTTTTCTGGATTTTTTTCTGGATTTTTTCTGGATTTTTCCTGGAATTTTCCTGGAATTTTCCTGGATTTTTCCTGGATTTCCCCAGGAATTTTCCTGGTTTTTCCTGAATTGTTTCCAGGATCTTTCCAGATTTTTTTCTGGAATTTTTCCTGGGTTTTTATCAGATTTTTCCTGGAATTTCGTGAATTTTTCTGGGACTTTTTGTGTTTTTTTCCCAAATTTATCCCAGATTTTTTCCTGGATTTTTCCTTGATATCACTCGGATTTTTCCTGGAATTTTCCAGGATTTTTCCAGGTTTTCCTTAGAATTTTGCTAGATTTTTCATGGATTTTCTCAAGATTTTCCCCTGTTTATCCCAGACTTTTCCTGGATTTTTCCCACGAGTTATCCTGGCTTTTCCTGGATTTTTTCTGGAATTTTCTTGGATTTTCCCAGGATTTTCCCTGGATTTTCCTGGAATTTTCCTGAAATTTTCCTGGATTTTTCTTGGGTTTTTCCCAGATTTTTCCTGGCTTTTTTGCGGATTTTTCCTGGATTTGTTGTGGATTTTTCCCAATTTTTCCCCAGATTTTTTCTTACACTTGTCCTGGATTTTCCTAGCACTTTTCCAGAATTTTTCCAGGTTTTCCTCAGAATTTCCCAGGATTTTTTCTGGAATTTTCCCAGATTCTTCCTAGATTTTTCCCAGATTTTTCATGGATTTTTTTGTGGATTTTCCCAAATTTTCTCTGGAATTTTTCTGCAATTTTCCTGGATTTTTTCCCATTTTTTCCAGTATATTTCCTGGATCTTTCCCAGGATTTTTCCCAGATTTTTCTGGATATTGCCAATATTTTCCCTTCATTTCCCTTGTATTTTTCTAGGATTTTACCTGGATTTTTCTCAAGATTTTTCCCAGGATTTTTCCAGGATTTTTTCCTGGATTTTTCCTGCATTTACCCCACATTTTTTTTTATTTTTCCATGATTTTCCCATTTTCCCCCAGATTTGTGCCCCGGCTGATCCCAACGTCCCCACGAGCGCCAAGAACCACACGGAGCTCCTGCGCTGCTTCTCTGTCCTGGGTGAGCAGTTCCAGAATTCCCAGAATTCCCAGATTTCCCAGAATTCCAGAGCTGGGGGAAGAACTCCCTGGATTTCCCCCAGAATTCCAAGGTTTTCCCCCCAAATTCCCTATATTTCCCCCCAAATTCCAATGTTTTCTCCCAAGATTCCATGGATTTCACCCCAAAAATTTACCCCCAGATTCCCTAGATTTCCCCAAAATTCCCTAGATTTATCCCATCATTCCATGTTTTTTTCCATGTATTTTCCCCAAAATTCCATTTTTTTCCATGGATTTCCCCCAAAACTCCATGGATTTTTCCATGGATTCCCACTGAAATTCCATGGATTTTCCCCACAGATTTCCTCCAAAATTCCATTTTTTTCCCCCTGAATTTGTTCCAAAATTTGATGGTTTTCTCTCAAAATTCCATTGATTTTACATCAAAGTTGAATTATTTCCTTCAAAATTCCACATTTTTTCCATGGATTTCCTCCCAAATTCCCTGTATTTCCCCAAAATTCCATTAAATTCTCCAAAAATTCCAAGGATTTTCTCCAACTTTCATATTTTGTTCCATGGATTTCCCCAAAATTCCCTGGATTCCCCTAAAAATTTTTCTCAAAATCCTTTGGATTTTCCCAAAATTCCCGTTTTTTCCATGCATTTCCCTCAAAATTCCATTAATTTCATTCAAAATTCTACTTTTCTCTCAAAATTCCATGGATTTATCCCAAAGATTTCCCCCAAAATTCCATGAAGTTCCTCAAAAATTCCCCCAAAATTCCTTGATTTTTTGTCTGAATTGTGTGGCTTTCCTTTAAAATTCCACATTTTTTTCCGTGAATTTTTCCAAAATTCCCTGAATTTCTCCTGAAATTCTCAGAACTCCATTTTCTCAGTTCCCAGAATCCCCTGAATTACCCAGAATTCCATTTTCTGAGTTCCCAGAATTCCCTGAAATGCCCACAATCCCTGAATTTCCCAGAATCCCCTGAATTTCCCAGATTTCAATTTTCTCAGTTCCCAGAATCCCCTGAAATTCCCAGAATCCTCTGCATTTCCCAGAATTCTGTTTTCTGCGTTCCCAGAATTCCCTGCATTCCCCTGAATCCCCTGCATTTCCCAGAATTCCCAGAATTTCCCAGAATTTCATTCCCTGAGTTCTCAGAATCTCCTGAATTTCCCAGAATCCTCTGGCATTCCCAGAATCCCCTGAAATTCCCAGAATTCCATTTTTTTTAGTTCCCAGAATCCTCTGAAATTCCCAGAATCCCCTGCATATCCCAGTATCCCCTGCACTTCCCACAATCCCCTGATATCCCACAATTCCCTGCACTTCCCACAATCCCCTGAATTTCCCCAAATTCCTACATTTCCCACAATCCCCTGCGCTTCCCACAACGCCCTGCACTTCCCACAATCCCCTGATATCCCACAATCCCCTGATATCCCACAATCCCCTGAATTTCCCCAAATTCCTACATTTCCCACAATCCCTTGCGCTTCCCACAATGCCCTGCATATCCCACAATCCCCTGATATCCCACAATCCCCTGAATTTCCCAGAATTCCTACATTCCCCACAATCCCCTGCATTTCCCACAATCCCCCGCATTTCCCACAATCCCCTGCATTTCCCACAATCCCCCGCATTTCCCACAATCTCCTACAATTCCCACAATCCCCCGCGTTTCCCACAATCCCCTGCATTTCCCACAATCCCCCACATTTCCCACAATCCCCCGCATTTCCCACAATCCCCTGCACTTCCCACAATCCCCTGAATTTCCCCAAAATCCTACATTCCCCAGAATCCTCTGCATATCCCACAATCCCCTGCATATCCCACAATCCCCTGCATTTCCCACAATCCCCTGCACTTCCCACAATCCTCTGCATTTCCCACAATCCCCTGCGTATCCCACAATCCCCTGAATTTCCCAGAATTCCTACATTCCCCACAATCCCCTGCGTTTCCCACAATCCCCTGCATATCCCACAATCCCCTGCATATCCCACAATCCCCTGCATTTCCCACAATCCCCTGAATTTCCCCAGATTCCTACATTTCCCACAATCCCCTTCACTTCCCACAATGCCCTCTATTTCCCACAATCCCCTGCATATCCCACAATCCCCTGAATTTCCCCAAATTCCTACATTTCCCACAATCCCCTGCGCTTCCCACAACGCCCTGCACTTCCCACAATCCCCTGATATCCCACAATCCCCTGAATTTCCCCAAATTCCTACATTTCCCACAATCCCCTGCGTTTCCCACAATCCCCTGCATATCCCACAATCCCCTGCACTTCCCACAATCCCCTGATATCCCACAATCCCCTGCATATCCCACAATCCCCTGCTATCCCACAATCTCCTACAATTCCCACAATCCCCTGCATTTCCCACAATCCCCTGCATTTCCCCAGATTCCTACATTTCCCACATTCCCCTGCACTTCCCACAATCCCCTGCATTTCCCACAATCCCCTACATTTCCCACAATCTCCTACATTTCCCACAATCCCCTGATATCCCACAATCCCCTGCATATCCCCAAATTCCTACATTCCCCAGAATCCCCTGCATATCCCAGAATCCCCTGCATATCCCACAATCCCCTGCACTTCCCACAATCCCCTGAATTTCCCACAACCCCCTGCACTTCCCACAATCCCCTGAATTTTCCCAAATTCCTACATTCCCCAGAATCCCCTGCACTTCCCACAATCCCCTACATTTCCCACAATCCCCTGCATTTCCCACAATCCCCTGCATTTCCCACAATCCCCCGCATTTCCCACAATCCCCCGCATATCCCACAATCCCCCGCATTTCCCACAACCCCCTGCATTTCCCACAATCCCCTGCATATCCCACAATCCCCTGCACTTCCCATAATGTCCTCTACTTCCCACAATCCCCTGATATCCCACAATCCCCCGCATTTCCCACAACCCCCCACATTTCCCACAATCCCCTGCATTTCCCACAATCCCCTGCACTTCCCACAACCCCCTGCACTTCCCACAATCCCCTGCACTTCCCACAATCCCCTGCTATCCCACAATCTCCTACATTTCCCACAATCCCCTGATATCCCACAATCCCCTGAATTTCCCCAGATTCCTACATTTCCCACAATCCCCTGCGCTTCCCACAACGCCCTGCACTTCCCACAATCCCCTTCATATCCCACAATCCCCTGATATCCCACAATCCCCTGATATCCCACAATCCCCTGATATCCCACAATCCCCTGCACGTCCCACAATACCCTGAATTTCCCCAAATTCCTGCATTTCCCACAATCCCCTGCATTTCCCACAATCCCCTGCATTTCCCACAATCCCCTGTGTTTCCCACAATCCCCTGTATATCCCACAATCCCCTGATATCCCACAATCCTCTGCATTTCCCACAATCCCCTGCATATCTCACAATCCCCTGAATTTCTCCAAATTCCTACATTTCCCACAATCCCTTGCACTTCCCACAATCCCCTGCATTTCCCACAATCCCCCACATTCCCACAACCCCCTGCGTTTCCCACAATCCCCTGATATCCCACAATCCCTCGCATTTCCCACAATCCCCTGCATATCCCACAATCCCCTGCATTTCCCACCATCCCCTGCATATCCCACAATCCCCTGCATATCCCCAAATTCCTACATTTCCCACAATCCCCTGCATATCCCACAATCCCCTGCATTTCCCACAATCCCCCGCATATCCCACGATCCCCTGAATTTCCCCAAATTCCTACATTTCCCACAATCCCCCACATTTCCCACAATCCCCTGCTATCCCACAATCCCCTGCTATCCCACAATCCCCTACAATTCCCACAATCCCCTGCACTTCCCACAATCCCCTGATATCCCACAATCCCCTGAATTTCCCCAAATTCCTACATTCCCCAGAATCCCTTGCACTTCCCACAATCCCCCACATTTCCCACAATCCCCTGCATATCCCACAATCCTCTGCACTTCCCACAACCCCCTGCATATCCCACAATCCCCTGCATTTCCCACAATGCCCCACATTTCCCACAATCCCCTGCATTTCCCACAATGCCATCCCACAATCTCCTACATTTCCCACAATCCCTTGCGCTTCCCACAATCCCCTGCGTTTCCCACAATGCCCTGCAGCGTGCGCGTTCCCGGAGCGGCTGCTGCCGTTCCTGGCGCCGAAGTTGGAGAGCGGCTCGGAGCGGACGCGGGCGGGGGCGCTGCTGGTGCTGCGCCACCTCCTCAACAGCGCCCGTGAGCCTGGGGGAAATCGGGGGGATTGTGGGGTTTTTTTTGGGAATTTAATGGGGATTTATTGGGGTTTTTATGGGGATTTATTGGGGTTTTTGTGGGGATTTATTGGGGTTTTTATGGGGATTTATTGGGGTTTTTATGGAGATTTATTGGGGTTTTTATGGGAATTTATTGGGGTTTTTATGCGGATTTATTGGGATTTTTATGGGGATTTATTGGGATTTTAATTGGGATTTGTTGAGATTTTTATGGGGATTTGTTGGGGTTTTTATGGGGATTTATTGGGGTTTTTATGGGATTTTTTTGGGATTTTATGGGGATTTATTGGGATTTTTTATGGGGATTTTTTGGGGTTTTTATGGGGATTTATTGGGGTTTTTATGGGGATTTATTGGGAATTTTATGGGGATTTATTGGGGTTTTTATGGGGATTTATTGGGGTTTTAATGTGGATTTATTGGGGTTTTTATTGGATTTTTGTGGGAATTTTTTTAGATTTTGTGGGAATTTTTGGGGGATTTTTGGGGGATTTTAATAAGGATTTATTGGGATTTTTGTGGGGATTTATTGGGGTTTTAATGGGATTTTTATGGGATTTTTGTGGGGATTTATTGGGATTTTTATGGGGATTTATTGGGGTTTTTATGGGGATTTATTGGGGTTTTTATGGGGATTTATTGGGGTTTTATGGGGATTTATTGGGGTTTTTATTGGGTTTTTTTGGGAATTTTATGGGGATTTATTGGGGTTTATATGGGGATTTATTGGGGGTTTTATGAGGATTTAGTGGAGTTTTTATGGGGATTTATTGGGATTTTTATGGGGATTTATTGGGGTTTTTATGGGGATTTATTGGGGTTTTTGTGGGGATTTATTGGGGTTTTTGTGGGGATTTATTGGGGGTTTTTATGGGGATTTATTGGGGTTTTAATGGGGATTTATTGGGATTTTTGTGGGATTTATTGGGATTTTTATGGGGATTTAATGGGAATTTTTTTTTATTTTTGTGGGATTTTTTTGGGAATTTTAATAGGGATTTATTGGGATTTTTAGGGTATTTTTGTGGGAAGTTTTTTGGATTTTTGGGGATTTTTGGGGGATTTTGATAAGGATTTATTGGGGTTTTTATGGGGATTTATTGGGATTTTAATGGGGATTTATTGGGATTTTTGTGGGGATTTATTGGGATTTTTATGGGATTTTTGTGAGAATTTTTTTAGATTTTGTGGGAATTTTATGGGGATTTTTGGGGGATTTTAATAAGGATTTATTGGGGTTTTTATGGGGATTTATTGGGATTTTAATGGGGATTTATTGGGGTTTTAATGGGATTTTTATGGGATTTTTGTGGGGATTTATTGGGGTTTTAATGGGGATTTGTTGGGATTTTATGGGGATTTATTGGGATTTTAATGGGGATTTATTGGGATTTTTATGGGGATTTATTGGGATTTTTATGGGGATTTATTGGGATTTTTATGGGGATTTATTGGGATTTTTATGGGATTTTTTGGGGTTTTTATGGGGATTTATTGGGGTTTTAATGGGATTTTTAGTGGATTTTAATGGAATTTTTATGGGAATTTTTTTTTTTTTGAGGGATGCTTTTGAATTTTAATGGAGATTTATTGGGGGTTTTGTGGGGATTTATTGGGGTTTTTATGGGGATTTATTGAGGTTTTTATGGGGATTTATTGGGGTTTTTATGGGGATTTATTGGGATTTTTATGGGAATTTTGTGGGGATTTATTGGGATTTTTGTGGGGATTTATTGGGATTTTTATGAGGATTTATTGGGGATTTTTATGGGGATTTATTGGGATTTTAATGGGGATTTATTGGGTTTTTAATGGGATTTTAATGGGAATTTTATGGGGATTTATTGGGATTTTTATGAGATTTATCGGGGTTTTTATGGGGATTTATTTGGGGTTTTATGGAATTTTTATGGGATTTTAATGGAATTTTTATAGGAATTTTTTTTTTTTTTGAGGGATGTTTTTGAATTTTAATGGAGATTTATTGGGGTTTTTATGGGGATTTATTGGGGTTGTTATGGGGATTTATTGGGGTTTTAATGGGATTTTAATGGGATTTTATTGGGATTTTTTTAGGATTTTATTGAATTTTTATGGAGTTTTTATGGGAATTTATTGGGATTTTTATGGGGATTTATTGGGGTTTTTATGGGGATTTATTGGGATTTTTATGGGGATTTATTGGGGTTTTATTGGGATTTTTTTGGGAATTTTTTGGGATTTATTGGGATTTTTATGGGGATTTATTGGGATTTTTATGGGGATTTATTGGGGTTTTTATGGGGGTTTATTGGGGTTTTTATGGGGATTTATTGGGGTTTTTATGGGGATTTATTGGGGTTTTTATGGGATTTTTTGGGGTTTTTATGGGGATTTATTGGGATTTTTATGGGGATTTATTGGGAATTTTATGGAATTTTTATGGGATTTTAATTGAAATTTTTATGGGAATTTTTTTTTTTTGAGGGATGCTTTTGAATTTTAATGGAGATTTATTGGGGGTTTTGTGGGGATTTATTGGGGTTTTTGTGGGGATTTATTGGGGTTTTTGTGGGGATTTATTGGGGTTTTTGTGGGGATTTATTGGGATTTTTGTGGGGATTTATTGGGATTTTAATGGGATTTTAATGGGAATTTTATGGGGATTTATTGGGGTTTTTATGGGGATTTATTGGGGTTTTTATGGGGATTTATTGGGGTTTTTATGGGGATTTATTGGGGTTTTTATGGGGATTTATTGGGGTTTTTATGGGGATTTATTGGGATTTTTATGGGGATTTTTGGGATTTATTTTTTAATTTTTGCCAGGTTTTAATGGGAATTTTTGGGTTTTTTTTTATTTTTAAAATGCAGAGTTATGGGGATTTTAATGAGGATTTTGGGGATTTTAATGGGATTTTTGGGGGGATTTATTGTGATTTTTACAGAAATTTTGTTGTTTTTTTCCAGCTTCTCAGATGGAAATGAAAAAATCTTTCATCATCTCTTCCCTGAGGCTCCCTCTGCAGGACAACAACAACAAAGTCATTTCATTTCTATTTATTTCCCCATTTTATTTTGATTTTTTCCCCATTTTATTTCTATTTTTACCCCTTTTTATTTCTATTTTTACACCATTTTATTTCTATTTTTTCCCCATTTTATTTCTATTTTTTCCCCCATTTTATTTCTATTTTTCCCCATTTTATTTCTATTTTTTCCCCATTTTATTTCTATATTTTTCCCATTTTATTCCTATTTTATTTCCCATTTTACTTCTATTATTTCCCCCATTTTATTTCTATTTATTTCCCTATTTTATTTCTCTTTTCCCATACATTATTTATAATTTTTTCCCACTTCATTTCTATATTTTTCCCATTTTATTTCTATTTTTTCCCCATATTATTTCTAATTTTTTCCCATTTTATTTCTATTTTTTCCCCATCTCATTTCAGGTTTTTTTCTCCATTTTATTTCTATTTTTTCACATTTTATTTCTATTTTTTCCCCATTTTATTTCTATTATTTCCCCATTTTATTTCTACTTTTTCTCCATTTTATTTCTATTTTTCTCCCATTTTATTTCTATTATTTCCCCATTTTATTCCTATTTTTTTCCTCATTTTATTTCTATTTTTCCCCATTTTATTTCTATTTATTTCCCCATTTTATTTCTATTTTCTCCCCATTTTATTTCTATTTTTTTCTCCATTTTATTTCTATTTTTTCCCCATTTTATTTCTATTATTTCCCCATTTTATTTCTATTATTTCCCCATTTTATTTATATATTTTTCCCATTTTATTTCTATTTTTCCCCCATTTTATTTCTATTTTTCCCCCATTTTATTTCTATTTTTTACCCATTTTATTTCTATTTTTCCCCATATTTCCCTCCCATTTTTCTTTGTATTTTCTCCATTTTTCCACCTCTTTTTCCCCCAAAATTTCAATTTTTTCCCCATATTTTTCCCATTTTATTTCTATTTTTTTCCTCACTTTATTTCTATTTTTCCCCATTTTATTTTTGTTTTTTGTCTTTTAATTTCTATTTTTTTCCTCATTGTATTTCCATATTTTTCCCATTTTATTTCTATTTGTTCCCCATTTTATTTCTATATTTTCCCCATTTTATTTCTATATTTTCCCCATTTTATTTCCATTTTTTCCCCCATTTTATTTCTATTTTTACCCTATTTTATTTCTATTTTTTTCCCACTTTATTTCCATTTTTTCCCCCATTTTATTTCAATTTTTCCCCATTTTATTCCTCTTTTATTTCCCATTTTATTCCTATTTTTTCCCCATTTTATTTCTATTTTTCCCCCATTTTATTTCCATTTTCTCCCCACTTTATTTCTATTTTCTCCCCATTTTATTTCTATTATTTCCCATTTTGTTCCTCTTTTATTTCCCATTTTATTTCTATTTTTCTCCCATTTTATTTCTATATTTTCCCCCTTTTATTTCTATTTATTTCCCTATTTTATTTCTCTTTTCCCATACATTATTTATAATTTTTTTCCCACTTCATTTCTATATTTTTCCCATTTTATTTCTATTTTCTCCCCATTTTATTTCTATTTTCCCTCCACATTATTTCTATTTTTTCCCCATTCTATGTCCATATTTTTCCCATTTTATTTCTATATTTTTCCCCCTTTTATTTTTATTTTCCCTCATTTTATTTCCATTTTTCCCCATTTTATTTCTATTCTTTCCCCATTTTTTTTCTGTTTTTTTCCCCCATTTTATTTCTATTATTTCCCCATTTTATTTCTATTTTTCATTTTTTAATTTCTATTTTTTCCCATTTTATTTCTATATTTCCCCCATTTTATTTCCATTTTTCTCCCATTTTATTTCCATTTTTTACCCATTTTATTTCTATTTTCTTCCCATTTTATTTCTGTTTTTTCCCCCACTTTATTTCTATTTTTTTCCAATTTTGTTTCTATTTTTCCCCATTTTATTTCTATATTTTCCCCATTTTATTTCTATTATTTGCCCATTTTATTTCAATTTTTCTCCCATTTTATTTCTATTTTTCCCCAATTTTATTTCGATTTTCCCTCCACATTATTTCCATTTTTTCCCCATTTTATTTCTATTTTTCCCCCATTTTATTTCTGTTTTTTCTCTTTTAATTTCTATTTTTTCCCCACTTTATTTTTATATTTTTCCCATTTAATTTCTATATTTTCCCATTTTTTTTGTATTTATTTCCCCATTTTATTTATGATTTTTCCTCCATTTTTTCCCCGTTTTATTTCTGTTTTTCCCCATTTTATTTCTATTTTTTGCCCAATTTTTCCCCATTTTTTTTCATTTTCCCCTATTTTTATTCCTCTCTTTCCCCCCCATTTTCCCTCATTCTTCCCTCATTTTTTCCTGATTTTTCCCCATTTTTCCCCATTTTATTCCACTTTTTCCCTGCGTTTTTCCCTTTTTTTTCTATTTTTTCCCATTTTATTTCTATTTTTCTCGCATTTTATTTTTGTTTTTTCTCCATTTTATTTTTGTTTTCCCTCCACATCATTTCTATTTTTCCCCCACTTTATTTCTATTTGTTCCCCATTTTATTTCTATTTTTTCCCCATTTTATTTCTAATTTTTTCCCATTTTATTTCCATTTTTTCCCCATTTTTCTTCATATTTTCCCCATTTTTTCACCGTTTTTCTCCATTTTTTCACCGTTTTTCCCCATTTTTTTTTCCTTTTCCCTCCACACTCCCATTTTTTTTCCTTTTTCCCAATTTCCCCATTTCTCTCCCCATTTTCAGGTGAAAAGAGCCCTGGTTCAGCTCATCAGTGCCCTGGCCCACCACGGTTACCTGGAGCAGCCGGGGGCCGAGGCTCTGCTGGAATTCCTGGTGCGTCAGTGCTGCCTGCAGGACGGGGTGAGAATTCCCAATTTCCATTTTCCCTTCCCCATTTCCCCATTTTTTCCTCCCCATCTCCATTTTCCCATTTTTTCCTGATTTTTCCCCAATTTTTTCCCATTTTTTCCCCAATTTTTCCCAATTTTTTCCCAATTTTTTCCCAATTTTTTCCCATTTTTTTCCCATTTTTCCCCAATTTTTTCCCAATTTTTTCCCATTTTTTTCCTCATTTTTTTCCCCATTTTTTCCCCATTTTTACAATTTTTCCCTTTTTTCCTCCTCCCTTTTCCCATCCAAACTTTCCCCACATTTTTCCTTTTTTCCCCAATTTTTCCCAATTTTTTCCTTTTTTACCTCAATTTTTTCCTCATTTTTCCCCAATTATTTCCCAATTTTTTCCTCATTTTTCCTCATTTTTCCCCAATTTTTCCTCATTTTTCCCCATTTTTCCATTATTTTCCCAATTTTTCCCATTTTCCCCAATTTTGCCCCATTTCCCCCCTTTTTTCCTGATTTTTCCCCCAATTTTTCTCCTTTTTTTCCTCATTTTTTTTCCATTTTTTCCCCATTTTCCCCATTTTTCCCCCTCCCTTTTCCCATCCAAATTTTCCCCACATTTTTCCTTTTTTTTCCCCAATTCTTTTCTTTCTTTTCCTCATTTTTTTCCTCATTTTTCCCCATTTTTCCCCATTTTTCAGAGCTCCCTGCAGGACAGGGTGAGAATTCCCAATTTCCCATTTTCCCTTCCCCATTTCCCCATTTTTTCCTCCCCATCTCCATTTTCCCTTTTTTTCCTGATTTTTCCCCATTTTTTTCCCATTTTTTCCCCAATTTTTCCCATTTTTTTGCCTTTTTTTCCCATATTTTCCTCATTTTTTCCCCATTTTTTCCTCATTTTTTTCCCATTTTCCCCCATTTTTCCAATTTTTCCCTTTTTTCCCCCTCCCCTTTCTTATCCAAATTTTCCCCACATTCTTCCCTTTTTTCCCCCAATTTTTTTCCTTTTTTTCCCCAATTTTTGCCCCATTTTTCCCCCATTTTTTTCCCCATTTTTCCCCATTTTTCAGTGCACCCTGCAGGATGGGGTGAGAATTCCAATTTTCCATTTTCCCTTCCCCATTTCCCATTTTTTCCTCCCCATCTCCATTTTCCCATTTTTTCCTGAATTTTTCCCCAATTTTTTCCCCATTTTTCCCTGTTTTTTCCCAATTTTTTGCCTTTTTTTCCCAATTTTTCCCAATTTTTTCCCCATTTTTCCCCAATTTTTCCCCATTTTTCCTCATTTTTTTCCCCATTTTTTCCCCATTTTTCCAATTTTTCCCTTTTTTCCCCCTCCCCTTTCTTATCCAAATTTTCCCCACATTTTTCCCTTTTTTTTCCCCATTTTTTTCCCAATTTTTCCCCATTTTTTCCCATTTTTTCCCATTTTTTTCTCCAATTTTTCCCATTTTTTTTCCCAATTTTCCTCTCTTTTTCCTCATTTTTTTCCCATTTTTTCCTTTTTTTCCACATTTTCCCCCATTTTCCCCAATTTTTCCCAATTTTTTACCTTTTTTTCATTTTTCCCCAATTTTTCCCAATTTTTCCCCTTTTTTCCCCCAATTTTTCCTCATTTATTTGCCAAATTTTCCCCATTTTTCCTCATTTTTTCCCCAATTTTTCCCCCTTTTTTCCTCGTTTTTTCCCATTTTTTCCCTTTTTTCCCCATTTTTTTCCCATTTTTTCCCTTTTTTTCTCTGATTTTTTCCCATTTTTTTTCCTGATTTTTTCCCAATTTTTCCCCATTTTTCCCAATTTTTCCCAATTTTTTCCCATTTTTTTTCCCAATTTTTTTCCATTTTTCCCCATTTTTCCAATTTTCCCCATTTTTCCCCCTCCCCTTTCTTATCCAAATTTCCCCCACATTTTCCCATTTTTTCCCCAATTTTTTTGGTTTTTTTCCTCATTTTTTTCCTCATTTTTTTCCCATTTTTTCCCCATTTTTCCAATTTTTCCCCATTTTTCCTCCTCCCCTTTCCCATCCAAACTTTCCCCACATTTTTCCTTTTTTTCCCATTTTTTTCCCAATTTTTCCCCATTTTTTCCCTTTTTTTCTCTGATTTTTTCCCATTTTTTTTCCTGATTTTTTCCCAATTTTTTCCCATTTTTTTCCCAATTTTTCCCAATTTTTCCCTCATTTTTCCTCATTTTTTCCCCAATTTTTTCCCCATTTTCCCCCAATTTTCCTCCATTTTTCCCCATTTTTATGTTTTTCCTGCTCCTTTTCCCACTTCAGAGCTGCCTGCAGGACGGGGTGAGAATTCCCAATTCCCATTTTCCCTTCCCCATTTTCCCTTTTTTCTTCCCCATCTCTATTTTCCCATTTTTTCCTGATTTTCCCCAATTTTTTTCCCATTTTTTCCCCAATTTTTCCCAATTTTTTGCCTTTTTTTCCCATTTTTTCCCATTTTTTTCCCAATTTTTCCCAATTTTTTTTCATTTTTTCCTCATTTTTTTCCATTTTTTCCCCATTTTTCCAATTTTTCCCTTTTTTCCCCCTCCCCTTTCCCATCCAAATTTTCCCCACATTTTTTCCCCATTTTTTCCTTTTTTTCCTCATTTTTTTCCTCATTTTTCCCCCAATTTTCCCCAATTTTTTCCCCATTTTTCCCCATTTTTCAGAGCTCCCTGCAGGACAGGGTGAGAATTCCCAATTTCCCATTTTCCCTTCCCCATTTCCCCATTTTTTCCTCCCCATCTCCATTTTCCCTTTTTTTCCTGATTTTTCCCCATTTTTTTCCCATTTTTTCCCCAATTTTTCCCATTTTTTTTGCCTTTTTTTCCCATATTTTCCTCATTTTTTCCCCATTTTTTCCTCATTTTTTTCCCATTTTCCCCCCATTTTTCCAATTTTTCCCTTTTTTCCCCCTCCCCTTTCTTATCCAAATTTTCCCCACATTCTTCCCTTTTTTCCCCCAATTTTTTTCCTTTTTTTCCCCAATTTTTGCCCCATTTTTCCCCCATTTTTTTCCCCATTTTTCCCCATTTTTCAGTGCACCCTGCAGGATGGGGTGAGAATTCCAATTTTCCATTTTCCCTTCCCCATTTCCCATTTTTTCCTCCCCATCTCCATTTTCCCATTTTTTCCTGAATTTTTCCCCAATTTTTTCCCCATTTTTCCCTGTTTTTTCCCAATTTTTTGCCTTTTTTTCCCAATTTTTCCCAATTTTTTCCCCATTTTTCCCCAATTTTTCCCCATTTTTCCTCATTTTTTTCCCCATTTTTTCCCCATTTTTCCAATTTTTCCCTTTTTTCCCCCTCCCCTTTCTTATCCAAATTTTCCCCACATTTTTCCCTTTTTTTTCCCCATTTTTTTCCCATTTTTTCCCCATTTTTTCCCATTTTTTCCCATTTTTTTCTCCAATTTTTCCCATTTTTTTTCCCAATTTTCCTCTCTTTTTCCTCATTTTTTTCCCATTTTTTCCTTTTTTTCCACATTTTCCCCCATTTTCCCCAATTTTTCCCAATTTTTTACCTTTTTTTCATTTTTCCCCAATTTTTCCCAATTTTTCCCCTTTTTTCCCCCAATTTTTCCTCATTTATTTGCCAAATTTTCCCCATTTTTCCTCATTTTTTCCCCAATTTTTCCCCCTTTTTTCCTCGTTTTTTTCCCATTTTTTCCCTTTTTTCCCCATTTTTTTCCCATTTTTTCCCTTTTTTTCTCTGATTTTTTCCCATTTTTTTTCCTGATTTTTTCCCAATTTTTCCCCATTTTTCCCAATTTTTCCCAATTTTTTCCCATTTTTTTCCCAATTTTTTTCCATTTTTCCCCATTTTTCCAATTTTCCCCATTTTTCCCCCTCCCCTTTCTTATCCAAATTTCCCCCACATTTTCCCATTTTTTCCCCAATTTTTTTGGTTTTTTTCCTCATTTTTTTCCTCATTTTTTTCCCATTTTTTCCCCATTTTTCCAATTTTTCCCCATTTTTCCTCCTCCCCTTTCCCATCCAAACTTTCCCCACATTTTTCCTTTTTTTCCCATTTTTTTCCCAATTTTTCCCCATTTTTTCCCTTTTTTTCTCTGATTTTTTCCCATTTTTTTTCCTGATTTTTTCCCAATTTTTTCCCATTTTTTTCCCAATTTTTCCCAATTTTTCCCTCATTTTTCCTCATTTTTTCCCCAATTTTTTCCCCATTTTCCCCCAATTTTCCTCCATTTTTCCCCATTTTTATGTTTTTCCTGCTCCTTTTCCCACTTCAGAGCTGCCTGCAGGACGGGGTGAGAATTCCCAATTCCCATTTTCCCTTCCCCATTTTCCCTTTTTTCTTCCCCATCTCTATTTTCCCATTTTTTCCTGATTTTCCCCAATTTTTTTCCCATTTTTTCCCCAATTTTTCCCAATTTTTTGCCTTTTTTTCCCATTTTTTCCCATTTTTTTCCCAATTTTTCCCAATTTTTTTTCATTTTTTCCTCATTTTTTTCCATTTTTTCCCCATTTTTCCAATTTTTTCCCTTTTTTCCCCCTCCCCTTTCCCATCCAAATTTTCCCCACATTTTTTCCCCATTTTTTCCTTTTTTTCCTCATTTTTTTCCTCATTTTTCCCCCAATTTTCCCCAATTTTTTCCCCATTTTTCCCCATTTTTCAGAGCTCCCTGCAGGACAGGGTGAGAATTCCCAATTTCCCATTTTCCCTTCCCCATTTCCCCATTTTTTCCTCCCCATCTCCATTTTCCCATTTTTTCCTGAATTTTTCCCCATTTTTTCCCAATTTTTTTCCATTTTTTTCCAATTTTTTGCCAATTTTTTGCCTTTTTTTCCTCATTTTTCCTGAATTTTTTTCCATTTTTTCCCCATTTTTTCAATTTTCCCCATTTTTCCCCCTCCCTTTTCCCATCCAAATTTTCCCCACATTTTTCCCTTTTTTCCCCATTTTTTTCCCAATTTTTCCCCATTTTTTTCCCATTTTTTCCCTTTTTTTCTCCAATTTTTTCCCATTTTTTCCCAATTCTCCTCTCTTTTTCCTTATTTTTTTCCCATTTTTTCCTTTTTTTCCACATTTTTCCCCATTTTCCCCAATTTTTCCCAATTTTTTGCCTTTTTTTATTTTCCCCCAATTTTTTCCTAATTTTTCCCAATTTTTTCCCAATTTTCCCCAAGTTTTTCCCCATTTATTTGCCAAATTTTCCCCATTTTTTCCTCATTTTTTCCCATTTTTTTGCCTTTTTCCTCATTTTTTCCTCATTTTTTTCCTTTTTTTCCTCATTTTCCCCCAATTTCCCCATTTTCCCCATTTTTCCCCCTTTTTTCCTCATTTTTTTCCCATTTTTCCCTTTTTTTCTTGAATTTTCCCCAATTTTTCCTCATTTTCCCCATTTTTCCCCCTCCCCTTTCCCATCCAAACTTTCCCCACATTTTCCCATTTTTTTCTGATTTTTCCCTATTTTTTTCCCATTTTTTTCCTAATTTTCCCCAATTTTTTCCCATTTTTTTCCCAATTTTTCCCAATTTTTCCCCTTTTTTCCTCATTTTTTTCCCATTTTTTCCCCATTTTTCCAATTTTCCCCATTTTTCCCCCTCCCCTTTCTTATCCAAATTTTCCCCACATTTTCCCTTTTTTTTCCCCATTTTTTTCCCATTTTTTTCCCATTTTTTCTCTGATTTTTTCCCATTTTTTTTCCTGATTTTTCCCCAATTTTTTCCCATTTTTTTCCCAATTTTTCCCTCATTTTTCCCCAATTTTTCCCCTTTTTTTCCTAATTTTTTTCCTCATTTTTTCCCCATTTTTTCCCCAATGTTTTCCCTTTTTTCCTGATTATTTTCCCAATTTTCCCCTGTTTTTGCCCAATTTTTTCCCAATTTTTTCCCATTTTTTTCCCATTTTTTCCACATTTTTTTCCTTTTTTTCCTCATTTTTTTCCTACTTTTTTCCCAGTTTTCCCTCATTTTTTCCTCATTTTTTCCCCAAATTTTCCCCATTTTTCCCCCATTTTTTCCCTTTTTTTCCCAATTTTTTCCCATTTTTTTCCCAATTTTTCCCAATTTTTTGCCTTTTTTTCCTCATTTTTTTCCATTTTCTCCCCATATTTCCAATTTTTTCCTTTTCCCCCCCCTCCCCTTTCCCATCCAAATTTTCCCCACATTTTTCCCTTTTTTCCCCCATTTTTTCCCCAATTTTTTCCTTTTTTTCCTCATTTTTTTCCTCATTTTTTCCCCAAATTTTCCCCATTTTTCCCCATTTTTCAGAACTCCCTGCAGGATGGGGTGAGAATTCCCAATTTCCCATTTTCCCTTCCCCATTTCCCCATTTTTTCCTCCCCATCTCCATTTTCCCTTTTTTTCCTGATTTTTCCCCAATATTTTCCCATTTTTTTCCCCAATTTTTTCCCAATTTTTTCCCAATTTTTCCCAATTTTTTCCCATTTATTCCCCATTTTTCCCCATTTTTCAGAGCTCCCTGCAGGACGGGGTGAGAATTCCCAATTCCCATTTTCCCTTCCCCACTTCCCATTTTTTCCTCCCCATCCTCATTTTCCCATTTTTTCCTGATTTTTCCCCATTTTTTTCCCAATTTTTCCCCATTTTTTTCCCATTTTTTCCCTTTTTTTCTCCGATTTTTTCCCATTTTTTTCCTGATTTTTCCCCAATTTTTTCCCATTTTATTCCCAATTTTTCCCTCATTTTTCCCCAATTTTTCCCCTTTTTTTCCTAATTTTTTTCCTCATTTTTTCCCAATTTTTTCCCCAGTGTTTTCCCTTTTTTCCTGATTATTTTCCCAATTTTCCCCTGTTTTTGCCCAATTTTTTCCCAATTTTTTCCCATTTTTTTCCCAATTTTTCCCCTTTTTTTCCTCATTTTTTTTCCATTTTTTCCCCATTTTTCCAATTTTTCCCTTTTTTCCCCCTCCCCTTTCCCATCCAAATTTTCCCACATTTTTCCCTTTTTTCCCCCATTTTTTCCCCAATTTTTCCCATTTTTTTTCCAATTTTTCCAATTTTTGCCTCATTTTTGCTCATTTTTTTCCCAATTTTTCCCCATTTTCCCCCAATTTTCCCCCAATTTCCCCCATTTTTCTGTGTTTTCCTGCTCCTTTTCCCACTTCAGAGCTCCCTGCAGGACGGGGTGAGAATTCCCAATTTCCATTTTCCCTTCCCCATTTCCCATTTTTTCCTCCCCATCTCCATTTTCCCATTTTTTCCTCATTTTTCCCCAATTTTTTCCCATTTTTTCCCAATTTTTTTCCATTTTTTCCTCATTTTTTCCCCATTTTTCCCCATTTTTCCAATTTTTCCCTTTTTTCCTCCTCCCCTTTCCCATCCAAATTTTCCCCACATCTTTCCCTTTTTTTTCCCTTTTTTTCCCAATTTTTCCCCATTTTTTTCCCATTTTTTCCCTTTTTTTCTCCAATTTTTTACCATTTTTTTCCCAATTTTCCTCTCTTTTTCCTCATTTTTTTCCCATTTTTTCCTTTCTTTCCACATTTTTCCCCATTTTCCCCAATTTTTCCCAATTTTTTGCCTTTTTTTCATTTTCCCCCAATTTTTTTCCCAATTTTTCCCAATTTTTCCCCTTTTTTCCCCCAATTTTTCCCCATTTATTTGCCAAATTTTCCCCATTTTTTCCTCATTTCTCCCAATTTTTCGCCTTTTTCCCCATTTTTTCCCCCATTTTCCCCAATTTTTCCTCATTTTTCCCCATTTTTCCCTTATTTTCCCATTTTTTCCCAATTTCCCCTAATTTTTTCCCATTTTTCCCCAATTTTCCCCCGTTTTCCCTTTTTTCTTAATTTTTCCCCCAATTTTTTCCCTTTTTTTCCTCATTTTTTTTCCATTTTTTCCCCATTTTTCCAATTTTTCACATTTTCCCCCTCCCCTTTCTTATCCAAATTTTCCCCACATTTTTCCCTTTTTTCCCCATTTTTTTCCCAATTTTTCCCCATTTTTTCCCTTTTTTCCTCATTTTTCCCCAATTTTTTCCCAATTTTTTCCCTAATTTTCCCCTATTTTTCCCAATTTTTTCCCAATTTTTCCCAATTTTTCCCCTTTTTTTCCTCATTTTTTTCCCATTTTTTCCCCATTTTTCCAATTTTTCCCCCTCCCCTTTCCCATCCAAACTTTCCCCACATTTTCCCTTTTTTCCCCCATTTTTTCCCAATTTTTTCCCTTTTTTTCCTCATTTTTTTCCTCATTTTCCACCAATTTTTCCCTCATTTTTCCCCAAATTTTCTCCATTTTTTTCCCCATTTTTTCCCCATTTTTCAGAGCCCCCTGCAGGGCAGGGTGAGAATTCCCAATTTCCATTTTCCCTTCCCCATTTTCCCATTTTTTCCTCCCCATCTCCATTTTCCCATTTTATCCTGATTTTTCCCCAATTTTTTCCCATTTTTTTCCCTAATTTTTTCCCATTTTTTCCCAATTTTTCCCCTTTTTTTCCTCATTTTTTTTTCATTTTTTCCCCATTTTTCCAATTTTTCCCTTTTTTCCCCCTCCCCTTTCTTATCCAAATTTTCCCCACATTTTTCCCTTTTTTCCCCAATTTTTTCCCATTTTTTTCCTCATTTTTTTCCCCATTTTTCCCCATTTTTCAGTGCTCCCTGCAGGATGGGGTGAGAATTCCCAATTTTCCATTTTCCCTTCCCCACTTCCCATTTTTTCCTCCCCATCTCCATTTTCCCATTTTTTCCTGATTTTTCCCCAATTTTCCCCCATTTTTTTCCCAATTTTTCCCAATTTTTTCCCCATTTTTCCCCAATTTTTCCCATTTTTTTTCCATTTTTTCCTCATTTTTTTCCATTTTTCCAATTTTTCCCATTTTCCCCCCTCCCCTTTCCCATCCAAATTTTCCCCACATTTTTCCCTTTTTTTCCCCATTTTTTTCCCATTTTATTTCCCTTTTTCCTCAATTTTTCCCTCATTTTTCCTTCTCCTTTTCCACCCTGCAGGACGGGGTGAGAATTCCCAATTTCCATTTTCCCTTCCCCATTTTCCCATTTTTTCCTCCCCATCTCCATTTTCCCATTTTTTCCTGAATTTTTCCCCATTTTTTTCCCAATTTTTTCCCATTTTTTTCCAATTTTTTGCCAATTTTTTGCCTTTTTTTCCTCATTTTTCCTGATTTTTTTCCATTTTTTCCTCATTTTTTTTCCATTTTTTCCTCATTTTTTTACAATTTTCCCCATTTTTCCCCCTCCCCTTTCTTATCCAAATTTTCCCCACATTTTTCCCTTTTTTTCCCATTTTTTTCCCAAATTTTCCCCATTTTTTCCCATTTTTTCCCTTTTTTTCTCTGATTTTTCCCATTTTTTTCCTGATTTTTTCCCAATTTTTTCCCATTTTTTTCCCAATTTTTCCCAATTTTTCCCTCATTTTTCCCCAATTTTTTCCCCATTTTTCCCTATTTTTTCCCAATTTTTTGCCTTTTTTTCCCAATTTTTCCCAATTTTTCTCCTTTTTTTCCTCATTTTTTCCATTTTTTCCCCATTTTTCCAATTTTTCCCATTTTTCCCCCTCCCTTTTCCCATCCAAACTTTCCCCACATTTTTCTTTTTTCTCCATTTTTTTCCCAATTTTTTTCCTTTTTTTCATCATTTTTTTCCTCATTTTCCCCCGATTTTTCCCCAATTTTTCCCCAATTTTTCCTCATTTTTCCCCATTTTTCCCCCTCCCTTTTCCCATCCAAATTTTCCCCACATTTTTCCCCTTTTTTCCCTCTTATTTTCCCAATTTTTCCCCATTTTTTTCCCATTTTTTCCCTTTTTTTCTCCGATTTTTTTCCCATTTTTTTTCCTCATTTTTCCCCAATTTTTTCCCATTTTTTTCCCAATTTTTCCCAATTTTTCCCTCATTTTTCCCCATTTTTTTCCCAATTTTTTCCCCATTTGCCCCCAATTTTCCTCCAATTTCCCCCATTTTTATGTTTTTCCTGCTCCTTTTCCCACTTCAGAGCTCCCTGCAGGACAGGGTGAGAATTCCCAATTTCCATTTTCCCTTCCCCATTTCCCATTTTTTCCTCCCCATCTCCATTTTCCCATTTTTTCCTGATTTTTCCCCAATTTTTTTCCCATTTTTTTCCTAATTTTCCCCAATTTTTCCCCATTTTTTCCCAATTTTTCCTCATTTTTTCCTCATTTTTTTCCATTTTTTCCCCATTTTTCCCCCAATTTTTCCCCATTTTCCCCCCTCCCTTTTCTCATCCAAACTTTCTCCACATTTTTCCTTTTTTCTCCATTTTTTTCCCAATTTTTTTCCTTTTTTTCCTCATTTTTTTCCTCATTTTTCCCCAATTTTTTCCCCATTTTTCCTCATTTTCCCCCAATTTTTCCTCATTTTTCCCCATTTTCCCCTTATTTTCCCAATTTTTCCCAATTTCCCCCAATTTTTTCCCATTTTTCCCCACAATTTTCCCCCGTTTTCCCCCAGTTTTCCCAATTTTTTCCCATTTTTTTCCCAATTTTTTTCCTCATTTTCCCCCAATTTTTTCCCATTTTTTCCCAAATTTTCCCCAACTTTTCTCCAGTTTTCCCCCATTTTTTCCCCATTTTTCCCCTTTTTCCCCAATTTTACCTCTTTCCCTTCTCCTTTTTCCCTCCTCATTTTAATTTTTAAATTTTTATTTCTTCCCCTTTATTTTTTTTTGAATCCCAGCCCCCAGGAATTCCAGAGGAAAATTCCGAGGATCCCACGAACGAAAACGTCCGGAGCATCAGCGTCAGCACCCTGCTGCTGCTCAGCACCACCGTGCCCAGGATGGGCCCTGTGGGTATTCCCAGACACAATTCCCAAAAAAATTCCCAAAATTCCAAATCCTGAGAGATTCCATCCCCAAAATTCCCAATTCTGGGGGATTTTAATCCCAAAATTCCTAAATCCGAAGGGATTTAATTCCCGAAATTCCCAATTCTGATAGAATCCATTTCCAAAATTCCCAATCCCAAGGGATTTTATTCCCAAAATTCCCAATCCTGAGAAATTCCATTCCCAAAATTCCCAATTCTGAGAGAATCCATTCCTGAAATTTCCAATTCTGGGAGAATTAATTCCTAAAATTCCCAATTCTGAGGGATTTCATCCCAAAATTCCCAAATCCTGAGTGAATCCATTCCCAAAATTCCCAATCCTGAATAGATTCAATCCCAAAATTCCGAATTCTGAGAGATTTTATTCCCCAAATTCCAAATCCTGAGGGATTTTATTCCCAAAATTCCCAATCCTGAGTGAATTCAATCCCAAAATTCCCAATTTTGGGAGATTTTAAATAAAAAATTCCCAATCCCAAGGGATTTCCAATCCCAAATTTCCCAATTTTGAGGGATTTAATTCCCAGAATTCCCACTCACTCCCAAAGGATTTAATTCCTAAAATTTCCAATTTTTCCTGGAAATTTTTCCTGGGAATTTTTCCTGGGAATTTTGTTTTTTTTTTTTTTTTCCTGGGAATTTTTTTTTTCCTGGAAATTCCCATTTTTCCCAGAAATTCTGGCTTTTCCCAAGATTTTTTCCTTGGAATTCTTTATTTTCCTGTGAATTTTTCCTGAGAATTCTGATTTTTCCTGGGAATTCCAGTTTTTCCTGAAAATTTAGGTTTTTCCAGGAATTTCATTTTTTCCTGGGAATTCCGGTTTTTTCTCAGGAATTCCCATTTTTCCCAGGAATTTTTTTCCCAGTAATTCCCATTTTTCCCAGGAATTTTTTTCCAGGAATTCCCATTTTCCCCAGGATTTTTTCCCAGTAATTCCCATTTTTCCCAGGAATTTTTCCCAGGAATTCCCATTTTTCCCAGGAATTTTTTTCCCAGTAATTCCCATTTTTCCCAGGAATTTTTTCCCAGTAATTCCCATTTTTCCCAGGAATTTTTCCCAGGTTTTTCCCAGGAATTTTTCCCCAGGAATTCCCATTTTTCCCAGGAATTTTTTCCAGGAATTCCCATTTTTCCCAGGAATTTTTTCCCAGGAATTCCCATTTTTCCCAGGAATTTTTCCCAGGTTTTTCCCAGGAATTTTTCCCAGCAATTCCCATTTTTTTCAGGAATTTTTCCCAGGAATTCCCATTTTTCCCAGGAATTTTTCCCAGGTTTTTCCCGGGAATTTTCCCTGGAAAATTCCATTTTTCCCAGGATTTTTTTCCCAGCAATTCCCATTTTTCCCAGGAATTTTTTCCCAGGAATTCCCATTTTTCCCAGGATTTTTTTCCAGGAATTCCCATTTTTCCCAGGAATTTTTCCAAGGTTTTTCCCAGGAATTTTCCCTGGAAAATTCAATTTTTCCCAGGATTTTTTTCCCAGGAATTCCCATTTTTCCCAGGAATTTTTTTCCCAGGAATTCCCATTTTCCCCAGGATTTTTTTCCCAGTAATTCCCAATTTCCCCAGGAATTTTTTCCCAGTAATTCCCATTTTCCCCAGGATTTTTTCCCAGGAATTCCCATTTTTCCCAGAATTTTTTTCCCAGTAATTCCCATTTTCCCCAGGATTTTTTCCCAGGAATTCCCATTTTTCCCAGGATTTTTTCCCAGCAATTCCCATTTTTCCCAGGAATTCCCATTTTCCCCAGGAATTTTTTTCCAGGAATTCCCATTTTCCCCAGGAATTTTTCCCAGGTTTTTCCCAGGAATTTTTCCCAGCAATTCCCATTTTTCCCAGGAATTTTTCCCAGGAATTCCCATTTTTCCCAGGAATTTTTCCCAAGAATTCCCATTTTCCCCAGGATTTCTTTTCCCTAGTAATTCCCATTTTTCCCAGGAATTTTTCCCAGGAATTTCCATTTTCCCCAGGAATTTTTTCCAGAAATTCCCATTTTCCCCAGGATTTTTTTCCCAGGAATTCCAATTTTTCCCAGGAATTCTTTTCCCAGTAATTCCCATTTTTCCCAAGAATTTTTCCCAGGTTTTCCCCAGGAATTTTTCCCAGTAATTCCCATTTTTCCCAGGAATTTTTCCCAGTAATTCCCATTTTCCCCAGGATTTTTTTCCCCAGTAATTCCCATTTTTCCCAGGAATTTTTCCCCAGTAATTCCCATTTTCCCCAGGAATTTTTTCCCAGGAATTCCCATTTTTCCCAGGATTTTTTTTCCCCAGTAATTCCCATTTTTCTCAGGATTTTTTTTCCCAGGAATTCCAGGTTTTTCCTGGGAATTTTCCCTGGGAATTCCCATTTTTCTCAGGAATTTTTCCCAGTAATTCCCATTTTCCCCAGGATTTTTTTCCCAGTAATTCCCATTTTTCCCAGGAATTTTTCCCAGTAATTCCCATTTTTCCCAGGATTTTTTTCCCAGTAATTCCCATTTTTCCCAGGAATTTTTCCCAGTAATTCCCATTTTTCCCAGGATTTTTTTCCAGGAATTCCCATTTTTCCCAGGAATTTTTCCCAGGTTTTTCCCAGGAATTTTTCCCAGTAATTCCCATTTTTCCTAGAATTCTTTTCCCAGTAATTCCCATTTTTCTCAGGAATTTTTCCCAGTAATTCCCATTTTTCCCAGGAATTTTGCCCAGTAATTCCCATTTTTCCCAGGAATTTTTCCCAGGAATTCCCATTTTCCCCAGGAATTTTTTTCCCAGTAATTCCCATTTTTCCCAGGATTTTTTTCCAGTAATTCCCATTTTTCCCAGAAATTTTTTCCAGGAATTCCCATTTTTCTCAGGAATTTTTCCCAGGAATTCCCATTTTCCCCAGGAATTTTTCCCAGAAATTCCTATTTTTCCCAGGAATTTTTTTCCCAGTAATTCCCATTTTTCCCAGGAATTTTTCCCAGGAATTCCCATTTTCCCAGGAATTTTTCCCAGTAATTCCCATTTTTCCCAGGAATTTTTCCCAGGAATTCCCATTTTTCTCAGGAATTTTTCCCAGGAATTCCCATTTTTCCCAGGAATTTTGCCCAGTAATTCCCATTTTTCCCAGGAATTTTTCCCAGGAATTCCCATTTTCCCCAGGAATTTTTTTCCCAGTAATTCCCATTTTCCCCAGGAATTTTTTTCCCAGTAATTCCCATTTTTCCCAGGATTTTTTTCCAGTAATTCCCATTTTTCCCAGGAATTTTTCCCAGGAATTCCCATTTTTCTCAGGAATTTTTCCCAGGAATTCCCATTTTCCCCAGGAATTTTTCCCAGAAATTCCTATTTTTCCCAGGAATTTTTTTCCCAGTAATTCCCATTTTTCCCAGGATTTTTTTCCCAGGAATTCCCATTTTTCCCAGGAATTTTTTCCAGGTTTTTCCCAGGATTTTTTTTCCCAGGAATTCCCATTTTCCCCAGGAATTTTTTTCCCAGCAATTCCCATTTTTCCCAGGAATTTTTCCCAGGAATTCCCATTTCCCCCAGGATTTTTGTTCCCAGTAATTCCCATTTTCCCCTGGATTTTTTTTCCCAGTAATTCCCATTTTCCCCAGGAATTTTTCCCAGGTTTTTCCCAGGAATTTTTCCCAGTAATTCCCATTTTTCCCAGGAATTTTTCCCAGGTTTTTCCCGGGAATTTTCCCTGGAAAATTCCATTTTTCCCCGCAGGTTTTGTGGCCGTTCCTGCTGGAATTCCTGATCCCAGCCCAGTTCAGCCCCGCCCTGACCCCGCTGTGCCGGAGCCTGACGTTCCTGGCCGGAAAAATCCGGGAAGAGGAACCAGAAAATGAAGCCTGGAGTCGATCAGAGCAGTGTGGTAAATCCCAAAAATGGTCCCAAAAAGTCTGGAAAAAATAAAAAAAAAATTCTCCCAAAAAATTCAAAAATCCTAAAAAATTTCCCCAAAACATATTTAAAAAAAAAAACTAAATCAAAAAAAAAATCCCCTAAAAATTCCCAAAACAATCCAGCCCCGCAAAAAATCCCCCTCAAAAATTATCAAAAAATCTCTAAATAAATAAAAAAAAAATCCCAAAGAAATTTTAAAAAAATCCCCCACCAAAAAATCCCAAAATTTTTCCCCAAAATAGAAAAAAAGTTCCCCCAGAATCCCAAAAACACTCCCAAAAAAATAGCCCCAAAAAAATCCCCCCCAAAAAATTTTAAAATCCTAAAAAATTTTCCCAAAAAAAATATATATATAAAAAAAAACCCCAAAAAACCTCAAAAAAATCCCCCAAAAATCCCCCAAAAATTATTTAAAAATCCTCCCAAAGTAAAAAAAAAACCCTAAAATTTTTCCCCAAAATATATTAAAAAAAATCCCGCCCAAAAGTGATCTCAAAAAAAATCCCCAAAAAAATCCCCAAAAATAGTTTAAAAATAAAAAAACCCAAAACATATTAAAAAAAAAAAAACCAAAATCCAAAAAAGATCCTCCAAAAATCCCCAAAAAATTCCCCCTCAAAAATTCTCAAAAAATCCCAAAAGAAATCCCAAAAAATTCCCAAAAAACTAAAAAAAAAAATTCCCCAAAAAATAAAAAATAAAATAAATTTTCCCCAAAATTTAAAAAAATCCCCACTAAATCCAAAAAACACTCCCAAAAAAATCGCCCCAAAAAATCCCCCCCAAAAAATTTTAAAATCCTAAAAAATTTTCCCAAAAAAAATATATATATAAAAAAAAACCCCAAAAAACCTCAAAAAAATCCCCCAAAAATCCCCAAATAATTATTTAAAAATCCTCCCAAAGTAAAAAAAAAAACCCTAAAATTTTCCCCAAAATATATTAAAAAAAAGTCCCGCCCAAAAGTGATCTCAAAAAAAATCCCCAAAAAAATCCCCAAAAATAGTTTAAAAATAAAAAACCCCAAAACATATTAAAAAAAAAAAAACAAAATCCAAAAAAGATCCCCCAAAAATCCCCAAAAAATTCCCCCTCAAAAATTCTCAAAAAATCCCAAAAGAAATCCCAAAAAATTCCCAAAAAATTTAAAAAAAAATTCCCCAAAAAATAAAAAATAAAATAAATTTTCCCCAAAATATAAAAAAAAATCCCCCCAAAATCCCAAAAATAGTCACAAAAAATCACCCCATAAAAATCCCCAAAAAACAATTTTAAAAATCCTAAAAAATTTTCCCAAAATATATATATTAAAAAAACAAAATCCCCAGAAAACTAAAAAAAATCTCCCAAAAATCCCCAAAAAAATCCCCCAAAAAATCCCCAAAAATAATTTTAAAAATCCTAAAAAATTTCCACAAAATATATTTTTTAAAAAACCTAAAATCTCCCAAAAACCTGAAAAATATCCCCCAAAAATCCCCAGAAAATCCCAAAAAAATCCCCCCAAAATAATTTTAAAAATCCTAAAAGATTTCCCCACATATATTAATTAAAAAACCCTAAATCCCCCAAAAAAATCTCAAAAAAATCCCCAAAAATATCCCCTCAAAAACCTCAGAAAAATCCCAGAAAAATTAAAAACAATTTTAAAAAATCCACAAAAAAAAAAATCCCCCCCAAAGTCCCCCCAAAATAGGAAAAAATATTCCCTGAAAAACTTACAGAAAAAATCAATTAAAAATCCCACAAAAATGCTCCACAAAATCTCAAAAGAAATCCTAAAAAAATCCCCCAAAAATAAAAAAATCCCAAAAAACCCCCAAAAATCCAGAAAAATCCCCCAAAAAATTCCCCAAAAATCCCAAATAAATCCTCCCCAAAATCTCAAAAAACCCCCCAAAAAATTCCAAAATAATAAAAAAAAATCTTCCCAAAAAACCCTGCAAAAATCAAAAAAAATCCCCCCAAAATTTTTAAAAATCCCCAAAAATATCCTAGAAAATCTCAAGAAAATCCCAGAAAAACAGAAAAAAAACCAAAATAATCCCCAATTTTCCCAAGAAATTCCCCCCCAAAAAAACCCTCAAAAAAATCCTTCCGAAAATCCTCAAAATCCCAACAAAATCCTTAAAAAATCTCCAAAAATCCCCAAAATCCCCCAAATAATTCCCAAAAAGATCCCAAAAAAATCCCCAAAAAATTCCTCTGGAATTCAGGATCAGAGTTGGGAATTTCCCAGGAATTTTTTTTTTTTTTCCCATTTTTTTTTTCTTTTCCCAGGAAATCTTCCTTCTCCTCAAGCCCTGACTGCCAGGCTCTTGGTGAGTTGGGGATTTTCCAGGAATTTTCCAGGAATTTTCCCCCCCTTTTCCCCCTTTTTTTATTTCCCCCTTTCCCATTTTCTCATTTTCTCATTTTCCCCGTTTTGCCACTTCTCCCATTTTCCCATTTTCTCATTTTTCCCATTTTCCCACTTTTCCCATTTTCCCATTTTCGCATTTTTCTTATTTTTTCCACTTTTCCCATTTTCCCACATTCCCACATTTCCCATTTTCCCCTTTTCCCCCTTTTCCCATTTTCTCATTTTCTTATTTTTCCCATTTTCCCACTTTTCCCATTTTCCCACATTTCCTTTTTCCCCATTTTCCCATTTTCCCACATTCCCACATTTCCGCTTTTCCCATTTTCCCATTTTCCCACTTTTCCCATTTTCCTTTTTCCCCATTTTCCCACATTCCCATTTTCCCACATTCCCACTTTTCCACTTCTCCACTTTTCCCACTTTTCCTTTTTCCCCCTTTTCCCATTTTCCCATTTTCCCATTTTCCCACTTTTCCTTTTCCCCCCTTTTCCCATTTTCCCATTTTCCCCCTTTTCCCATTTTCTCATTTTCTCATTTTTCCCATTTTCCCACTTTTCCCATTTTCCCACATTTCCGCTTTTCCCATTTTCCCACTTTTCCTTTTTCCCCATTTTCCCATTTTCCCACATTCCCACTTTTCCCATTTTCCCCATTTTCCCATATTCCCCATTTTCTCATTTTTCCCATTTTTCCACTTTTCCTTTTCCCCCCTTTTCCCATTTTCTCATTTTTTCCTACTTTTCCCACTTTTCCCATTTTCCCATTTTTCCACATTTCCACTTTTCCCCATTTTCCCGTTTTCCCCATTTTCCCATTTTCCCCATTTCTCCCATTTCTCCCATTTTCCCACATTCCCACATTTCCCATTTTCCTATTTTCCCACTTTTCCCATTTTCCCATTTTCTCATTTTTCTTATTTTCCCCCATTTCCCATATTCCCCATTCTCCCATTTTCCCACATTCCCACATTTCCACTTTTCCCATATTCCCCATTTTCCCACTTTTCCTTTTTCCCACTTTTCCCATTTCCCCACATTCCCACATTTCGTTTTCCCACC
Organism: Catharus ustulatus; assembly: GCF_009819885.2. Lineage (NCBI taxonomy): Eukaryota > Metazoa > Chordata > Aves > Passeriformes > Turdidae > Catharus > Catharus ustulatus. The sequence goes on from NC_046221.1 coordinate 164,034,154, forward strand.
TTTTCCCCCTTTTCCCATTTTCCCATTTTCCCATTTTCTCATTTTTCCCATTTTCCCACATTTCCACTTTTCCCCATTTTCCCATTTTCCCATTTCCCATTTCCCCCATTTTCCCATTTTCCCACATTCCCACTTTTCCACTTCTCCACTTTTCCCACTTTTCCTTTTTCCCCCTTTTCCCATTTTCCCATTTTCCTATTTTCCCATTTTCCCCCTTTTCCCATTTTCTCATTTTCTTATTTTTTCCATTTTCCCACTTTTCCCATTTTCCCATATTCCCCCATTTTCCCATTTCCCTTCCCCCCTTTACCCATTTCCCCATTTCCCCCATTTCCCATTTTCTCATTTTCTTATTTTTCCAATTTTCCCATTTCCCCACTTTTCCCATTTTCCCCATTTCCCATTTTTCCCCATTTCCCAAATTTTTTCCCATTTTCCCATTTTTCCAGGCCGTTTCCTCTCAGCCTTTCCTCGGCAGCGGCCGCGGCGCCGCCGCCCTGCGCCTGCTCGGGGCCCTGCGCATCCATCCCCACCTGGAAAACCGCTGGGAGAAGGAAATCCCACAGCTCCTGGAGCACCTGGAAGGTTCTGGAAAAAGAAATGGGATTGTGGGATTATGGGATTATGGGATTATGGGATTGTGGGATTATGGGGTTATGGGGTTGTGGGAAATGGGATAATTGGAAAACCGCTGGGAGAAGGAAATCCCAAAGCTCCTGGAACACCTGGAAGGTTCTGGAAAAAGAAATGGGATTGTGGGATCGTGGGATTATGGGATTGTGGGATTGTGGGATTATGGGATTATGGGATTATGGGATTGTGGGATTATGGGGTTATGGGAAATGGGATTATTGGAAAACCACTGGGATAAGGAAATCCCAAAGCTCCTGGAGCACCTGGAAGGTTCTGGAAAAAGAAATGGGATTATGGGATCTTGGGGAAATGGGATTGTGGGATTATGGGGTTATGGGATCGTGGGGAAATGGGATTATGAGGTTATGGGATTATGAGGTTGTGGGATTATGGGATAATGGGATCATGGGATTATGGGATTGGTGGATTAAGGCGTTGTGGGATTATGGGATTATGGGAAATGGGATTATTGGAAAACGTAGAAAACCGCTGGGAGAAGGAAATCCCAAAGCTCCTGGAACACCTGGAAGGTTCTGGAAAAAGAAATGGGATTGTGGGATTATGGGATTATGGGATTATGGGATTGTGGGATTGTGGGATTATGGGATTATGGGGTTATGGGAAATGGGATTATTGGAAAACCGCTGGGAGAAGGAAATCCCAAAGCTCCTGGAACACCTGGAAGGTTCTGGAAAAAGAAATGGGATTGTGGGATCGTGGGATTATGGGATTATGGGACTATGGGATTGTGGGATCGTGGGATTATGGGATCGTGGGATTATGGGGTAATGGGAAATGGGATTATTGGAAAACCGCTGGGAGAAGGAAATCCCACAACTCCTGGAGCACCTGGAAGGTTCTGGAAAAAGAAATGGGATTGTGGGATTGTGGGATTGTGGGATTATGGGGTTATGGGAAATGGGATTATTGGAAAACCGCTGGGAGAAGGAAATCCCAAAGCTCCTGGAGCACCTGGAAGGTTCTGGAAAAAGAAATGGGGTTGTGGGATTGGGGGGTTATGGGATTGTGGGATTATGGGATTGTGGGATTATGGGGTTATGGGAAATGGGATTATGGGAAATGGGATTATTGGAAAACCGCTGGGAGAAGGAAATCCCAAAGCTCCTGGAGCACCTGGAAGGTTCTGGAAAAAGAAATGGGATCGTGGGATCGTGGGATTGTGGGATTATTGGATTGTAGGATTATGGGATTATGGGATTATGGGATTGTGGGATTATGGGATTATGGGATAATGAAATTATGGGGTCATAGGATTGTGGGATTGTGGAATTATGGGATTATGGGAAGTGTGATTATGGGATTATGGGATTATGAGATTGTGGGATTATGGGATTATGGTAAGTGGGATTATGGGATAATGGGATAATGGGATAAATAGATAATGGGATAAATAGATAATGGGATTAGTGGGATTATGTGATCGTGGGATTATGAGGTTATGGGATTATGGGATTTTGGGATAATTAAATTATAAAAATCTTGGATTATGGTATTATAGTAAATGGGATTATGGGATTATGAGGTTATGGGATTGTGGGACTAGTGGGATTATGGGATTATGAGGTTATGGGATTATGGGATTATGTGGCTATGGGATTATGGATGTATGGAATTATGTGGTTATGAGATTATGGGATTATGAGTTTGTGGGATTATGGGATTATAAAATTATGGGATCATGGAATTAAAGTATTATGGGATTATGGTGTGTGATTGTGGGATTACGAGGTTATAGGATTGTGGGATTATGGGATTATGGGATTGTGGGGTAATGGGGTTATAGGATTGTGGGATTATGATATTATTATGTTATGGGATTATGGGATTATGTGGTTATGGGATTAGGGGATTGTGGGATGACAGGATTCTGGGGTACTGGGATTATGGGATTATGATGTTATCAGATTAAAGGTTATGGGATTGTGGAATTACAGTATTATGGGATTATGGGGAAATGTGGTTGTGGGAATAGGGGATAATGTAAATATGGGATTATGGGATGATGGGATTAAGTAATTACGGGAAATGGGATTATGGGATTATGGATTTATGGGAAAATGGAATTATGGGATTGTAGGATTCTGGGGGAAATGGGATTATGGCTTTGTGGAATTATGGTTTTGTGGGATAATGTGATTACAGGAAAATTGGATTATTGGAAATTGTTGTATGGGATTATGGGATTGTGGGGAAATGGGATTATTGGCAATGGGGATCCATGGGATTTATGGGAAAATAGGATAATGAAATAAGGGGATTATGGGATTACAAAATAATAGGATTATGAGATTTGTGGGATAATGGGATTAGGGAAATTGGGAAATGGGATTTATGGGATGAGATCCATGGGATAACAGGGTAATGGAAAAATGGGAAAATGGGATTATGGGAAAATGAGATCCATGGGATAATGGGATTATGGGAAAATGGGATCCATGTGATCCATGGGATAATGGGATTATGGGATTAATGGGAATGATGGGAAAATGGAAAAATGGGATAATGGGGTTAAGGGGAAATAGGATGGAATGGGGAAATGGGATTTATGGGATTATGGAATTTCTGGGATGGGATCCATGGGATTATGGGAAAATGGGAAAATGAGATAACAGCAAAATGGGATGGAATTTATGGGAAAATGGGATTTATGGGATTTATGGGATTTATGGGATAATAGGATAATGGGATAGAATTCCAAGATCCCATAAAAATTCCATGAAGTCATTCCCAACCCATGGGCATTCCCAGATGATCCCATTCCATGGGGCAGCTCCTGCTCTCCTGGGATATTCCAGAGACCCTGGAATTCCATCCCCAAATCCCAATATTCCATGGGAAGCCATTCCCTGCCTCTTGTCCCACAAAAAACTCCTGGAAAAAGCTCTGGAATTCTGGAATTCCAGCTCATTCCCAAATCCCTCTGATCCAGCTTGTCCTGCTCCCACATTCCCAAATCTTTTTCCCTCAGGAATGTTCCCAAATCCACCCTTCCCCTTTCCAGAATTCCCAGATCCTTCAGCATTCCCAAAATTCCGATTTTTTTTCCGCAGAGAACACCGAGAATTCCCTGTGCCAGCAGGAATGGGAGGAGAAGTTGCTCCAGGTGTGGATCCCAGGAATGGTTTTCCCTGGATTTTGGAAAAGGAATTCCTGGAATGGAAAAGGGGCAGGAAAATCAAATCCCAGGAGATTTTTCCCATGGAATTGGGGTGGGAGGAGCTGGTCCTGATCCTTGGGAAGTGGGAGTGGAGCCAGGGGAAATCTGGGATTGGGATCCTGAAAGGAAAAGGGGCCAGGCTGAATTCCTTGGAATTTGGGATGGGCAACCAGAATTCCAAAGGGATTTGGGGTGGAAAATCAGAATTCCAGTGGGATTTGGGGTGGAAAACCAGAATTCCAAAGGAATTTGGGATGGGAAACCAGAATTCCAAAGAAATTTGGGATGGGAAACCAGAATTCCAAAAAAAACCCCAGAATTCCAAAGGGTCAGCAAAATTCCATGGGAAATTGGGTTGGGAAACCAGAATTCCAAAGGGATTTGGGATGGAAAACCAGAATTCCAAAAGGATTTGGGATGGGAAACCAGAATTCCAGAGGGTTGGCAGCATTCCTTGGAAATTTAGGATGGGAAACCAGAATTCCTTGGAAATTTGGGATGGAAAATCAGAATTCCAAAGGGATTTGGGATGAAAAACCAGAATTCCAAAGGGATTTGGGGCAGAAAACCTGAATTCCAAAAAAACCCCAGAATTCCAAAGGGTCAGCAACATTTTATGGAAAATTTGGGATGGAAAACCAGAATTCCAAAGGGATTTGTGGTGGGAAACCAGAATTCCAAAGGGTTGGCATCATTCCATGGAAAATTTGGGATGGGAAGGCAGAATTCCAAAGGGATTTGGGATGGAAAACCAGAATTCCAAAAGGTTGGCAGCATTCCTTGAAAATTTAAGATGAGAAACCAGAATTCCTTGGAAATTTGGGATGAAAAACCAGAATTCCAAAAGGGTCTGGGATGAAAAACCAGAATTCCAAAAAAAACCCAGCATTCCAAAGGGTCAACAACATTCCATGGAAAATTTGGGATGGAAAACCAGAATTCCAAAGGGATCTAGGGCGGAAAACCAGAATTCCAAGGGGTCTTTCCATGAGAATTCCCATGGAAAACCCAACATTCCAAAGTCCACGGAGCTCCAGGGGCTTGGGATTCCTGTTTGGAATTCCCAGAATTCCTCCAGCCCATTCCTTCTCCCAGTTTCTCCGGGAATCCCTGGAATCCATCCCGGACAAATCCTGGATTTGCCCCTTGGTGTCGGAGATGTTCCGGCAGCTCCGCGCCTCCGACGGCTCCCGGGCGGAAAAGGTGAGGATGGAAAAAATCCAGAATTTTTTTTTTTTAATTTTTTTTTTTCCCAGGTGGAATTCCCAAATTTTTAATATTTTTTTTCCCAGAATTTCCTCTACAGATCCATGGGGACGGCGCTGGGATCGTGTCCCAGTAAGGAACTGGTCCGGAAGCAGCTCCAGGAACTCCTGGAAAACGCTCGGTACCAGGACGAGGCGGAGCGGGAGGTGAGGAATCCGTGGAAAATTCTGGAATTTTGGGAAAATCCCAAGGAATTTTGGGAATTTTCCCCTCCTGGGAGAAGGGTGGAGTCGCTGATCCCAATGGGGTTTGGAATCTTTGGGAATTTGGGGGGTTGGGATTGGGATTTTCCCGATAGGGTTGGGGAATTCTGGGGAAATAATGGATAAAATCGTGGATAAAATCATGGAATTCCATGGAAATCCTGGATAAAATCCTGGAATTCTAGGGAACTTCAAGGAAAATACTGGAATTCCAAGGAATCTCTGTAAAATCCTGGATTTTTTTGGGATTCCTGACTGAAATCCTGGAATTTTGGGGAATCCCAACTAAAAATATGGAATTCCAAGGAATCTCTGTAAAATCCTGGAATTTTTTGGGATTCCTGACTAAAATCCTGGAATTTCTTGGGATTCCTGGCTTAAAATCCTGGAATTCTGTGGGACCATAACTAAAATAATGGAATTCTGTGGGAACCCTGACTAAAATTATAGAATTCCAAGGAATCTCTCTAAAATCCTGGAATTCCCTGGAATTCCTGGCTAAAATACTGGATTTCTGGGGAATCCAACTAAAATTATGGAATTCCATGGAATCTCTCTAAAATCCTGGAATTTTTTGGGATTCCTGACTAAAATCCTGGAATTCTGGGGAATCCCAGCTAAAATCTTGGAATTCCAAGGAACTTTTCTAGAATCCTGGAGTTCCAAGGAATCTCTCTAAAATCCTGGGATTTCTTGGGATTCCTGGCTAAAATCCTGGAATTCTGGGGAATCCCAACTAAAATCCTGGAATCTGGCTGGAATTTCTTGGAATTCCAGGGATGGAGAGGCCAAAATTCCCTAGAAATTCCATCCCAGCCTCTCCCAACCAGGAATTCCTTCCCAAAATCACGGAATTCCAACCTGGAATTGATCTTTGCGTGTCCCAGCATGGTTGGGATTCCCTTGGAATTCCAGGAATGAACCCTGGGAAAACTTTGGGAATTCCTGACTGACTGTTCTGGGGTTTTATTCCCGGAATTCCTGCAGGGTCTGGCTTCCTGTTTTGGGATTTGTGCCCGAGATCACCTGGAAGAGACTTTGGAGAAGTTGGAGGAGTTCGTGAAATCCGACGTCTTCAAAAAATCCTTGGGATTGTTCAGCATCTTCAAGGTGGGAATGGGAAAAATGGGAATGGGAATAATGGGAATAATGGGAAGAATGGGAAGAATGGGAATAATGGGAAAAATGGGAATGGGGAATCCTGCTAAAAATCCTGGAATTTCAAGGAAATCCTCCCCAAATCTGGGAATTCCAAGGAATTCCTCCACAGTTCCTGGAATTCCAAGGAAATCCTCCTCAATTCCTGGGATTTTAAGGAATTCCTGCTGAATTGCTGCAATTCTGTGACATTCCTACGAAGATCCTGGAAATCCAAGAAATTTTTTCTCAAATCCTGAGATCTCATGGATATCTTCCTGGAATTCCAAGGAATTTCTGCTGAAAATTGTTGTTGAATCCTGCTAAAAATCCTGAGATTCCAAGGAAATCCTCTTCAAATCTTGGAATCCCTTGGCAATCCTCTCAAATCCTGGAATTCCAAGGAATTTGTGCTCAAATCTGGCAATTCCAAGGATTTCCTGCTGAAAAATCCTGGAATTTCAAGGAAATTCTCCTCAGTTGCTGGAATTCCAAGGAATTCCTGTTGAATTCCTGTGACATTCCTCCTGAAATCCTGGGATTCCAACAAAATCCTTCTCAAATCCTGGAATTCTGCTGAATTCCTCATAAAATCCTGGAATTCCAAGGAAATCCTTCTCAAATCCTGGAATTCCAAGGAAATCCTTCTCAAATCCTGGAATTCCAAGGAATTTGTGCTGAAATCCTGGAATTTCAAGGAATTTGTGCTGAAATCCTGGAATTTCAAGGAAATCCTTCTTAAAACTGGGAATTCCAAGGAATTCCTGCTAAAATCATGGAATTCCTTGGAAATCCTCCCCAAATCCTGGAATTTTGCTGAATTCCTCCTAAAATCCTGGAATTCCAAGGAAATCCTCCTCAAAACTGGGAATTCCAAGCAATTCCTACTGAAATCCTGGAATCCCTTGAAAATCCTTTCAAATCCTGGATTTCCAAGGAATTTCTGCTGAAATCCTGGAATTTCAAGGAAATCCTCCCCAAATCTGGGAATTCCAAGGAATTCCTCCACAGTTCCTGGAATTCTAAGGAAATCCTCCTCAATTCCTGGGATTTTAAGGAATTCCTGCCGAATTGCTGGAAATCTGTGACATTCCTACTAAGATCCTGGAATTCCAAGGAATTTCTTCTCAAATCCTGGAATCTCATGGAAATTTTCCTTAGAATTCCAAGGAATTTCTGCTGAAAATTGTTGTTGAATCCTGCTAAAAATCCTGAGATTCCAAGGAAATCCTCTTCAAATCTTGGAATCCCTTGGCAATCCTCTCAAATCCTGGAATTCCAAGGAATGTGTGCTGGATTCCTGGAATTTCAAGGAAATCTCCCCAAATCTGGGAATTCCAAGGAAATCCTCCCGAAATCTGGGAATTCCAAGGAATTCCTGCTGAAATCCTGGAATTCCAAGGAAATCCTTCCCAAATCTTGGAATTCCAAGGAACTCCTACTGAAATCCTGGAATCTCTTGGAAATCCTTCTCAAATCCTGGATTTCTGCTGAATTCCTTCTAAAATCCTGGAATTCCTTGGAAACCCTCCCCAAATCCTGGAATTCTGCTGAATTCCTCCTAAAATCCTGGAATTCCAAGGAAATCCTCCCCAAATCTGGGAATTTCAAGGAATTCCTACTGAAATCCTGGAATCCCTTGAAAATCTTTTCAAATCCTGGAGTTCCAAGGAATTTGTGCTGAAATCCTGGAATTTCAAGGAAATCCTCCCCAAATCCTGGAATTTTGCTGAATTCCTCCTAAAATCCTGGAATTCCAAGGAAATCCTCCTCAAATCTGGGAATTCCAAGGAATTCTTCCACAGTTCCTGGAATTCCAAGGAAATCCTCCCCAAATCTGGGAATTCCAAGGAATTCCTGCTGAAATCCTGGAATTCCAAGAAAATCCTCCTCAAATCCTGGAATTGCACGGGACCCCAACCATCCCCTCCCACCAGGATTTACAACAATTTTTCCGTCAAAACCCGCCTGGAAAAAATGGGAATACTTTCTGATTCTTTTCTGGAATTCCCAGCATTCCCAAATCCCACTTTTTCCATGTTTTTTCCATGTTTTTTCCATGTTTTTTCCTCAGGAAAGGAGCGAGGGGGAGCTGGAGAAGCTGCGGAGCGGCCTCGTGCTCTGCTACGGCCGCGTGGCCGAGGCGGCGCCTCCGGAATTGCTCCATTCCCGCCTGGAATCGCAAATCCTGAAAAACCTCCTGCAGCACGGCCACACCAAGGTGAGATTCCGGGATTTTCTGGGAATTTGGGGGAATTTTTGGGGAATTTTAAAGGAATTTTTAGGAAATTTTCTAGGAAATGTATGGAATTTTTTCAGGAATTTTGCGGGAATTTTCTGGGAATTTTCCAGGAATTTTCCAAGAATTTTTCAAGATTTTTTGGAAAATTTTCCAGGAGTTTTCTGGGAATTTTGCAGGAATTTTCTGGATATTTTCCAGGAGTTTTCTGGGAATTTTCCAGGAATTCTCTGGACATTTTCCAGGAGTTTTCTGGGAATTTTCCAAGAATTTTTAGAAAATTTTCCAAGACTTTAATAGGAATTTTCCAGGATTTTTCCAGAAGTTTTCTGGGAATTTTCCAGGAATTTTCTGGGAATTTTACAGGAATTTTCTGGACATTTTCCTGGAATTTCTGGGGAATATTTTGGGAATTTTACAGGAATTTTCCAAGAATTTTCCAAGAATTTTCAGGAAATTTTCTGGAACTTCTATGGAAAATTCCCAGGAATTTTCCAGGAGTTTTCTGTGAATTTTCCAGAAATTTTCTGTGAATTTCCCAGGAGTTTTCTGGACATTTTCCAGGAATTTCTGGGGAATTTTCCTTGAATTTTCCAAGAATTTTCCAAGAATATTCCAAGAATTTTTAGGAATTTTTCCAAGACTTTAATAGAAATTTTCTGGGAATTTTCTGGGAATTTTCTGAGAATTTTACAGGAATTTTTCAGGAATTTTCCAGGAATTTTCTGGGAATTTCTGGGGAATTTTCTGAGAATTTTCCAAGAATTTTTCAAGAATTTTTGGGACATTTTCCAGGACTTTAATGGAAATTTTCCAGGAATTTTTCAGGAATTTTCTGGACATTTTCCAGGAATTTTCCAGAAATTTCCCAGGAATTTTCCAGAAATTTTACAGGAATTTCTGGGGAATTTTCCAAGAATTTTTAGAAAATTTTCCAAGAATTTTTAGGAAATTTTCCAAGACTTTAATAGAAATTTTCCAGGAATTTTCCAAGTGTTTTCTGGGAATTTTCTAGGAATTTTCTGGACATTTTCCAGGGATTTCTGGGAATTCTCCAGGAATTTCTGGGGAATTTTCCAGGAATTTTCCAAGAATTTTCCAAGAATTTTCCAAGAATTTTTAGGAGATTTTCCAAGACTTTAATAGAATTTTTCCAGGAATTTTCCAGGAGTTTTCTGGGAATTTTACAGGAATTTTCTCTACATTTTCCAGGAATTTTTGGGGAAAATTTGGGAAAATTTACAGGAATTTTCCAAGAATTTTCTAAGAATTTCCAGGAAATTTTCTGGGAATTTTCTACTATTTTTTTTAGGAATATTTTGGGAATTTTCCAGGAATTTTCCATCAAATGTCTGTGAATTTTCCAGGAATTTTCCAACAATTTTTTCCAGAAATTTTCCAAGAATGTTTTGGGATATTTTTTAATTTTCTGGGAATTTTCTGGTAATGTTCCAGGAATTTTCTGAGAATTTTCCTGGAGTTTTCTGGGAATTTTACAGAAATTTCTGGGGGATTTTCTGACAATTTTCCTTGAATTTTCCAAGAATTTTTAGAAAATTTTCCAAGACTTTAATAGGAATTTTCCAGGAATTTTCCAGGAATTTTCTGGGGAATTTTCCAGGAATTTTCCAAGAATTTTTCAAGAATTTTTCAAGAATTTTGGGGAAATTTTCCAGGACTTCTATGGAAAATTTCCAGGAATTTTCTTGGAATTTTCTGGGAATTTTGCAGGAAATTTCTGGTCATTTTCCAGGAATTTTCCAGGAATCTTCCAGAATTGGGTGGGAGGTTTTCCAAGGGGGTCATTCCAAGAGGTTTGGAAGTTTTAGGGTTGGGTTTTGCCAGTGAAATTTTGGGGGTTTCCAACTGGAATTTTATTTTTTTCCTGATGGGATTTGGGATTTTCAATGGAGCTTAATTTTTTCCTGGTGGGATTTAGAATTTCCTGATGAAATTAAATTTTTTTTCTCCTGGAATTTGTCTTTTTCCAAGGGAATTTTGATTTTTTCCAAGGAAATTTTTGATTTTTTTTAAAGGAAATTTTGGTTTTCCTGATGGATTTTTGTCTTTTCCCACTGGAATTTTGATTTTTCCATGGAAATTTCTCTTTTTTTCCTGCTGGAATTTATTTTTTACCCAAATAATTTTGGTTTTTCTGATGGGATTTTCTTTTTCCCGCTGGAATTTTGTTCCTTCCCGCTGGGATTTGGGATTTTCCTGATGGGAATTTTGTTTTTCCGCCCGTTCAGGTTCTGGGAATAAAAGTAGAGACCAAGGTAGGGAAATTTGGGATTGGCCTTGGAATTTTCTCTCTTTCTGCTTTTTTCTCTCGTTCTGGGCTGGAATTGCTTCCTGAGAAAACGCCGGAATTCCTGGGAAAAATCCTGGGAAAAAGGGATGGGAAAAGGCAGAGGGGCCTGGACCTTCCAGCCCAGATCATTCCAGAATTCCACAATTCTCTAATTCTGTGATTCCAGAATTCTGTGATCCCAAAATTCCAGGGTTCTATAATCCCACAATTCCATAATTCCATAATAAAATAATTCCCTAATTAAATAATTCCATGATCCAAGAATTCCACGATCCCAAAATTCCATGATCTCAGAATTCTGTGATCCCAGATTTCCATGATTTCATAATTCAGAAATCCTACTATTCCATAATTCCATAATTCCCTGATTCTGGAATTCCCCAATCCTGGAATTCTGTGATCCCAGAATTCCATGATCCCAACATTCCATAATTCCATCATTAAATAATTCCATGATCCCATAAATTCAATGATCCCAGAAATCCATGATTCCCTGATTCTGTCATTAAATAATTCCATGATCCCAAAATTCTGTGATCCCATAAATCCCATGATCCCAGAATTCAGTGAATCCATGATTCCACAATTCCAGAATTCCAGAATTCCCTGATTCAGGAATTCCACAATTCCATAATTCCACAATTTCACAAATCCATGATTCCATTTCCCTAGAATTCTGTGATCCCAGAATTCCAGAATTCCATGATTCCATCCTCAAATAATTCCATAATCCCAGAATTCCATTATTCCATAAATTTTATGATCTCAAAAATTTTGTGATCCCATAAATTCTGTGATCCCAGAATTCCATGATCTCATAATTCTGTAATTCTGTTATTCTGGAATTCCACAATTCCAAAATGTGATGATCCAAGAATTCCATGCTCCCATAATTCTGGAATTCCATTATTCTGGAATTCTACTATTCCATAATTGAATTATCCCAAAATTTGGTGATCCCTGAATTCCACGATTCCATGAATCTGGAATTCCACCATTCCAGAAATTCCATAATGATGTGATTTCAGAAATTCCATGATTCTGCAATTCCACAGTCCCATAATTCAGGAATTCCATTATTCTGGAATCTCATGATCCCAGAATTCAATGAATCCACGATTCCATAATTCTCTGATTATGGAATTCCACATTTTCATAATTCCATGATCCCATAAATCCATGATTCCATCATCCTGGAATTCTGTGATCCCACAATTCCATTATCCCAAAATTCCGTAATTCCATGATTCCATTATTAAATAATTGCATCATTAAGTAATTCCATGATCTGAGAATTCCATAATTCCATAAATTCCATGATGTCATAAATTCCATGGTCCCATAAATTCCATGATCCCTGAATTCCATGATCCCATAATTCCATGACTCCTAAATCCCATAATCCTAAAATTTGATGATCCCAGAATTCCACGGTCCCGTGATTTTGCAATTCTGTGATCCAAAAATTCAATAATTCCATGATCCTGTAGTTCCATGAATCTGGAATTCCATTTTTCCAGAAATTCCATAATTGTATGATTCCAGAAATTCCATGATCCCAGAATTCCATGATTCCATAATTCCATGATCCCAAAATTTGGTGATCCCAGAATTCCACGATCCTGTGATTTTGGGATTCTGTGATCCAAGAATTCAATAATTCTACAATCCCATAATTCCATGATTCCATTAATTCCACAATCCTATAACTCCACTATTCTGTAATTCCATGATTCCATGAATTTGAAATTCCATGATCCCAAAATTCAATAATCCCATGATTCCAGAATTCCATGATCCCAAAATTCAATAATTCCAGAGTTCCATGAATTCCCTGATCCCAGAATTCCATAAAATCCCCTGAAATTCCCCATCTTCCCCAAGACCTCCTCAGTCCGGGATCCATCCCAGGAGTTTTCCTTGGGATAAATCCCAAGGAATTCTGGGATTGGGGCATTCCCGGCGTTTTTCCATGGAATTTTCCCGTTGGGAATTCTTTCCTCGGGCTCCTCTAACGGCTTCTGCCAGAATTCCCGGATTTTTCCTGGAATTCTGGGTGTTTCTTCCGGGAAAATCCAGGAATTCCCGGATTCTCTTGGGATCTGTTGCTGCAATCTCAACTTTCCAGGGGCTCTGGGGATTAAGTATTAATTAATGAGTATTAATTAATGAGTATTGATTAATTAACCACTGCATGATTTCCATTGCATTAATCTTACAGTGATGTCACCATTAAGGGAATATTAATGTAATCTATTAATTAAATATTGATTTGTTATTGATTAATTAATGAACTTGTGGTTAACGATTCTGTTATTAATCGGTGTTGCTCTTAATCAGTATTAATCTATATTAATTAGTATTCATCGTAATTATCAGTTATTTATATTAATTGTTATTAATTACTGTTACTATTAATCGGTATTAATCCATATTAATCCATATTAATTAACATTATAATTATTAACTATTAATTGTTATTTACAGTATTAGTAATTATTAATTGTTATTAATTGCTGTTACTGTTAACGTTAATACATATTAATTGCTATTAATGATTAATTATCAATTATTTGCATTATTAATTATTCTTAGTCATTACATATCAGTGTTAGTGTTGCTCAGTATTAACCCCTGTTAATTAGTATTAATCATTATTATCAGTTGTTTACATTGTTAATTGTAATTAGTCATTAGCTGGTGTTGCTATTAATGAGTAATTATCCCTATTAATTAGTACTCACTGTTATAATTACTGCTAATTTACATTATTAATCATTGTTAGTAATTATCAATCAGTGTTACTACTAACCAGTGTTAATTAATATTAAGCCTTATTAATAATCATATTAATTAGTAATAATAATAATTATTGCCGACATGATGAATTCCAATAGCAACATTCCCACGGATTATTCCAGCTCCTCCCATCCCTTTCCAGTTGTGATCCTGGTGATCCCAATGATCCCAGTGATTCCAGTGATCCCAATCCCAGAGATCCCAATCCCAGAGATCCCAGAGATCCCAATCCCAGTGATTCCAATGATCCCAGAGATCCCAATCCCAGTGATCCCAATCCCAGTGATCCCAATCCCAGCAATCCCACTGCCGCTGATCCCAATTCCGGAGATCCCAATTCCAGAGATCCCAATCACACTGATCCCACTGACCCCAATCCCACTGACCCCAATCCCAGTGATCCCAATCCCACTGATCCTGGTTTCAGGGCTGATCCCACTGACTCCAATCCTGCTGATCCCAGTCCCGCTGATCCAAATCCCACTGATCCCAGTTTCCAGGCTGATCCCACTGACCAAATCCCAATGATCCCAATCCCACTGATCCTGGTTTCCAGGCTGATCCCACTGACCCCAATCCCACTGACCCCAGTCCCACTGACCACAATCCCGCTGATCCCAATCCCACTGACCCCAAACCCAATGATCCCAACCCCACTGATCCCAGCCCTACTGATCCCAATCCCACTGATCCCGGTTTCCAGGATGATCCCACTGACCCCAATCTCACTGACCCCAATCCCACTGATCCCGGTTTCCAGGATGATCCCACTGATCCCATTCCAATGGTCCAAATCCCACTGACCCCGATCCCACTGATCCCAATCCCACTGATCCCGCTTTCCAGGATGATCCCACTGACCCCATTCCAATGATCCAAATCCCACTGACCCCAATCCCGCTGATCCCAGTCCCACTGATCCTGGTTTCCAGGCTGATCCCACTGACCCCAATCCCACTGACCCCAATCCCACTGATCCCGGTTTCCAGGATGATCCCACTGACCCCATTCCAATGATCCCAATCCCACTGATCCCAATCCCACTCACCCCAATCCCACTGATCCCAATCCCGCTGATCCCAGTTTCCAGGCTGATCCCACTGACCTCAATCCCACTGATCCCAATCCCACTGACCCCAATCCCACTGACCTCAATCCCGCTGATCCCAATCCCACTGATCCCAATCCCACTGATCCTGGTTTCCAGGCTGATCCCACTGACCCCAATCCCACTGACCCCAATCCCACTGACCCCAATCCCACTGATCCCGGTTTCCAGGATGATCCCACTGACCCCATTCCAATGATCCAAATCCCACTGACCCCAATCCCTCTGATCCCAATCCCAATGACCCCAATCCCGCTGATCCCAATCCCACTGATCCCATTTTCCAGGCTGATCCCACTGAGCCCAATGCCGCTGATGCCAATCCCATTGCTCCCAGTTTCCAGGATGATCCCACTGACCCCAATCCCAACGACCCAAATCCCACTGATCCTGGTTTCAGGGCTGATCCCAATGATCCCAATTTCTGGGCTGATCCCACTGCCCCCAATCCCACTGATCCCAATCCCACTCACCCCAATCCCACTGACCCCAATCCCAATGATCCCAACCCCACTGATCCCAATCCCACTGATCCCAGTCCCGCTGATCCTGATCCCAGTTTCCAGACTGATCCCACTGACCCCAATCCCAGTGATCCCAATCCCACTGATCCCGGTTTCCGGGCTGAACATGCTGATCCCAATCCCACTGACCCAAATCCCACTGACCCCAATCCCTCTGATCCCAATCCCAATGACCCCAATCCCGCTGATCCCAATCCCACTGATCCCGGTTTCCGGGCTGATCCCACTGACCCCAATCCCAACGACCCAAATCCCACTGACCCAAATCTCAGTGACCCCAACCCCACTGACCCCAATCCCACTGATCCCAATCCCACTGATCCCAACCCCACTGACCCCAATCCCACTGATCCCAATCCCACTGATCCCAATCCCACTGATCCCAATCCCAGTTTCCAGGCTGATCCCACTGACCCCAATCCCGCTGATCCCAATCCCACTGATTCCGCTTCCCAGGCTGATCCCACTGACCCCAATCCCTCTGATCCCAATCCCGCTGATCCCGGTTTCCGGGCTGATCCCACTGACCCCAATCCCAGAGATCCCAATCCCACTGATCCCAATCCCAATGATCCCAATCCCAGTGATCCCAGTTGCTAGGCTGATCCCACTGACCCCAATCCCACTGATCCCGGTTTCTAGGATGATCCCACTGACCCCAGTTCCACTGACCCCAATCCCATTGACCACAATCCCGCTGATCCTGGTTTCCGGGCTGATCCCACTGACCCCAATCCGTCTGATCCCAATCCCAATGATCCCAATCCCGCTGATCCTGATCCCGGTTTCCAGGCTGATCCCACTGACCCCAATCCCACTGATGCCAATTCCACTGATCCCAATTCCACTGATCCCGCTTTCCAGGCTGATCCCACTGACCCAAATCCCACTGATCCTGGTTTCCAGGCTGATCCCAATGATCCCAATTTCCAGGTTGATCCCACTGACCCAAATCCCACTGATCCCAATCCCGCTGATCCCAGTTTCCAGACTGATCCCGCTTTCCAGGCTGATCCCACTGACCTCAATCCCGCTGATCCCAATCCCACTGACCCCAATCCCACTGATCTTGGTTTCCAGGCTGATCCCACTGACCCAAATCCCAGTGATCCCAATCCCACTGATCCCGGTTTCCGGGCTGAACCTGCTGATCCCAATCCCACTGATCGCAGTCCAATCCCACTGATCCCGGTTTCCGCGCTGATCCCACTGACCCCAATCCCACTGACCCAAATCCCACTGACCCCAATCCCTCTGATCCCAATCCCAATGACCCCAATCCCGCTGATCCCAATCCCGCTGATCCCAGTTTCCAGGCTGATCCCACTGACCTCAATCCCAATGATCCCAATCCCACTGACGCCAATCCCAGTGATCCCAATCCCACTGACCCCAATCCCAGTGATCCCAATCCCACTGATCCCGGTTTCCAGGATGATCCCACTGACCCCAATCCCAATGATCCCAATCCCACTGACCCCAATCCCAATGATCCCAGTCCTGCTGATCCCAGTTTCAGGGCTGATCCCACTGACCCCAGTCCCACTGATCCCAGTTTCCGGGCTGATCCCAATCCCAATCCCATTCCCAGGACACGACGCTGAAGCTGAGCCTGGCCCGCAGCATCTCCATGATCAGCCGGGCGCTGGCTCGCGGGAATTCCAGGAATTCTGGGAATTATTATGGGAATGACACCGGGAATTATCCCGGGAATGGCCCCGGGGGCTCCGTCAGCATCGCCCGCAAGGCCGAGCTCGTGGCGCTCATGGTGGTGAGACTGGGAGGGACTGGGATGGACTGGGATGGGATAATGGGATACTGGGATGGACTGGGATGGAGTGGGATGGACTGGGATAGACTGGGATGGACTGGGATAGACTGGGATGGGATAATGGGATACTGGGATGGACTGGGATGGGATTCATGGGATGGGATGTGATAATGGAATGGGATGGGATAATGGAATGGGATGAGATGGGATAATGGGATGGGATAATGGGATGGACTGGGATGGACTGGGAGGGACTGGGAGGGACTGGGATGGACTGGGATGGGATAATGGGATAGTGGGAGGGACTGGGATGGACTGGGATGGGATATTGGGATACTGGGATGGGATAATGGGATACTGGGATAGAATGGGATGGACTGGGATGGGACTGGGATGGGACTGGGAGGGACTGGGATGGGATATGGGATGGGATAATGGGATACTGGGCGGCACTGGGATGGGATAATGGGATGGGATAATGGGATGGGATAATGGGATGTGATGATGGGATAGATTGGGATGGAGTGGGATGGATTGGGAGTGACTGGGAAAGGACTAGAAGGCACTGGAATGGACTGGGATGGGATACTGGGATGGGATACTGGGATGGGATGGGATAATGGGATGGGATAATGGGATACTGGGATGGACTGGGATGGGATCCATGGGATACTGGGATAGACTGGGAGGGACTGGGGTCCAGGAATCCTGGAAACATCCCAGAATTCCCACCTGGATCCTTTGGAATTCTGGGATGACCTGGGATGGCTCCTGGAAAAACCTGGATCCCTCTGGATCCTTTGGGATATTCCAATCCCAATCCCAATCCCATTCCCAATCCCATTCCCGTTTTTTTTCCTTTTCCCAGGAATTCCTCAGGGCGGAGCCTCCGGACGCGCTCCGGACGCGGCTCCGGCAGCAAGCGCTGAGCACCTGCAGCCACCTCCTGTATCCTTGGGAATTCTGGGAATTCCCCTTCCCAGATTTTCCCGCATCCTGGGATTAATCATTCCCAATTAATTCCCAATTAATAATTCCCAATTAATTCCCAATTAATAATTCCCAATTAATTCCCAGTTAATAATTCCCAATTAATTCCCAACCCCTCCCGTGTCCCCCTGGTCATTCCCATTCCCGGATTTTCCCTGATTCTGCAATTAATAATTCCCAATTAATAATGATTCCCAATTAATAATAATTAATTCCTAGTGAATCCATTCCTGGATTTTCCCTGATCCCGGGAATTCCCAGCGCTCTGGAGCCATTCCCAATTAACAACAATTCCTAAAAAATAATTCCCAATTAATAATTAATTCAGTAATTCCCAATTAATAATTTGTTCCTAATTAATAATTCCCAATTAATAGTAATTCCCAATTAATTCCCAATTAATAATTAATTCCCAATTAATTCATTCCCAACCTCCCCCATGCCCCCCTGGCCATTCCCATTCCCAGATTTTCCCTGAACCTGCGATTAATAATTCCCAATTAATAATTCTCAATTAATAATTCCCAATTAATAATTAATTCCCAATTAATTCACTCCCATCTCCTCTTGTGCCCCCCTGGCCCTTCCCTTTCCCAGATTTTCCGTGATCCTGGGATTAGTAATTCCCAATTAATAATTCCCAATTAATTCCCAGTTAATAATTCCCAATTAATAATTCCCAATTAATAGTAATTCCCAGTTAATAATTCCCAATTAATTCATTCCCAGCCCCTTCCATGCCCCCCTGACCATTCCCATTCCCGGATTTTCCCTGAACCCACGATTAATAATTCCCAATTAATTCCCAATTAATTCCCAATTCCCAATCATCAGCGATCAATTCCCGGATTTTTCCTGATCCCGGATCCGTTCCCAGCCCCCTGGAGCCGGCCCTGGGCGAGGCCGAGCGCTCGGAGCTGCTGCAGACGGCGCTGGGATCCGTCCTGGCGCTGCCCCCGACGGAATCCCCGAAAAACCGGGAACAGCCGGGGGCTCCGGTGGGAATTCTGCGGGATCCGGGCGGGGAAATTGGGATTTTCCAAATGGGAATTATAGGATTTTCCTGTTGGGATTTTCAAAAAGGGAATTACAGGATTTTCCAGTTGGGATTTTCCAGCTCATCATTCCAGGATTTTCCAGTTGGGATTTTCCAAACGGGAATTACAGGATTTTCCAGTTGGGAGTTTCCAAATGGGAATTACAGGATTTTTGAGTTGGGATTTTCCAAATGGGAATTACAGGATTTTCCAGTTGGAAATTCTGGGATTTTTCCAGTTGGGATTTTTTCCATCCAGGATTTTCCACATGGGAATTACGGGATTTTTCCAGTTGGAAATTCTGGGATTTTCCAGCTCAGCATTCCAGGATTTTCCAGCTGGAAATTCTGGGATTTTCCATCCAGGTTTTTACAGCTAGGAATTTTCCAACTGGGAATTTCCAGCTCAGAATTCCAAGATTTTTCCAGCTGGGGAATTTAAAAGATTTTCCAGTTGCAATTTTCCAGCTGGGATTTTTCCATCCAGGATTTTCCAGTTGGGATTTTCCAGCTCAGCATTCCAGGATTTTCCAGTTGGAAATTCTGGGATTTTCCAGTTGGGATTTTCCAGCTCAGAATTCCAGGATTTTTCCAGTTGGGATTTTTCCATCAAGGATTTTCAACATGGGAATTACAGGATTTTTCCAGTTGGAAATTCTGGGATTTTCCAGTTGGGATTTTCCAACCAGAATTTTCCAGTTGGAATTTTCCAGCTCAGAATTCCAGGATTTTTCCATCTGGGAATTTAAAAGATTTCCCATTTGGGATTTTCCAGTTGGGATTTTCCCATCCAGGATTTTCCACATTGGAATTACAGGATTTTTCCAGCTGGAAATTCTGGGATTTTCCGGTTGGGATTTTCCAGTTTATCATTCCAAGATTTTCCAGCTGGAAATTCTGGGATTTTCCATCCAGGATTTTGCAGCTGGGAATTTTCCAGCTGGGTTTTTCCAGCTCAGAATTCCAGGATTTTTCCAGATGGGAATTTAAAAGAATTTAAAATATTTTCCAGTTGGGATTTTTTCCATCAAGGATTTTCAACATGGGAATTACGGGATTTTTCCAGTTGGAAATTCTGGGATTTTCCAGTTGGGATTTTTCCATCCAGGATTTTCCATATGGGAATTATGGGATTTTTCCAGTTGGAAATTCTGGGATTTTCCAGTTGGGATTTTCCAGTTCATCATTCCAGGATTTTCCAGTTGGGATTTTCCACCTCAGAATTCCAGGATTTTCCAGTTGGGATTTTCCACATGGGAATTACAGGATTTTCCAGTTGGGATTTTCCACATGGGAATTCTGGGATTTTCCAGCTGGAAATTCTGGGATTTTTCCAGTTGGGATTTTTTCCATCCAGGATTTTCCACATGGGAATTCTGGGATTTTCCAGTTGGAAATTCTGGGATTTTCCATCCTGATTTTCCAACTGGGATTTTTCCATCCAGGATTTTCCACATGGGAATTACGGGATTTTTCCAGTTGGCAATTCTGGGATTTTCCAGTTGGGATTTTCCATATGGGAATTACAGGATTTTCCAGTTGGGATTTTCCAAATGGGAATTCCAGGATTTTCCAGTTGGGATTTTCCAAATGGGAATTCTGGGATTTTCCAGTTGGAAATTCTGGGATTTTCCAGTTGGGATTTTCCAGGTCAGAATTCCAGGATTTTCTAGTTGGAAATTCTTGGATTTTTCCAGTTGGGATTTTTCCATCCAGGATTTTCCATCTGGGAATTATGGGATTTTTCCAGTTGGAATTTTCCAGTTGGGATTTCCCAGATCATCATTCCAGGATTTTCCAGCTGGAAATTCTGGGATTTTCCATCCAGGATTTTGCAGCTGGGAATTTTCCAGCTGGGATTTTTCTGCTCAGAATTCCAGGATTTTTCCAGATGGGAATTTAAAAGAATTTAAAATATTTTCCAGTTGGGATTTTTCCATCAAGGATTTTCAACATGGGAATTACAGGATTTTTCCAGTTGGAAATTCTGGGATTTTCCAGCTCATCATTCCAGGATTTTTGACTTGGGATTTTCCAGATGGGAATTATGGGATTTTTCCAGTTGGGATTTTCCACATGGGAATTTCAGGATTTTCCAGTTGGAAATTCTTGGATTTTTCCAGTTGGGATTTTTTCCATCCAGGATTTTCCACATGGGAATTATGGGATTTTCCAGCCGGAATTTTCCAGTTGGGATTTTCCAGATCATCATTCCAGGATTTTCCAGTTGGGATTTTCCACCTCAGAATTCTAGGATTTTCCAGTTGGGATTTTCCAAATGGGAGTTACAGGATTTTCCAGTTTGGATTTTCCAAATGGGAATTCTGGGATTTTCCAGTTGGCAATTCTTCGATTTTTCCAGTTGGGATTTTTTCCATCCAGGATTTTCCACATTGGAATTCTGGGATTTTCCAGTTGGAAATTCTGGGATTTTTCCAGTTGAGATTTTCCAGATAGGATTTCCAGAATTTTCCAGATGGAAATCTTGGGATTTTCTTCTTTCCCAAAAAATCCTGGGATTTTCAAGGCTGTATCCACAAGAATTTGCACCCCAAAATTGTGAAAAATCTGAAATTCCCAATTTTTTTTTCTGGAATAACGACAATCTGAGATGGATTTGCCAATTTCCAAATCCAAAATTCCCAGATTTTCTTCTTTCCCAAAAAATCCTGGGATTTTCAAGGCTGTATCCACAAGAATTTGCCCTGAAAATTTGGGAAAAATCCCAAATTCCCAGATTTTTTTTCTGGGTTAACGACGACCTTGGATGGATTTGACGACTTCCAGAAGTTTTTCCAAGCCCAAAATTCCAGGATTTTCTTTTTTAAGAACCTTTCCCCCCCAAAAAATCTGGGATTTTCAAGGTTGATTCCACAGGAATTCACCCCAAAAATTTGGGAAAAAAATCTCAAATTCCTAAATTTTTTTTTTTCTGGGATAACAACGACCTTCCCAATTTTTCTGAGCGTGGAATTCCCGGATTTTTTTTCCAGGATCTGTTTGAGGACGCTCTGGGATCCCTCCAGGAGCTGCTCCAGGGGCTCCTCCGGCGGCGCCTGAGCCCCCACGGCCTCCAGGAGATCTTTGCCGTGAGTCCAAATTTTTGGGAATTTTTTTTTGAATTTTCAGGGATTTTTTGGAAATTTTTTGGGAATTTTCGGGGATTTTTGGGACTTTTTGGGAAATTTTTTGGGAAATTTTCAGGGATTTTTGGGAAATTTTTTGGGAATTTTTTGGGTTTTTTGGGACTTTTTGGGAATTTTTTTTTTTAATTTTCAGGGATTTTTTGGGATTTTTTTTAATTTTTGGGGATTTTTTGGGAATTTTTTGGGAAATTTTCAGGGATTTTTGGGGATTTTTGGGAGAATTTTGGGGAATTTCGGGGATTTTTTTGGGAATTTTCTGGGATTTTGGGGAATTTTAGGAATTTGGGGGAATTTTGGGATTTAAAAAAAATTTCTGGGATTTGGGGAATTTTTGGGATTTTTTTGGGGAATTTTTTGGAATTCTGGGAATTTTTTGGGAATTTTTTGAGATTTTTTTTTCATTTTCGGGGATTTTTTTTGAATTTTTGGGGAATTTTTGGGGATTTGGGGGAATTTTGGGAATTTTGGGGAATTTGGGGATTTAAAAAAAATTTCTGGGATTTGGGGAATTTTTGGGATTTTTTTGGGAATTTTTTGGGTTTTTTGGGACTTTTTGGGAATTTTTTTGGGAATTTTCAGGGATTTTGGGGAATTTTTTGGGGGGAATTTTCGGGGTTTTTTGGGAATTTTTTTTGAATTTTCGGGGATTTTTGGGAATTTTTGGGAATTTTTGGGGGATTTTTCAGGGGTTTTTGGGAATTTCCGGGAATTTTTGGGGGATTTCTGGGGGATTTTTGGGAAATTTTTTTTAATTTTTAGGGGGATTTTTTTGGATTTTTTTTGAATTTTTGGGGATTTTTTGAGGGAATTTTGGGAAATTTTGGGGATTTTTTTGGGAAATTTTTGGGATTTGGGAAAAAATTTTGGGAATTTTGGGGAATTTTGGGATTTAAAAAAAATTCTGGGATTTGGGGAATTTTTGGGATTTTTTTGGGGAATTTTTGGGGATTTTGGGAATTTTTGGGGGGATTTTTTTGGGATTTTTTTGGGATTTTTTGGGGGGAATTTTCAGGGATTTTTGGGAAATTTTTGTGGATTTGTGGGAGTTTTCAGGAATTTTGGGATTTTTTTTTAATTTTCTGGGATTTTGGGGAATTTTTGGGATTTTTTGGGGGAATTTTTGGGGATTTTGGAGAATTTTGGGGAATTTTTGGGAGGTGGTTTCGGGATTTGGGAGCTGTTGGGATTGTGGGGAAGTTTTGAGGAATGGGAATTGTGGGAATTCTGGGAATTCTGGGAATAATGGGAATAATAAGAGTGAAAAATTTAGAATGGGAATAATGGGAAAGGGGATTCTGGGAATGATGGGAATGGGAAAGAAAAATTGGGAATGGGAATGTGAAATTCCACAGAAATGGGAAAATGGGAATGGAAATTCTGGGAATGAGAATAATGGGAATAATGGGAATAATGGGAATAATGGGAATAATGGGAATGGAAATAGGAATTCTGGGAATTCTATGGAAAATGGTAATAATAGGAATGGAAATTCTGGAAATTCTGGGAATGGGAATAATGGGAATTCAGGGAGTAGGAATTCTGGGATTGAGAATGGAAAATTGGGAATGGGAATTCTGGGAATAATGGGAAAAATTAGAATGAAAAATTGGGAATGGGAATTCCTGGAATGGGAATCAAAAAGACATTGAATTGCAAATTCTGGGAATGGGAAATTTGGAATAATGGGAATTCTGGGAATTCCCATTTTGGGAATGGGAATTCTGGGAATTGTGGGAATAATGGGAATAATGGGAATTCTGGGAATGGGGAAATTCCAAGGAGCAGCTCTGGAGTCTCATCCCAGAGAAAAGCGGGATCAAGGCCATCCCGGGTCGGATTTTTTGGGAATATTCTCCTAGAAAAAGCTGCCTGGGCTGGAATTCCGGCCTGGAATTCCAATTCCCATCTCTATGGAACTCTCCCCTCTCCCCAAAGTTTCCCTGCAGAATTCCAGGATTTTCCCACCAGAATTCCTGGATTTTCCCTGCAGAATTCCAGGATTTCCCCCCCTAAAATTCCAAGATTTCTCTCCTAGAATTCCAGATTTTCCCCACCAGAATTCCAGGATATTTCCCACCAGAATTCCAGGATTTTCCCTGCAGAACTCCAGAATTTTCCTGGCAGAATTCTGGAATTGTTCCCGCCAGAATTCCAGGATCTCCCCCCTAAAATTCCAGGATTTCTCCCCTAGAGTTCCAGATTTTCCCTGCAGAATTCTGGGATTTTCCCACCAGAATTCCAGGAATTTCCCTCCACAATTCCAGGATATTTCCTGCAGAATTCCAGGATATTTCACACCAGAATTCCAGGATTTTCCCACCACAATTCCAGGATTTTCCCTCCACAATTCCAGGATTTTCCCTGCAGAATTCCAGGATTTTCCCACCAGAATTCCTGGATTTTCCTGGCAGAATTCAGGGATTCTCTTGCCAGAATTCCAGGATTTTTCCTTACAGAATTCTGGGATTTTCTCACCAGAATTCCGGGATTTTTCCCACCAGAATTTCTGGGATTTTTCTGCCAGAATTCCAGGATTTTTCCACCAGAATTCCTGGATTTTCCCTGCAGTATTCCAGAATTTTCCCTGCAGAATTCTGGTATTTTCTCACCAGAATTCCAAGATTTTCCCAGCAGAATTCCAGGATTTTCTCCCCTAGAATTCCAGGGTATTTCCCACCAGAATTCCAGGATTTTCCCTGCAGAATTCCAGGATTTCCCCCCTAAAATTCCAGGATTTTCCCCACCAGAATTCCAGGATTTTCCCTGCAGAATTCCAGGACTTGTTCTACAGAATTCCAGGGTATTTCCCACCAGAATTTCAGGATTTTCCCTGCAGTATTCCAGAATTTTCCTGGCAGAATTTAGGGATTCTCTTGCCAGAATTCCAGGATTTTTCCCTGCAGAATTCTGGGATTTTCTCACCAGAATTCCAGGATTTTCCCAGCAGAATTCCAGGATTTCTCCCCTAGAATTCCAGATTTTCCCTGCAGAATTCCAGGACTTTCCCTCCAGAATTCCAGGACTTGTCCTACAGAATTCCAGGGTATTTCCCACTAGAATTTCAGGATTTTCCCACCAGAATTCCTGGATTTTCCCTGCAGTATTCCAGAATTTTCCCTGCAGAATTCTTGTATTTTCTCACCAGAATTCCAAGATTTTCCCAGCAGAATTCCAGGATTTTCTCCCCTAGAATTCCAGAATTTCCCCCTAGAATTCCAAGATTTCTCCTCTAGAATTCCAGATTTTCCCTGCAGAATTCTGGGATTGTTCCCACCAGAATTCCAGGACTTTCCCTCCAGAATTCCAGGATTTTCCCTGCAGAATTCCAAGATCTTCCCACCAGAATTCCAGGACTTGTCCTACAGAATTCCAGGATATTTCCCACCAGAATTCCAGGATTTTCCCTGCAGAACTACAGAATTTTCCTGGCAGAATTCAGGGATTCTCTTGCCAGAATTCCAAGATTTTCCCTGCAGAATTCTGGGATTTTCTCACCAGAATTCCAAGATTTTCCCATCAGAATTCCAGGGTTTTCTCCCCTAGAATTCCAGAATTTCCCCCTAGAATTCCAAGATTTCCCCCCTAGAATTCCAGATTTTACCTCTAGAATTCCAAGACTTTCCCTACAGAATTCCAGGATATTTCCCACCAGAATTCCAGGATTTTCCTGCCAGAATTCCAGGATTTTTCCCCCATTCCCAGCATTTAGGTTCCTGGATCAAATCCCCACGGGAACAGGAACGGGAACGCGCCCTCGGCATCAGCAAATCCCTGCTGGAATTTTTCCTGGAAAATCTCCACGTCAGCGTGAGTTTCCCGCCATTCCCTCTTCTCCCAACCTCTGGAATTCCCAGATTTTATTCCCAAATTTTTATTCCCAGTCCATCACTCCTTTCTACAACCTGAGCTCGCTCCTGGCCCTGCTGGCTCCGCGCTGCTCCGACGGAATTCCCAAAATCCGCGCGGATTCCGTGGATTGCGTCCGGTCCCTGCTCCGCATCCAGCTCTGCTACGAAGGTGGGAACGGGGAAAAAAAAAATTCCCAAATTTCCAGGATATTCCTGAAACCTGAATTTCATTTTTGGGGTTTTTTTTGGGATTTTTTGGGGATTTTTTGGGATTTTTGGGAATTTTTTCCCAAGGTTTTGGGGGTGTGGAGTTCTCGGAGTGTCCACGAGGGGGCGCTGTTTACCTTTCAATTTTTTTTTTTTGGGAAGTGCCTGGATTTCCAAACAATTCCAAGGAATTTTTGGGATTCAGTCCCATCGAATTCCAGCTTTTCCGTGGAATTCTGGGAATTTTGGGGATTCAATCCCACCCAAATTCTGGGTTTTCCAAGGAATTCCAGGATTTTTTGGGATTCAATCCCATCCAATTCTGGATTTTCCAAGCTCCCAAAGAGGGAATTCCATGGAATTCCAGGAATTTTTGAGGTTTCAATCCCATTGAATTCCTGCTTTTCCGAGGAATTCCAGGAATTTTTGAGATTCAATCCCAAAGTGGGAATTCCATGGAATTCTGGGAGTTTTGGGGACTTTTTTGGGGATTTTTTGGGAATGTTTTCCCGAGTTTTTGGGATTTTAGGGGTGTGGAGTTCCTGGAGTGTCCACGAGGGGGCGCTGTTTACCTTTCAATTTTTTTTGGGAAGTGCCTGGATTTCCAAACAATTCCAAGGAATTTTTGGGATTCAATCCCATCAAATTCCAGTTTTATCCAAAGAGTTCTGGGAATTTTTGGGATTCAATCCCATTGAATTCCAGCTTTTCCATGGAATTCTGGAAATTTTGGGGATTCAATCCCACCCAAATTCCAGCTTTTCCAAACTCCCAAAGAGGGAATTCCATGGAATTCCAGGAATTTTTGAGGTTTCAATCCCATTGAATTCCTGCTTTTCCAAGGAATTCCAGGAGTTTTTTGGGATTCAATCCCAAAGAGGGCATTCCATGGAATTCTGTGATTTTTTGGACTTCAAACCAAACAAAATCCGACTTTTCCAAACTCCCAAAGAGAGAATTCCATGGAATTCCAGGAATTTTTAGGGTCAATCCCAAAGAGGGAATTCCATGGAATTCCAGGAATTTTTAGGGTCGATCCCAAAGAGGGAATTCCATGGAATTCCAGGAATTTTTGAGGTTTCAATCCCATTGAATTCCAGTTTTTCCAAGGAATTCCAGGAGTTTTTTGGGATTCAATCCCGGGAATTCCATGGAATTCCAGGAATTTTTAGGGTCAATCCCTAAGAGGGAATTCCATGGAATTCCAAGAATATTTGAGGTTTCAACCCCATTGAATTCCTGCTTTTCCAAGGAATTCCAGGAATTTTTGGGATTCAATCCCAAAGTGGACATTCCATGGAATTCTGGGATTTTTGGGGACTTTTTTGGGGATTTTTTGAGAATGTTTTCCCAAGGTTTTGGGATTTTGGGGGTGTGGAGTTCTCAGGGTGTCCAGGAGGGGGCGCTGCTTCCCTTTGGATTTTTTTGGGACGTGCCCGGATTTCCAAACAATTCCAACGAATTTTTGGGATTCAATCCCATCAAATTCCAGTTTTTCCAAAGAGTTCTGGGATTTTTTGGGATTCAGTCCCATCTGATTCTGGATTTTCCAAGCTCCCAAAGAGGAAATTCCATGGAATTCCAGGAACTTTTCAGAGTCAATCCCATTGAATTCCTGCTTTTCCAAGGAATTCCAGGAATTTTTGGGATTCAATCCCAAAGAGGAGGTTGTGTGGAATTCCTGGAATTCTGGGGGACTCCATCCCATCAAATTCCAGCTTTTCCAAACTCTCAAAGAGCGAATTCCATGGAATTCCAGGAATTTTTGAGGTTTCAATCCCATTGAATTCCTGCTTTTTCATGAAATTCCAGGAGTTTTTTTGGATCAATCCCATCGAATTCCAGCTTTTCCAAACTTCCAAACAGGGAATTCTATGGAATTCCAGGATTTTTTCCCCTATTTTGGGATTTTTGGGAATGTTTTTCCCAAGGTTTTGGGAGTGTGGAGTTCTCGGGATGTCCAGCAGGGGGCGCTGTTTCCCTTTGGAATTGGAATTCCAGGATTTTTTTGGGATTCTATCCCATCAAATTCCAGCTTTTCCGTGGAATTCTGGTATTTTCTGGGGTTCAATCCCAAGAATTCTGACTTTTCCAAGAAATTCCAGGATCTTTTGGGATTCAGTTCCATCAAATTCTGAGTTTTCCAAGGAATTTCAGGAAATTTTTGGGATTCTGTCCAATTAAATTTCAGCTTTTCCATGGAATTCTGGGAGTTTTGGGGAGTTGATTCCATCAAATTCCAACTTTTCCAAGGAATTCCACAGATTTTTGGGATTCAACCCCATTGATTTCCAGGTTTTCCCAACTTCCAGAGAGGGAATTCCATGGAATTCTGGGAATTTTGGGGATTTTATCCAACCAAATTCCAGCTTTACCATGGAATTCCTGGAGTTTTTTTAATTCCACCCCATCAAATTCTGGTTTTTCCAAAGAATTCTGGGAATTTTCCCATTTTTTCCTTTCCCAAAAATCTCCTGAGGGAAATTCCCAAAAATTCCTTCTGGAATTCCACAGCCTGGATGGATTCCAAGAGTTTTTCCAAACCTGAAATTCCAAGATTTTCTTCTTTCCCAAACTTTTCTGGGATTTTCCATGGAAAAATTTCCCCCCAAAAATCAGAAAAAAAAGGAGAAAATTCCCACATTTTTCCTGGGAATTCTGGGAATTTTCATGAGATGAATTTGATGACTCCCAAAGATTTTTTCCAGAATTCCCAATTTTTTTTTTCCAAACTTTTCCAGGATTTTTCAACAGCTCCTTCCCAGATTTGAGGGTGAAATTCCTAAAAAAAAAAAAAAAAAATTGGGAAAAGGAGCAAAATTCCTTCTGGAATTCCAAAATTTCTGAGAATTTCTCCTTTTTTTCCCCCCAAATTTTCCATGGAATTCTCATTTTTCCAGGTTTTTCTCGGGATCATCAGGATGAGCTCCTGGAAGGGCTGGAATTGCTGAAGGAGGGGCTGGAAAATCCAGATTTTTCCATCCTGTTCCACACCTGCACCCGCATGGGCTCGGTGAGAATCGGGAATTCTGGGAATTCTGGCACTGGGGGAGGTTGGGAATTTGTTGGGAATTTTGGGGAATTTTTTGGGAATTTTTAAAAGCAATTTTTGGGATTTTTTTTATTATTTTTTGGGGATTTTTGGGAGGATTTTTTTCTTAATTTTGGGGAATGTTTTTTTAATTTTGGGGGATTTTTTTGGATTTTTTTATTTTTTAGGGATTTTTTATTTTGGGGAATTTTTTTTTAATTTTGGGGGATTTTTTGGAATTTTTTGGGGAGTTTTGGGGGGATTAGTGGGATTTTTCTGGCAGAACTTTTTTGAATTTTGGGGGAATTTCTTTGGATTTTTGGGGGGATTTTTTGGAATTTGTTTTTTAATTTTTTGGGGATTTTAAAAAGATTTTGGGAGGGGAAATTTCTGTGAATTCTGGGGGAATTTTTTTCTTAATTTTGGGGATTTGGGGGGAGATTTTTTGGGAATTTTTCTGGAATTTTTGGGGCTTTTTTGAGGTTTTTTGGGATTTCTGGCATTTTGGGGGGAATTTCTGTGGGGATTTTTGGGGATTTTTTTGAGGGGGGAGGATTTTTTTTATTTTTTTGTTTTAATTAATGGGATTTTCTTTTTTATTTTGAGGGATTTGGGGGGCATTTTCCACAATTAAAAAAAAATATGGACTTTTAGGGATTTTGGGGAATATTTTGGGGTTTTTTAAAATGGGATTTATGGGATATTTTGGGGGAATTTTAGAGGGATTTTTTTTGGGATTTCCTGACATTCTGGGGGAAATTTTTTCTTTTGTTTTGTTTTTAAATTTCGTTCTATTTTTTTATCCACTTTTTCCCTTTTTGGGAATTTTTTTTTTTTACATTTTCTGCCATTTTGAAGCAATTTTTTTTTTAATTTCTTCAATTTTGGGACTTTTTTTTTTTTTTAATTGTCTTCCATTTTTATCCATTTTTTCCCCTTTTTTTTTATTTTTTACTGCCTGAATTCCCGAATTTTTTTCTTAATTCCCAATTTTTTTCTGAATTCCTAATTTTTTCCTAAATTCCCAGATTTTTTTCTGAATTCCCATTTTTTTCCCCAGGTGATTGGGAAGCGAATTCCCCCTGAGCAGCTCCTGCAGCTCCTCCTGGAGCTGTTCCAGGCCTGGGACGATCCCGACGGGAATTGTTCCCGCGCCGCCTCCGTGCTCTGCAATTCCCTGCTCCGGGAGCGGGGCGGGATCCTGCAGGAAAAGGTGATGGAATTCCCAGAATTCCTGAAAATTCCTGACATTCCTGATGTGTTTCTCGATGTAATTCCCAGAATTCTTGAAATTCCCAGCAGGATTCCTGACTTTCTGAAATTCCCAACGTCCCCGAATCCCAAAAATTCCAAAAATCCCAAAAAATCCCAAAAATCCCAAAAATTCCCAGAATTCCCAAAATTCCAAAAATTCCCAAAATTCCCAACATAGTTCCTGAAATTCCCAACATTCCAGAAATTCCCATCCACAGAATTCCCAAAATTCTTGAAATATTTCCCAGCATTCCTGAAGTTACCAGAATTCCTGGAATTTCCAACATCCCCAAAATTCCCAACGTTCCCAATATTGTCAAAATTCCCAAAATTCTCAAAATTCCGAACATTCCAGAAATTCCCAACATTCCAGAAATTCCCATCCACAGAATTCCCAAAATTACTGAATTAATTCCCAGCATTCCTGAAGTTATCAGAATTCCAGGAATTCCCAACATCCCCTAAATTCCCAAAATTCCAGACGTCCCCAAAATTCCCAAAATTCCCAACATAGTTCCTGAAATTCCCAACATTCCAGAAATTGCCACCCACAGAATTCCCAAAATTCTTGAAATAATTCCCAGCATTCCTGAAGTTACCAGAATTTCTGGAATTTCCAACATCCACAAAATTTGGGGAATTCAGCCAAAAAATGGGAAAAACCCCAAAATTGGGATCCTTTTCCCAATTTTTATTCCCAAAATCCATCCATGGATCATTCCCAGGATCTTTTCCTGGATCCCTTTTCCCAATTTTCATCCCAAAATCCATTCCTGGATCATTCCCATGAACTTTCCCAGCTTTCCCTGGATCCCTTTTCCCATTTTTTACCCCCAACCCATCCATGGATGATCCCCAGGAACTTTTCCAACTTTTCCTGGGTCCCTTTTCCCAATTTTTATCCCAAACCCCATCCCTGGATCATTCCCATGAACTTTCCCAGCTTTTCCTGGACCCCTTTTCCCAATTTTTACTCAAATCCCATCCTGGATGCCCAGGAGTTTTTCCACCTTTCCCATCTTTTTCTGGATTCCTTTTCCCAATTTTTACCCCAAACCCCATCCCTGGATCATTCCCAGGAGCTTTTCCAGGATCCCTTTTCCTGATTTTTACCCCAAAATCCATCCATGGATCATTCCCAGGAACTTTTCCTGGATCCCTTTTCCCTATTTTTATTCAAAAATCAATCCCTGGGTTGTTCCAGGAGCTTTTCCAGCTTTTCCTGGATCCCTTTTCCCAATTTTTATCCCAAACCCCACACATGGATGATCCCCAGGAGCTTTTCCTGAATCCCTTTCCCCAATTTTCCCCCCTAACACCCCCTGGATGATTCCCAGGAATTTTCCTGGATCCTTTTCCCAATTTTTACCCCAAACTCCACCCCTGGATCATTCCTGGAGCTTTTCCTGGATCCCTTTTCCCTATTTTTATCCCAAAATCCATCCCTGGGTTGTTCCAGGAGCTTTTCCAGCTTTTCCAGGATCCCTTTTCACCATTTTTTATCCCAAAATCCATCCCTGGATCATTCCCAGGAATTTTCCTGGATCCCTTTTCCCAATTTTTACCCCAAAATCCATCCATGGATCATTCCCAGGAACTTTTCCTGGATCCCTTTTCCCAATTTTCATCCCAAAATCCATCCCTGGATCATTCCCATGAACTTTCCCAGCTTTCCCTGGATCCCTTTTCCCATTTTTTACCCCCAAGTCCCATCCATTGATGATCCCCAGGAACTTTTCCAGCTTTTCCTGGATTTCCTTTTCCCAATTTTCATCCCAAAACCCATCCCTGGATGATTCCCAGGAGTTTTCCTGGATCCCTTTCCCCAATTTTCCCCCCTAACACCCCCTGGATGATTCCCAGGAATT
Source organism: Catharus ustulatus (assembly GCF_009819885.2). NCBI lineage: Eukaryota > Metazoa > Chordata > Aves > Passeriformes > Turdidae > Catharus > Catharus ustulatus. Next base: position 164,066,703 of record NC_046221.1, read on the forward strand.
TTCCTGGATCCTTTTCCCAATTTTTACCCCAAACTCCATCCCTGGATCATTCCCAGGAGCTTTTCCTGGATCCCTTTTCCCCATTTTTTATCCCAAAATCCATCCCTGGATCATTCCCAGGAACTTTTCCTCGATCTCTTTTCCCATTTTTTACCCCAAACTCCACACATGGATGATCCCCAGGAACTTTTCCAACTTTTCCTGGGTCCCTTTTCCCAATTTTTACCCCAAACCCCATCCCTGGATAATTCCCAGGAGCTTTCCCTGGATCCCTTTTCCCAGTTTTCCCCTCAAACCCCATCCCTGGATGATCCCCAGGAGCTTTTCCTGGATCCCTTTTCCCAATTTTTACTCTAAAATCCATCCCTGGATCATTCCCAGGAGTTTTTCCTGGATCCCTTTTCCCATTTTTTACCCCAAACCCCACCCCTGGATCATTCCAGGAACTTTTCCTGGATCCCTTTTCCCTATTTTTATTCCAAAATCCATTCCTGGGTTGTTCCAGGAGCTTTTCCAGCTGTTCCTGGATCCCTTTTCCCAATTTTTACCCCTAACCCCATCCCTGGATGATCCCTAGGAGGTTTTCCTGGATCCCTTTTCCCATTTTTCCCCCAAACCCCCCCCAGATGATCCCCAGGATCTGTTCCTGGATTCCTTTTCCCCATTTTCCCCACAAACCCCATCCCTGGATCATTCCCAGGAATTTTCCTGGATCCCTTTTCCCAATTTTTACCCCAAACCCCACCCCTGGATCATTCCCAGGATCTGTTCCTGGATCCCTTTCCCATTTTTCCCCCAAACCCCATCCCTGGATGATTCCCAGGATCTGTTCCTGGATCCCTTTCCCCATTTTCCCCTCAAACCCCATCCCTGGATGCTCCCCAGGATCTGTTCCTGGATCCTTTCCCAATTTTCCCTGCAGGTTCCCGATCTCCTGGCCGTGATCCGCTCCAAGCTGGAGCTGCAGGAGCCGGAGCAGCTCCGGAGGGCGGCGCAGCAATCCGTGCTCATCCTGGGGCTGCAGCACCCCAAGGCTGTGCTGGGCACCCTGCTGGGCAGCGCCCTGCCCTTCGACAGGTCTGGGGGGTTCACAAATCCCAAATCCATCCCAAATCCCAAATCCAGCCGCAATCCCTAATCCAAATCCAGCCCCAATCCCAAATCCCAAATCCAGACAAATCCCAGATCCCAAAACTGTGCTGGGCACCCTGCTGGGCAGCGCCCTGCCCTTCGACAGGTCTGGGGCATTCCCAAATCCCAAATCCCAAATCCAGACCAAATCCCAAATCCAGACAAACGCCAAATCCAAATCCAGCTCCAATCCCAAATCCATCCCCAAATCCCAAATCCTAAATCCCAAATCCCAAATCCAGCTCCAGCCCCAAATCCCAGATCCAGACCAAATCCCAAATCCCAAATCCAGCCTCATATCCCAAATCCCGAATCCAGCCCCAATTCCAAACCCCAAATCCAGCCCAAATCCCAAATCCCGAATCCAGCCCCAATTCCAAACCCCAAATCCAGCCCAAATCCCAAACCCCAAATCCGGTCCCAAATCCCAAATCCACACCAAATCCCAAATCCAGCCCCGTATCCCAAATCCCAAATCCAGTCCCAAATCCCAAATCCAGCCCAAATCCCAAATCCAACCCCAAATCCAAATCCCAAATCCAGCCCAAATCCCAAATCCAGCCCAAATCCCAAATCCAGCCCAAATCCCAAATCCAGCCCCAAATCCCAAATCCCAAATCCAGCCCCATATCCCAAATCCCAAATCCAACCCTAATCCAACCCAGCCCCATTACCCAGGGTTTATTTATTCCCATTTTTCCAGGATTTATCCCAGGGTTTATCCCCATTATCCCAGGATTTATTTAGCCCCCTTTCCCCAGGATTTATTCCCATTTCCCAGGATTTATCCCAGGATTTATCCCCATTATCCCAGGATTTATTTGTTCCCATTATCCCTGGGTTTATCCCCATTATCCCAGGATTTATTTGTTCCCATTATCCCTGGGTTTATCCCCATTATCCCAGGATTTATCCCCATTATCCCAGGGTTTATTTATCCCCATTATCCCATGATTTATTCTCATTATCCCAGGATTTATTCATTCCCAATTTCCCAGGAAATTTATCCCAGGATTTATCCCCATTATCCCAGGATTTATTTATTCCCGTAATCCCAGGATTTATTCCCACTATCCTAGGATTTATCCCAGGGTTTATTCACATTATCCCAGGATTTATTCCCATTATCCCAGGATCTATCCCAGGATTTATCCCTCTTTTCCCCAGGATTTATCCCCATTATCCCAAGATTTATTTATTCCCATTTTCCCAGGATTTATCCCCATTATCCCATCATTTATCCCCATTATCTCAGGATTTATTTATCCCCCTTTTCCCAGGATTTATCCCAAGATTTATCCCCATTATCCCAGGATTTATTACCATTATCCCTGGGTTTATTCCCATTATCCCAGGATTTATTTATCCCATTATCCCATTATTTATCCCCATTGTCCCAGAATTTGTCCCCATTATCCTAGGATTTATCCCCATTATCCCAGGATTTATTTATTCCGATTATCCCAGGATTTATTTATTCATTCCCATTTTTCCAGGATTTATCCCAGGATTTATCCCCATTATCCAAGGGTTTATTTATTCCCATTATCCCAGAATTTATCCCCATTTTCCTAGGATTTATCTCAGGACTTTTCCCCTTTATCCCAGGGTTTATCCTCATTATCCCAAGATTTATTCATTCCCAATTTCCCAGGATTTATCCCAGGGTTTATCCCCATTATCCCAGGATATATTTATCCCCCTTTTCCCCAGGATTTATCCCCATTATCCCAGGATTTATCCCAGGATTTATCCCCATTATTCCAGGGTTTATTTATTCCCATTATCCCAGAATTTATCCCCATTTTCCTAGGATTTATCCCAGGATTTATCCCCATTATCCCAGGATTTATTCACCCCCTTTTCCCCAGGGTTTATCCTCATTATCCCTGGGTTTATTCCCATTATCCCAGGATTTATCCCCATGATCCCAGGATTTATCCCCATTATCCCATGATTTATTTATCCCCTTTCCCCCAGGATTTATCCCCGTTATCCCAGGATTTATTCCCATTATCCCAGGATTTATTTATTCCCAATTTCCCAGGGTTTACCCCAGGATTTATCCCCATGATCCCAGGATTTATCCCAGGATTTATCACCAATATCCCAGGATTTGTCCCCATAATCCCATTATTTATTCCCATTATCCCAGGATTTATCCCCATTATCCCAATATTCATTTATCCCCTTTCCCCCAGGATTTATCCCCATTATCCCATGATTTATTCCCATTATCCCAGAATTTATTCCCATTATCCCAAGATTTATTTATCCCCTTTCCCCCAGGATTTATCCCCATTATCCCAGAATTTATCCCCATTATCCTAGGATTTATCCCACGGTTTATCCCCATTGTCCCAGGGTTTATCCCAGCCTTTATCCCCATTATCCCAAGATTTATTCTCATTATCCCAGGATTTATTTATCCCCCTTTTCCCAGGATTTATTTATTCCCATTATTCCAGAATTTATCCCCATTATCCCAAGATTTATTTATTCCCATAATCCCAGGATTTATTCCCATTTTCCTAGGATTTATCCCTGGATTTATCCCCATTATCCCAGGATTTATTTATCCCCCTTTTCCCCAGGCTTTATTCCCATTATCCCAGGATTTATACCAGGATTTATCCCCATGATCCCAGGAATTATTCCCATTATCCCAGGATTTGTCCCCATTATCCCAGGATTTATTTATTCCTAATTTCCCAGGGTTTACCCCAGGATTTATCCCCATGATCCCAGGATTTATCCCAGGATTTATCCCAGGATTTATCGCCAATATCCCAGAATTTGTCCCCATAATCCCATGATTTATTCTCATTATCCCAGGATTTATTAATTCCCAATTTCCCAGGATTTATCCCAGGGTTTATTCCCATTATCCCAGGATTTATTCCCATTATCCCAATATTCATTTATCCCCTTTCCCCCAGGATTTATCCCCATTATCCCAGGGTTTATCCTCATTATCCCAAGATTTATTCATTCCCAATTTCCCAGGATTTATCCCAGGGTTTATCTCCATTATCCCAGGATTTATTTATCCCCATTTCCCCAGGATTTATCCCCATTATCCCAGGCTTTATTTATTCCCATTTTCCCAGAATTTATCCCAGGATTTATCCCCATTATCCCAGGATATATTTATCCCCCTTTTCCCCAGGATTTATCCCCATTATCCAAGGGTTTATTTATTCCCATTATCCCAAGATTTATTTATTCCCATAATCCCAGGATTTATTTATCCCCATTATCCCAGAATTTATCCCCATTTTCCTAGGATTTATCCCTGGATTTATCCCCATTATCCCAGGATGTATTCACCCCCTTTTCCCCAGGGTTTATCCTCATTATCCCAGGATTTATTTATCCCCCTTTTCCCCAGGCTTTATTCCCATTATCCCAGGATTTATACCAGGATTTATCCCCATGATCCCAGGAGTTATTCCCATTATCCCACGATTTGTCCCCATTATCCCAGGATTTATTTATTCCCAATTTCCCAGGGTTTACCCCAGGATTTATCCCCATGATCCCAGGATTTATCCCCATTATCCCAAGATTTATTTATTCCCATTATTCCAGGATTTATTCCCATTATCCCATGATTTATCCTCATTATCCCATGTTTTATTCTCGTTATCCCAGGATTTATCCCCATTCCCAATTTCCCAGGATTTATCCCAGGATTTATCCCCATTATCCCATGATTTATTCCCATTACCCCAGGGTTTATCTATTCCCATTATCCCAGGATTTATCCCATGATTTATCCCCATTATCCCAGGATTTATTCCCATTATCCCAATATTTATTTATCCCCTTTCCCCCAGGATTTATCCCCATTATCCCAGGGTTTATCCTCATTATCCCAGGATTTATTCATTCCCAATTTCCCAGGATTTATCCCAGGGTTTATCTCCATTATCCCAGGATTTATTTATCCCCATTTCCCCAGGATTTATCCCCATTATCCCAAGATTTATTTATTCCCATTATTCCAGGATTTATTCCCATTCCAAATTTCCCAGGATTTATCCCAGGATTTATCCCCATTATCCCATGATTTATTCCCATTACCCCAGGGTTTATCTATTCCCATTATCCCAGGATTTATCCCAGGATTTATCTCCACTATCCCAGGATTTATTCCCATTATCTCAAGATTTATTTATCCCCATTATCCCAGGATTTATTTATCCTATTATCCGAGAATTTATCCCAATTTTCCTAGGATTTATCTCAGGATTTTTTGCCTTTATCCCAGGATTTATCCCCATCATCCCAGGATTTATTTATCTTCATTTTCCCAGGGTTTGTTTATTCCCATTTTCCAAGGATTGATCCCAGAATATATTCCAGGATTTATCCCCATGATCCCAGGATTTATCCCCATTATCCCAACCCCATTATCCCATGATTTATCCTCATTATCCCAGGATTTATTCATTCCCAATTTCCCAGGATTTATCCCAGGATTTATCCCCATTATCCCAGGATTTATTCACCCCCTTTTCCCCAGGGTTTATCCCCATTATCCCTGGGTTTATTCCCATTATCCCATGATTTATCCCCATGATCCCAGGATTTATTCCCATTATCCCAATATTTATTTATCCCCTTTCCCCCAGGATTTATCCCCATTATCCCAGGGTTTATCCCCATTATCCCAAGATTTATTTATTCCCATTATTCCAGGATTTATTCCCATTATCCCATGATTTATCCTCATTATTATCCCATGATTTATTCTCGTTATCCCAGGATTTATTCATTCCCAATTTCCCAGGAAATTTATCCCAGGATTTATCCCCATTATCCCAGGATTTATTTTTCCCCATGATCCCATGATTTATCCCCATGATCCCAGGATTTATCCCATGATTCATCCCCATGATCCCAGGATTTACCCCAGGATTTACCCCAGGATTTATCCCCACGATCCCAACCCCCCATTCCCTGTAACCCCCCCGGCATTCCCAGCATTCCCAGATTTCTGCCCCCCAGCCCCAGCAGTGCCATGTGGCGGGCGCTGGGCACGGAGCCGGCGCTGAGCTCCCAGATCCTGGAGCTGCTCCTGGAGAGGCTGAGCCGGGAGGTTCCGTTCACGGAGAGCAAACCCTTCCTGCTGGGCGGCGCCGCCACCCGCGTGGCCACCGCCCCGCCCCTGGCCGTGAGTATCCCAGAGAAAATTCCCAAACCATCCCCTAAATATTCACCAAAAAAATTCCCAACAGTGTCCAAAAAATTCACAAAAAATTCCTGCAGAATTCCCAACAGTTCACAAAAAATTCACAAAAAATTCACAAAAATGTCCCAGCAATTCACAAAAAATTCCCAACGATTGCCAACGGTTGCCAACGATTCCCAACAATTCCCAAACAATTCCCAAACCATTCCCAAAAAATTCCAGCAGAATTCTGAACAGTTCCCAAAAATCCCCAAACTATTCCCAACGATTCCCAACAATTCCCAAACAATTCCCAAACCATTCCCAAAAAACTCCAACAGAATTCTGAACAGTTCCCAAACCATTCCCAAACCATTCCCAACAATCCCCAGAAAATTCCCAACAATTCCAACAATTCCCAACGATTCCCAACAATTCCCAAACCATTCCCAAACCATTCCCAAAAAATTCCAGCAGAATTCTGAACAGTTCCCAAAAATTCCTGAACTATTCCCAACGATTCCCAACAGTTGCCAATAATTCATGATTCTCAACAATTCCCAAACTATTCCCAAACAATTCCCAAACAATTTCCAAACCATTCCCAAAATATTCCCAAACTATTCCCAGAAAATTCCCAACAATTCCCACACTATTCCCAAACAATTCCCAGAAAAATCCCAACAATCCCCCAAAAATTCCCAACAATCCCAACAATTTCCAAACAATTCCCAAAAAATTCCCAAACAGTTCCCAAAATATTCCCAAAAAATTCCTGCAGAATTCCCAACAATTCACAAACCATTCCCAAACAATTCCCAAACCATTCTCAAAATATTCCCAAAAAATTCCAGCAGAATTCCCAACAATTCACAAAAAATTCACAAACAATTCCCAACAGTTCCCAAAAATTCACAAACTATTCCCAAGCCATTCCCAACAGTTCCCAACAATTCCCAACAATCCCCAGAAAATTCCCAACAATCCCAACAATTTCCAAACAATTCCCAAAAAATTCCCAAACAGTTCCCAAAATATTCCCAAAAAATTCCAGCAGAATTCCCAACAATTCACAAAAAAATCACAAACTATTCCCAACAATTCCCAACGATTCCCAAACAATTCCCAAACGATTCCCGAACTATTTCCAACAATCCCCAGAAAATTCCCAACAATTCCCAACAATTCCCAACAATTCCCAAACCATTCCCAGAAAAATTCCAGCAGAATTCTCAACAGTTCCCAAAAATTCCCGAACTATTCCCAACAATTCCCAACAGTTGCCAATAATTCATGATTCTCAACAATTCCCAAACTATTCCCAAACCATTCCCAAACTGTTCCCAAAACATTCCAGCAGAATTCCCAGCAATTCCCAAAAAAATCCTAATAATTCCTGAACAATTCCCAACAATTCCCAAAAAATTCCCAAACTATTCCCAACAATCCCCAGAAAATTCCCAACAATTCCCAAACAATTCCCAAACAGTTCCCAAAAAAATTCCAGCAGAATTCCCAACAATTCATAAAAAAATTCCCAAACAATTCCCAGCAATTCCCAACAAATGCCAACAGTTGCCAATAATTCCCAAACCATTCCCAAACCATTCCCAAAATACTCCAAACTATTCCCAAAAAATTCCAGCTGAATTCTCAACAATTCACAAAAAATTCACAAACTATTCCCAACAATTCCCAACAATCCCCAGAAAATTCCCAACAATTCCTAAACAATTCTGGCAGAATTCCCAAAAAATTCCCCCCGAAATTCTGGCAGAATTCCTAAAGAATTCCCAAAAATTTCTGACAGAATACCCAGAAAATTGTCAAAAATTTCCAGCAGAATTCCCCCAAAATTTCCACAGAATTCCCAAAAATTCCCCCCAAAATTCCAACAGAATTCCTAAAAAAAGTCCCAAAAAATTCCAACAGAATTCCCAAAATATCCCCTTTGGAATCAGTTTTGGGGATGGGTTTGGGGAGGAGAATCCAGGTGGGAAAATATTCCTGGGGGGAAAATTACTGGGGAAAATATTCCAAAGTGGAAAAATTTCCAATGTGGGATAAAATTCCCAGGTGGGAAAAAATTTCAGGTGGAAAAATCATTCCTGGGTGGAAAAATATTCCCAGAAAATCAGGGAGCAATTCTATCCAGAGCACCCCAAATCCAGGGAATCTCCAACACAGAAAAACCCCAAATCTGTGGAAATCCCAACACAAAAAAATGGAAATACCAGGAATCTCCAACAGTGAAACCCCAAATCCAGGGAATGTCCAGCACAGAAAAACCCCGAATATCCAGGAAGGAAAACCCCAAATCCAGAGAATTTTTGACAGAAAAACCCCAAATCCAGGGAATCTGCAACACCAAAACCTCAAATCCGTGGAATCTCCAACACAGAAAAAACCCAAATCCAGGGAATCTCCAGCAGGGAAAACCCCAAATCCAGGGAATCTCCAACCCCAAATTCTGAAATCCAGGGAATCTCCAGCAGAGAAAAACCCCGAATATCCAGCAGGGAAAACCCCAAATCCAGGGAATCTCCAACCCCAAATCCAGGGAATCTCCAACCCCAAATCCAGGGAATCTCCAACCCCAAACCCCCAAATCCAGAGACTCTCCAACCCCAAATCCAGGGAATCTTTAATGCAGAAAAACACCAAATCCAGGGAATCTCCAACAGTGAAACCCCAAATTCAGGGAAGCCCAAGCAGGGAAAACCCAAAATCCAGGGAATCTCCAAGCCCAAATCCAGGGAATCTCCAACCCCAAATCCAGGGAATCTCCATCACAGAAAACCCCAAATCCAGGGAATCTCAAGCACAGAAAAACCCCAAATCTCCAGCAGGGAAAACCCCAAATCCAGGGAATGTTTAACACAGAAAACCCCAAATCCAGGGAATCTGAAACACCAAACCCCCAAATCCCGAGAATCTTCAGCACAGAAAACCCCAAATCCCAGGAATCTACAACAGGGAAACCCCAAATCCAGGGAATCTCCATCACAGCAAGCCCCAAATCCAGGGAATCTTTAACACAGAAAAACCCCAAATCCAGGGAATCTCCAACCCCAAATCCAGGGAATCTCTGGCACAGAAAACCCTAAATCCGTGGAAATCCCAACACAAACACCCCAAATCCAGGGAATCTCAAGCACAGAAAAACCCCAAATCTCCAGCAGGGAAAACCCCAAATCCAGGGAATGTTTAACACAGAAAACCCCAAATCCAGGGAATCTGAAACACCAAACCCCCAAATCCCGAGAATCTTCAGCACAGAAAACCCCAAATCCCAGGAATCTACAACAGTGAAACCCCAAATCCAGGGAATCTTTAACACAGAAAAACCCCAAATCTCCAACCCCAAATCCAGGGAATTTTCAACCCCAAATCCAGGGGATCTCCAGCAGGAAAAACCCCAAATCCAAGCAAGCTCAAACACAGAAAAACCCCAAATCCAGGGAATCTTTAACACAGAAAACCCCAAATCCAGGGAATCTCCAACACAAAAAACCCCAAATCCCGGGAATCTGCAACACCAAAACCCCAAATCCAGGGAATCTCCAACCCCAAATCCAGGGGATCTTTAACACAGAAAAACCCCAAATCCAGGGAATCTCCCACAGAGAAAAACTCCAAATCCAGGGAATCTCCAACCCCAAATCCCAGAAATCTCCAACCCCAAAACCCCAAATCCAGGGAATCTCCAACCCCAAATCCAGGGAAACTCCAACAGTGAAACCCCAAATCCAGGGAATCTCAAACACAGAAAACCCGAAATCCTGGGTATCTCCAACCCCAAACCCCAAATCCAGGGAATCTCCAGAAAACCCCAAATCCAGGAAATCTCCAACCCCAAAACCCCAAATCCAGGGAATCTCCAGAAAACCCCAAATCCAGGGAATCTCCAACCCCAAATCCAGGGGATCTTTAACACAGAAAAATCCAAAATCCAGGGAATCTCCAGCAGTGAAACCCCAAATCCAGGGAATCTCAAACAAAAACCCCCAAATCCAGGGAATCCCCAACAGAGAAAAACCCCAAATCCAGGGAATCTCCAACCCCAAAACCCCAAATCCAGGGAATCTCAAACACAGAAAACCCCAAATCCCAGGAATCTCCAACAGAGAAATACACCAAATCCAGGGAATCTTTAACACAGAAAACCCCAAATTCAGGGAGTCTCCAGCCCCAAATCCAGGGAATCACCAACATAGAAAACCCCAAATCTCCAGCAGGGAAAACCCCAAATCCAGGGAATCTTTAACACAGAAAACCCCAAATTCAGGGAATCTCCAACAGAGAAAAACCCTAAATCCAGGGAATCTCTAACACAAAAAAAAAAAATAATAACAACCAAATCCAGGGAATATCCAATGCCAAGTCCTGAAATCCAGGGAATCTCAAACACAGAAAAAACCCCAAACCTCCAGCAGGGGAAATCCCAAATCCCGGGAATCTCCAACAGTGAAACCCCAAATCCAGGGAATCTCCAACCCCAAATCCCCAAATCCAGAGACTCTCCAACCCCAAATCCAGGGAATCTTTAATGCAGAAAAACACCAAATCCAGGGAATCTCCAACAGTGAAACCCCAAATTCAGGGAAGCCCAAACAGGGAAAACCCAAAATCCAGGGAATCTCCAACCCCAAATTCTGAAATTCAGGGAATCTCCAGCACAGAAAACCCCAAATCCAGGGAATCTCAAACAGAGAAAAACCCCAAATCTCCAGCAGGGAAAACCCCAAATCCAGGGAATGTTTAACACAGAAAACCCCAAATCCAGGGAATCTGAAACACCAAACCCCCAAATCCCGAGAATCTTCAGCACAGAAAACCCCAAATCCCAGGAATCTACAACAGTGAAACCCCAAATCCAGGGAATCTCCATCACAGCAAGCCCCAAATCCAGGGAATCTTTAGCACAGAAAAACCCCAAATCCAGGGAATCTCCAACCCCAAATCCCAGAAATCTCCAACCCCAAAACCCCAAATGCAGGGACTCTCCAACCCCAAATCCAGGGAATCTCCAGCCCCAGAACCCCAAATCCAGGGAATCTCCAGTACAGAAAAACCCAAAATCCAGGGAATCTCCAACAGTGAAACCCCAAATCCAGGGAATCTCCAACACAAAAAAAAAAAACAAATCCAGGGAATCTGCAACACCAAAACCCAAAATCCAGGGAATCTCCAACCCCAAATCCAGGGAATCTCCAACAGAGAAAAACCCCAAATCCAGGGAATCTCCAACAGTGAAACCCCAAATCCATGAAATCTCAAACAAAAACCCCCAAATCCCAGGAATCCCCAACAGAGAAAAACCCCAAACCCAGGGGATCTTTAACACAGAAAAACCCCAAATCTCCAACCCCAAATCCAGGGAATTTTCAACCCCAAATCCAGGGGATCTCCAGCAGGAAAAACCCCAAATCCAGGGAATCTCCAACCCCAAACCCCAAATCCAGGGAATCTCAAACAGAGAAAAGCCCCAAATCTCCAGCAGGGGAAATCCCAAATCCAGGGAATCTGAAACACCAAAAACCCCAAATCCAGGGAATCTCTAATCCTGGATCCCGAAATCCAGGTAATCTCAAACACAGAAAACCCCAAATCCCAGGAATCCCCAACAGAGAAAAACCCTAAATCCAGGGAATCTCAAACACAGAAAAACCCCAAATCCAGGGAATCTCCAACCCCAAACCCCCAAATCCAGGGAATCTCCAACCCCAAAACCCCAAATCCAGGGAATCTTTAACACAGAAAATCCCAAATCCCGCTCCGCCCCAGCAGGGGTTAATCTCCGCTCTCAGAGCCGGGCGGAAAATCCTTTTTTTCGGGAGTTTTCCCGGGAGATTCCCGCTTTTCCTGCAGGCCACGTGCGCGCTGGATGAGCTCATGTCTGTGCCGGAGGCGGCGGCCGCGGTCCTGGAGCGATTCCCGGCGCTTTTCCAGAGGCTCCTGCTGCGCCTCGGCTGCTCCGTGGGCGTCCAGCTCCCGAAATTCCTGCGGAATTCCTGCCGGGAAACTCGTGGCCAAGGAGCGGCCGCCAAGGCGTTGAGGCCCTGCAGGTGGGGAGGGAATTCCGGGGGAATTCTCTGGGAATTCCGTAGGGATTGCGTGAGGATGGGTTTGGGGGAATTCTGTAGGGAAAAGGGGGGAATGGGATTTGTGGGATTTTGGGATGATGGGATACTGGGATAATGGGATTTATGGGATGGGGTTTTTGGGATTTGTGGGTTTTTGGGATAATGGGATATTGGGATGGGATAAATGGGGTTGATGAGGTTTATGGGATAATGGGATACTGGGATTGATGGGATAATGGGATAATGGTATTAATGGGATTTTGGGATACTGGGATAACGGGATAATGGGATTGATGGGATAATGGGGTTGTTGGGATTGATGGGATACTGGGATGATGGGACACTGGGATAATGGAATACTGGGATAATGGGATGAGGTTTATGGGATTTGTGGGATTATGGGATACTGGGATAATGGGGTAACAGGATACTGGGATAATGGGATTGATGGGATGGGATTGATGGAATTTTGGGATAATGGGACACTGGGACAATGGGATACTGGGATAATGGGATGAGATTGATGGGATTTGTGGAATAATGGGATTGATGGGATGGAGGGAATAGGATGGGATGATTGGGATTGCTGGGATAATGGGACAGGATGTGTGGGATTTATGGGATAATGGGACAATAGGATTGATGGAATCCACAGGATGGATTCTGTGGGAATTCTGTGGGGATGGGTTTTGGGGGAATTCTGTAGGGAAAAGGGGGAATGGGATTTGTGGGATTTTGGGATGATGGGATACTGGGATGGGATAAATAGGGTTGATGAGGTTTATGGGATAATGGGATACTGGGATAATGGGATGGATGGAATTTTGGGATAATGGGACTGATGGGATTTGTAGGATTATGGGATACTGGGATAATGGGATAATGGGATACTGGTATTTGTGGAATTATGGGATACTGGGATAATGGGATTGATGGGATGGGGTTGTTGGGATGGATGGGATTTTGGGATAATGGGATAATGGGATAAAGGGATAATGGGATTGATGGGATAATGGGATTGATGGGATGGATGGGATTTTGGGATAATGGGATAATAGGATAACGGGATTGATGTGATTTGTAGGATTATGGGATAATGGGATACTGGGATAATGGGATTGATGGGATTTTGGGATGATGGGATACTGGGATAATGGGATACTGGGATTATGGGATGGATGGGATTTTTAGAATACTGGGATAATGGGATTGATGGGATTTGTGGAATTATGGGATATTGAGATACTGGGATAATGGGATACTGGGATAATGGGATTTTGGGATATTGGGATACTGGGATAATGGGATACTGGCATACTGGGATACTGGGATAATGGGATAATGGATACTGGGATAATGGGATAATGGGATTGATGGGATTTTGGGATACTGAGATAATGGGATTTTGGGATAATGGGATTGATGGGATTTTGGGATAATGGGATACTGGGATAATGAGATACTGGGATATTGGGATACTGGGATAGTGGGATACTGGGATAATGGGATACTGGGATAATGGGATTGATGGGGTGGGATAATGGGATGGATGGGATATTGGGATACTGGGATAGTGGGATAATGGGATAATGGGATACTGGGATAATGGGATAATGGGATTGATGAGATTTTGGGATACTGGGATAATGGGATTTTGGGATATTGGGATACTGGGATAATGGGATACTGGCATGCTGGGATACTGGGATAATGGGATAATGGATACTGGGATAATGGGATAATGGGATAATGGGATTGATGGGATTTTGGGATAATGGGATACTGGGATAATGAGATACTGGGATAATGGGATTGATGGGATTTTGGGATACTGGGATAATGGGATATTGAGATATTGGGATAATGAGATACTTGGATAATGGGATACTGGGATAATGGGATTGATGGGATTTTGGGATACTGGGATAATGGGATTTTGGGATAATGGGATACTGGGATACTGGGATAATGGGATGGATGGGATTTGTAGGATTATGGGATATTGGGATACTGGGATAATGGGATACTGGGATACCGGGATTTTGGGATAATGGGATACTGGAATCCTGGGATAATGGGATTGATGGGATTGATGGGATGGAGGGAATAGGATGGGATCCATGGGATTGATGGGATAATGGAATGAGATTTATGGGATTAATGGGATTTATGGGATAATGGGATGGGATTGATGGGATCTACAGGATGGAATCTGTGGGAATTCGAGAGGGAAAAGGGGGATAGGGGGAAAAATGGGGATGGAGTGATGGGATTTGTGGGGTTTTGGGATAATGGGATTTATGGGATGGGATTTATGAAATTTATGGGATAATGGGATGGAGGGGATGGGAACGGGGATGGAATGGGAACGAGACAGGGATGGGAATGGGATTGATGGGATGGAAATGGGATGGGGTTTATGAGTTTTATGGGATTTATGGGATAATGGGACAGAATCCATGGGATGGATGGGGGTGGAAACCAAGACTTGGGATCCAAGACTGGGATTGGAAATTTGGGAAGCAGGAATGGGATGGAGCATCCAGAGCAGGGTTGGGATGTTGGAGCAGATTCCCAAAAAAACGAGGAGTGAGGGAGAGAATTCCAAGGAAATTTGGGATGCCCTGTCCCTGGAATTGTCCCATTCCAGGATCCCTTAAATCCCTAAATCCCCACAATTCCCACCCCATTCCTGCATTCCCAGATTTCCTGAGCTTTCCTTAATTAGTCCTTAATTAATTTCAGGAAGTTAATTCCAGAGGCCTCTCTGGCACTCCAGGATTTTTTTTTCCCTGGAATTTTGTCCTTCCCATTCCTTGTCCCACTTTTCCCTGGGAAAACAGGGGGAACTCCACCGGGATCTTTTCAGTTCCTCTGGGGAACTTTTTGGGAAACCTCCCAGATTTTCCATCAGGAATTCAGCTTTGTACCCCTTCCTTGTTTTTGTGGTTTTTTGGTTTTTTTTTGGTTTTTTTTCCATGGGATCCTGGATCCTTTCTGGGAAGGAATTCCTAAAGAAATCTGCCCTTAAATGGCAAAAAATTCCTAAAAATCCCCTCCAAAATGTCCTAAGTTTGGTCATTGGACACCCAAAATTGTCCCAAATCCAGGGAAATTCCGGGGGTTTATGGGGGGAAAAGCTGGGGAAAAAATTAATGGAAAATCGGATTTAAAAGGACCACGGTTCTTATGGAATTGTGGAATGGCAGAGGTCAGAAAATCTCTGGGATCATCCCATCCCATCCAGCCATGAATCCAAGGATTCTCTGGATCCCAGGGAATGTTTTTCCAGGGCAATTCCAATATTTGGGATCAATCTTCCATCATTATTCCCAAATTTCCAGCATTCCAGAGGCATCCCTGGGTATCCTGGAATGCTCGGGATCCTCCCACCCCACAAATTCCAGAGGGAATGGGACAAATCCCTGATGGGAAAATCGGCTCCAAATCCCAAATCCCGGATTTCCTTCGTGTGTGGGATCCCTGTTCCGACAGCCGGGATTTATCCCTGGCTCCCCTTCCCGGTGTTTTGACGGGATAACGTCTGGGATCTTTTCCAGATGTTGCTCGGAGGCAAAGTAATCCCAGCCCCATAAATCGTTCATTCCGTGGAAAAAAAAAAGAAAAAAATTCCTTCCAGTAGCTCCGGAGTTTTTCCCTTCCTGTTGTTTTGTCTTGGATCCCTTTCCTGGTGTGCTGGGATGGCTCCAGCTCCGGCACTCCCGGCGTCCCCGGGCATGGAATTCCCTTGGGGAGGGAGCCAGACCCAATCCCAAATCCAGTCCTGAATCCAATCCTGAATCCAATCCCTTATCCCATCCTGAACCCAATCCTAAATCCAATTCCAAATCTAGTCCCAAATCCAAGTCCAAGCCCATTTCCAAGCCCTAATCCAATCCCAAATCCAGTCCTGGATCCATTCCCAAATCCAACCCCAGATCCAATCCCAGATCTAATTCCATACCCAAACCCAAGCTCAAACCCGGATCCAATCCCAGTCCCAACCCTAAACCCAATCCCAATCCCAAATCCAGTCCTGAACCCAGTCTCAAATCCAATCCCAAATCCGATCTCAGATCCAATCCCAAATCCAATCCCAAATCCAGTCCTGAACCCAGTCTCAAATCCAATCCCAAATCCGATCTCAGATCCAATCCCAAATCCAATCCCAAATCCAATCCTGAACCCAGTCTCAAATCCAATCCCAAATCCAATCCCAGATCCAATCCCAGGTTCAATCCCAAATCCAATCCCAAATCCAGTCCTGAACCCAATCCCAAATCCATTCCCAATCCCAAATCCAATCCCAAAACCATTCCCATCCCAAATCCAATCCCAGATCCAATCTCAGATCCAAACGCAGTCCCAGATTCAATCCCAATCCCAATCCAATCCCAAATCCAATCCCAAATCCCAAATCCAATCCCAATCCTAAATCCAGTCCCAATCCCAATCCAATCCAAAACCCCACCCCAGATCCAATTTCAGATCCAAACTCAATCCCAGTTTTAATCCCAAATCCAATCCAGATGTGGATCCCAGTCCTAAACTCAATCCCAAACCTGATCCAAATCCCGAATTTTCCAGCTGTGCCGTGGAGACGCTGCAGGCGATGCTGGTGCGGGCCGGGAACGACGACGTCGTGCGGGATGTGGGAAATTCCGGAGGTTGGGAATTGATGGAAATTCCCGAGCGGCACCACGATGGAATCGCTCTCCTGGCTGGGTAGGGAATTCTGGGGTCTCTTCCCGGGGATTTCTGGGATTTTGGGGTGGGATGGGATTGTTTTTCTCCTGGGAATGTGGTGGGGTGGGTGCAGCTGGAACTGGAATTTTGGTGTCTCCGATCCCAATATGGAATTCCCAGAGTTGTTGATCCCAAAATGGGATTCCCATTGCCATTGATCCCACTGTGGAATTCCCAATGTGTCCAATCCCAGTTTGGAATTCCCAGTGTCCCCAGTCCCACTGCAGAATTCTAGTGTCATTGATCCCAGTTTGGAATTCCCGATGTTTCCAATCCCACTCTGGAATTCCCAGTGTCATTGATCCCACTGTGGAATTCCCAGTTTTATCAATCTCTCCTCAGAATTCCTGGTCTTGTTGTTCCCTCTGTGGAATTCTCAGAGTTGTTGATCCCAATATGGGATTCCCAATGTCATGGATCCCACTCTGGAATTCCCAGTGTCATTGATCCCAGTGCAGAATTCCCAATGTCGTTGATCCCACTGTGGAATTCTCACCATCACTGATCCCACTGGGGAATTCCCAGTGTTCCCAGTCCCACTGTGGCATTCCCGCTCTCCCCAGTCCCAGTTTGGAATTCCCAGTGCCATTGATCCCACTCTGGAATTCCCAGTGTCTTGGATCCCGCTACAGAAATCCCAGTATTTTTGACCCCACTGTAGAATTCCAAATGTCTCCTATCCCAGTTTGGAATTCCCAAAGTCTTCAGTCCCGGTTTGGAATTCCGAATGTCTCCAATCCCAGTTTGGCATTCCCAGTGTCTCCAGTCCCACTCTGGAATTCCTGTTATCTCCAGTCCCACTGCAGAATTCCCGTTATCTCCGATCCCAGTTTGGAATTCCCAGTGTCTCCAATCCCAGTTTGGAATTCCCAGAGTCTCCAATCCCAGTTTGGAATTCCCATTATCTCCAATCCCACCATTTCCCATCCATCCCGCATTTCCCCACATTCCTGTAGCTGGGCTCATTCCCTTCCCACCATTCCCTCCCCGCTTCAGTGGGATCCCAAAATTTCCCATGGAAAACTCCTCCCTTTTCCTGCTGCATCCCTGGGATTCCTGGAGTATCCCATCTCAGCATTCCCAGGAAATTCCCATTGCCAGAGAGTGCTAGGGATCATCCAGGTTGGGATTGGGATTTTCCAACTTTTGGGGAACCTCCCAAGAATTCCAGAGCGACTCATCCCAAAAAAACCCAGATGAGGTGTCTGGGATTCTCCAGCTCCTTCCCTGAGGGTCAATCCCAGTTTTCCATGCTGGGTGATGTCCTGCCTGGGGACAGGGATTTTTGGGATTCCCAGAATTCCGAGTGCTGTTCCCACACAGGGCCATGGCTCGGCTCTGCGGGCCCCGGCTGCCGCCGATCGTCCGGAGCCTCATCCCGGAGCTGGGAAGCGTCTTCGAGTGCCAGAGGGTGACCAGCACGGCATTCCTGGCCGAGGTGAGCCGGGAAACGCGGGAATGGCCGGCTGGTGTCTGTCCGTGGATCCAGGGGTCCGTCCATCCATGGATCTGTCCATCCATGGATCTGTCCATGGATCTACCCATCCTTCAATCCCATGAATCCATTCTACTATGGCTCTGTCCATCCATGGATCTGTCCATCCTTCAATCCCATGTATCTGTCCATCCATGGATCCGTCCATCCACGGATCCATCCATCCATGGATTCGTCCATGGATCCGTCCATTTTTCAATCCCATTAATCCATTCTACCATGGATCTGTCCATCCATGGATTTGTCCATCCATGGATCTGTCCATCCGTGGATTTGTCCATGGATCCGTCCTTCCTTCAATCCCATGGATCCATTCTACCATGGATCCATCCATCCATGGATTTGTCCATGGATTTGTTCATCCTTCAATCCTGTGGATTTGTCCATCCATGGATCTATCCATCCTTCAATCCCATGGATCCATTCTACCATGGATCTGTCCATCCATGGATCTGTCCATGAATTTGTCCATCTGTGGATCCATCCATCCTTCAATCCCATGGATCCATTCTACCATGGATCTGTCCATCCATGGATTTGTCCATCCATGGATCTGTCCATCCTTCAATCCCTTGGATCCATCCATTCTTAAATCCCATGGATCCATCCTTCAATCCCATGGATCCATCCATCCATGGATTTGTCCTTCCATCCATCCATGGATCTGTTCCTCCCTGGATCCATCTATCCTTCAATCCCATGGATCCATCCATCCATCCATCCATCCATCCATCCATGGATCTGTTCCTCCCTGGATCTGTCTATTCTTCAATCCCATGGATCCATCCATCCATCCATCCATCCATCCATCCATCCATCCATCCATCCATCATCCATCCCACATCCCAAATTCCCAACTGCTCCTGGAGCCCATCCCAAAATCTGGAGCGTGCTTGGATCTCGGAGGGTTTCCAATTCCTGCCAGAGCTGAGGGGAAGGAAAAGCGAATTCCAGCAGATCCACGGGATGAGGGAAAATTCCAGTCCCAGAGTGGCTTTCCAGACCCCAATCTATCCAAAAATTCCCAAATTTCTTCTCCATCACCATCCCAGCTCCCCCAAATCCCACCCAGGGCTGAGTTTTCCCTGGATTATCCCAGAGCGGCTCCAACCGCGGCCATTCCTGGGAATTCCAGCTCCTCCCTCATTGACCCTGGAGGTTTTTCCTGGCGTATCCCGAGGTTTTTCCGGGCATATCCCAAGGTTTTTTCCCTTCTCCAGCTCCTCAACCACAAGGTGGTGAACGACCTGCTCCTGCTGGAGCCGCTCCTGGATGCGCTGACGGCTCTGGAAAAGGATTCCTGCCTCCTGGTGCGGGTGCTGGCGCTCCGGGGGCTCGGGAACGTGGCCTCGGGATCCCCGGAACAGGTGGGAGCAGCTCCCAGGATTTGGGATTTGGGATTTGGAGGGAAAACTGGAAGGGCAGGACATTTGGGAATGGATTCCTGCTCGGGATTCTCCCAAAAATATCGGGATGAGGTTTTGTGGGATGGGCATTCCCATTCCTAGGATTCCCAGATGTCCCAGGATTCCCATTCCCATTCCCAATTTCCTTTTTCCTACTCCCATTCCATTCACATATTTTCCCATTCCTAGAATTTCCAGATTTCCCAGAATTCCCATTCCCAATTTCTGTTTCCCATTCCCATTCCCATTCTTCCCATTCCTATCCCTAGTGCTTTTCCCATTCCCAAAATTCCCAGAATCCCCATTTTTCTCATTCCCATTTCCGATTTCCTTTTCTCATTCCCAGAATTCCCAGAATTCCCAGAATTCCAATTTTCCCATTCCCATTCCAATTTCCGTTTCCTGTTTTTTCCCACTCCCACTTTTCCCACCCCCATTTTTCCCAACCATGGACCCACCAAATCCCTGTTTTTCCCAAATTCCAGTGCAATATTCCCAAAAATCCCAATTTTAATCCGTTCCCTCTTTCCTCATCCCTTTCCCCCTCAGGAACAAATCCCAAACTCCTCCTGGACCCTTCCAATCCCAATTTTCTCTGGGATAAACCCCCATTCCCATCTCCCTCCCTATCCTGGTTTTTCCTGACCACAATCCTGGCTTTTTTTGGCCATGATCCTGGTTTTTCCCAGCCCTGATCCCAGTTTTTCCCATCCCCAATCCTGGGTTTTTTTTGACCATGATCCTGATTTTTCCTGGCCCTGATCCCGATTTTTCCCATCCCCAATCCTGGTTTTTCCTGGCCCTGATCCTGGTTTTTCCTGTCCCCAATCCTGGTTTTTTTTGACCATTATCCCGTTTTTTCCCAGCCCTGATCCCGGTTTTTCCATCCCCAATCCTGTTTTTTTTTTGGCCATGATCCTGATTTTTCCTGACCCTGATCCCGATTTTTCCCATCCCCAATCCCGGTTTTTCCTGGCCCTGATCCTGGTTTTTCCTGTCCCCAATCCTGGTGTTTTTTTGACCATTATCCCGTTTTTTCCCAGCCCTGATCCCAGTTTTTCCATCCCCAATCCTGGTTTTTTTTGGGCATGATCCCGGTAATTCCCAGCTGTTATCCCGGTTTTTCCCAGCCATTATCCCAGTTATTCCCAACCCTGATCCCAGTTTTTCCCATCCCCAATCCTGGTTTTTTTGACCATGATCCTGATTTTTCCTGTCCCTGATCCCAGATTTTCCCGTCCCCAATCCCGGTTATTCCCAGCCATTATCCTGATAATTCCCGGCCGTTATCCCGGTTTTTCCCAGTTGTTATCCCGGTATTTCCCAGCCGTTATCCCGGTCATTCCCGACCCTGATCCCGTTTTTCCCGGCAGATCCGGCGGCACGGCGCGCAGCTCCTGGCCTCCATGGTGCACGGCATGGACGACCAGGACGATCCCAACAATCGGCTGGCGCTGGAGGCCATGTCCAGCCTCTCCAAAATCCTGGATCACCTGGAGCAGCGGGACGTGCACTCCACGCTGCTCCGCGTCGCCATCCGCATCCGGCCCTTCTTCGACAGCGTGAGCATTCCAGGAGTTGGGAATGGGGCTGGGATGGGCTCGGTTCATCCCCCCCCATCCCAGATTTTCATCCCTTGGGATGGGATTTCTTCTGGATCCTCGTCCAAGCTGAGGGTCCTGCTGGGATTTTCCCATTGGGATTGTTCCATTGGGATTGTCCTGCTGGGATTGTCCTGTTGGAATTCTCCCACTGGGATTGGTCCATTGGGATTGTCCCTTTGGGATTTTCCCTTTGGGATTGGTCCACTGGGATTTTCCCAGTGAAATTTTCCTGTCTGGATTTTCCCATTGGGATTGTCCCACTGGGATTTTCACATTGGGATTTTCCCACTGGAATTGTCCTGTTGGAATTATCCCTTTGGGATTGTTTCATTGGGATTGTCCCACTGGGATTATGTCTTCGGGATTTTCCCATTGGAATTTCCCCACTGGGATTTTCCCTTTGGAATTGTCCCACTGGGATTATGCCTTCAGAATTTTCCCATTGGGATTTTCCCACTGGGATTGTCCCATTGAGATGATCCCACTGGAATTGTCCCATTGGAATTCTCCCACTGAGATTTTTCCCACTGGGATTTTCTTGTTGGAATTCTCCCCCTGGAATTGTCCCATTGGGGTTGGCCCATGGGGATTTTCCCACTGGAATTGTTCCACTGGAATCTTCCCCAATGGGATTTTCCCCACTGGGATTATTTCATTGGGATCATCCAGTTGGGATTTTCCCATTGGGATCGTTCCCAGTGGGATTTTCCCATTGGGATTTTGTCATTGGAATTTCCCCATTGGAATTCTCCCATTGGGATTGTCCAATTGGAATTGTCCCATTGAGATCATCCCACTGGGATTATTCCTCTGGTATTTTCCCATTGGGAAATTATCCCATGGGGATTTTCCCACTGGAATTGTTCCACTGGAATTTCCCCATTGGGATTTTCCCCATTGGAATTATTTCATTGGGATGATCCAATTGGGATTGTCCCGTTGGATTTGTCCCTTTGGGATTGTGCCTCAGACTTAGGGGACAACAGGACTGGGATGGTGGGAATTCTGGGATGGGGATTTCGGGATCCCAGGATGGGATTTTGGGATAACAGGATGGGATTTTGGGATAACGGGATGAAATTTTGAGATCCCAGGATGGAATTTTGAGATCATAGGACAGGATTTTGGGATCTCAGGATGGAATTTCGGGATTCCATAATGGGATTTTGGGATAACAGGATGGGATTTCAGGATTCCATTATGGGATTTTGGGATAACAGGACGGGATTTTGGGATAACGAGATGAAATTTTGAGATCCCAGGATGGAATTTCGGGATCACAGGATTGGATTTTGGGATCCCAGGATGGAATTTCAGGATTCCATAATGGAATTTTGGGATCATGGGATGGAATTTTGGGATCACAGGATGGGATTTCAGGATCACAGGACAGGATTTTGGGATAACAGGATGGGATTTTGGGATTAAGGAATGGGATTTGGGGATCCTGGGACAGGATTTTGGGATCCCAGAATGGGGATTTCCAGATCACAGAATGGAATTTTGGGATCATGGGATGGAATTTTGGGATAACAGGATGGGATTCTGGGATCCCAGGATGGAATTTCGGGATCACAGGATTGGATTTTAGGATCCCAGGATGGGATTTCGGGATTCCAGAATGGAATTTTGGGATCCCAGGATGGAATTTTGGGGTCACAGGATGGAATTTCAGGATCACAGGACAGGATTTTGGGATCACAGGATTGGATTTTGGGATCTCAGGATGGGATTTCGGGATTTTTCTCCCCGTGATTCCCGTTTTTCCCCGTTTTCCCAGGAACACCCCGAGCTCCGGCACTCGTCCATCGTCCTTTTCGGGAACCTTTCCCGCTTCGGCCGCTCCGACTCCGAGGTTTTCTCGGAGCAGGTCCTGAACGGGCTGGTGACGCTCCTGCTGCACCTGCAGGACCCGCAGCCGGACGTGGTCAAGGTGGGAATTCCGGGAATTCCCGGGAAATTCAGGGGATTCCCCCAAGTGGAATTGCCAGGGATTTGGGGGTTCCTCCATGTGGAATTCCCGGAATTTGGAGGATTCCCCTGTGCAGAATTCCTGGGGATTTGGGAGATTCCCCATGCAGAATTCCCAGGAATTCAGGGGATTCCCTGTGTGGAATTCCTGGGGATTTGGACTATTCCCCCATGCAGAATTCTGGGGAATTTGGGGGATTCCTTGTGTGGAATTCCCAGGAATTTGGGGAATTCTCCTGTGTGGAATTCCTGTGAATTCGGGGGATTCCCCCACGTGGAATTTGGGGGATTCCCCTCTACAGAATTCCCGGGGATTTGGGGGGATCCTCCCATGTGGAATTCCTGGGGATTCAGAGATTCCTCCGTGTGGAATTCCTGGGAATTTGGGAGATTCTTCCATGTGGAATCCCTGGGATTTAGGGATTCCTCCATGTGGAATTCTTGGGGATTCAGAGGTTTCTCCCATAAGGAATTCCAGGAATTTGGGGGATTCTTCTGTGCTGAATTCCTGGGGATTTGGGGGGTTCCCCCATGTGGAATTCCTGGGGATTTTGGGGGGTTCCTCTGTGTGGAATTCCTGAGGATTTGTGGGATTCCTCTGTGTGAAATTCCAAAGGGATTCCTCCGTGTGGAATTCCTGGGGATTCAGTGGTTTCCCCCATAAGGATTCCCGGGAATTTGGTGGATTCTGCTGTGCTGAGTTCCCGGGGATTTGGGGGATTCCCCAATGCAGAATTCCCAGGGATCCGGGGGATTCCCTCAGGCAGAATTCCCGGGGTCCCCTGTGCAGAATTTCCAGGAAATTCAGGGGATTCCCCCATGTGGAATTTCCAGGGGTTTGGGGGATTGTGCTGTGCTGAATTCCCGGGGATTTGGGAGATTCCTCCATGTGGAATTTCTGGGAAATTGGGGGATTCCCCCATGCAGAATTCAGGGCAATTTGGGGAATTTCCCCATGCAGAATTCCCAGGAATTCAGGGGATTCCCTGTGTGGAATTTCTGGGGATTTGGGGAATGCTCCCGTGTGGAATTCCTGGAAATTCAGGGGGGATTCCCCTGTGTGGAATTCTTGGGAATTCAGGGGATTTCCCCATGCAGAATTCCCAGAAATTTGGGGGATTCCCTGTGTGGAATTTCTGGGGATTTGTAGGATTCCACTGCACAGAATTCCCAGGGATTTTGGGGATCCCTCCAGGCCAAATTCCTGGCAATTCAGGGGATTCTCCCATGCAGAATTCCTGTGAATTCGGGGGATTCCCCCACGTGGAATTTGGGGGATTCCCCTCTACAGAATTCCCGGGGATTTGGGGGGATCCTCCCATGTGGAATTCCTGGGGATTCAGAGATTCCTCCGTGTGGAATTCCTGGGAAATTGAGGGATTCCCCCATGCAGAATTCCTGGGGATTCAGAGAATTCTCCCGTGTGGAATTCCTGGGAAATTGGGGGATTCCCCCACGTGGAATTTGGGGGATTCCCCTCTACAGAATTCCCGGGGATTTGGGGGGATCCTCCCATGTGGAATTCCTGGGGATTCAGCGATTCACCCGTGTGGAATTCCTGGGAATTTGGGAGATTCTTCCATGTGGAATCCCTGGGATTTAGGGATTCCTCCATGTGGAATTCTTGGGGATTCAGAGGTTTCTCCCATAAGGAATTCCAGGAATTTGGGGGATTCTTCTGTGCTGAATTCCTGGGGATTTGGGGGATTCCCCCATGTGGAATTCCTGAGGATTTGTGGGATTCCTCTGTGTGAAATTCCAAAGGGATTCCTCCGTGTGGAATTCCTGGGGATTCAGTGGTTTCCCCCATAAGGATTCCCGGGAATTTGGTGGATTCTGCTGTGCTGAGTTCCCGGGGATTTGGGGGATTCCCCAATGCAGAATTCCCAGGGATCCGGGGGATTCCCTCAGGCAGAATTCCCAGGGTCCCCTGTGCAGAACTCCCAGGAAATTCAGGGGATTCCCCCATGTGGAATTTCCAGGGATTTGGGGGATTGTGCTGTGCTGAATTCCTGGGGATTTGGGAGATTCCCCCATGTGGAATTCCTGAGGATTTGGGGGGTTCCTCCATGTGGAATTCCTGGGGATTCAGAGATTCCTCCATGTGGAATTTCTGGGAAATTGGGGGATTCCCCCATGCAGAATTCGGGGCAATTTGGGGAATTTCCCCATGCGCAATTCCCAGGAATTCAGGGGATTCCCTGTGTGGAATTTCTGGGGATTTGGGGGATGCCTTGTGTGGAATTCCCAGGAATTTGGGGGATTCCTCTGTGCAGAATTCCTGGGAATTCAGGGGATTCCCCAATGTGGAATTCCTGGAAATCCAGGGGGATTCCCGTGTGGAATTCCCAGGGATTTGTGGGATCCTCCCATGTGGAATTCCTGAGGATTCAGAGATTCCTCCATGTGGAATTCCTGGGAAATTGGGGGATTCCCCCTGTGTGGAATTCCCAGGAATTTGGGGGATTCCCCTCTACTGAATTCCCGGGGATTTGGGGGATTCCCCTGTGTGGAATTCCGTGGAATTCAGGCGATTTCCCATGCAGAATTCCCAGGGATTTGTGGGATTCCCCTGTGCAGAATTTCTGGGAATTTAGGCGATTCCTCCATGTGGAATTCCCAGGGATTTGGGGGATTCCCCAATGCGGAATTCCTAGGAATTCGGGGAATCCTCCCATGTGGAATTCCTGGGAAATTGGGGGATTCCCCCATGTGGAATTCTGGGGAATTTGGGGGATTCCCCTCTATTGAATTCCCGGGGATTTGGGGGATTCCCACATGTGGAATTCCTGGGAATTTGGGAGATTCCTCCATGTGGAATTCCCAGGAATTCAGGGGATTCCCATGTGAAGAATTCCCAGGGATTTGGGGATCCCCCCTGTGCGGAATTCCCTGGAATTCCTGGCATTCCCGGTTTTTCCCAGGCGTGCAAGTTCGCCCTGCGGATGTGCGGGCCCAGCCTGGGCTGCGAGGAGCTCCGGGAAATGTTCGGGAATCACCTGCGGGAAGAGCGGGGGCTGCACTACGGGGAATTCCTGAACGACGTCTGCAAATTCCTGGTGGGAATGGGATCGGGATCGGGATATCGGGATATGGGGATATTGGGACATTGGGATATTGGGATATTGGGAAATTGGGATATGGGATATTGGGATATTGGGATATGGGATATTGGGATATTGGGAAATTGGGATATGGGATATTGGGATATGGGATATGGGATATTGGGATATGGGATATGGGATATTGGGATATTGGGATATTGGGATATTGGGACATTGGGATATTGGGATATTGGGATATTGGGATATTGGGACATTGGGATATTGGGATATTGGGATATTGGACATTGGGACATTGGGATATTGGGATGTGGGATATTGGGACATTGGGATATGGGACATTGGGATATTGGGACATTGGGAAATTGGGATATGGGATATTGGGATATTGGGATATTGGGACATTGGGACATTGGGACATTGGGATACTGGGATATTGGGATATTGGAATATTGGGATATTGGGATATTGGGATATTGGGATATGGGATATTGGGATATTGGGATATTGGGATACGGGATATTGGGATATTGGGATATTGGGATTGGGATATTGGGACATTGGGACATTGGGATATGGGACATTGGGATATTGGGATATTGGGACATTGGGACATTGGGACATTGGGATATTGGGACATTGGGATATGGGATATTGGGATATTGGGACATTGGGACATTGGGATATGGGACATTGGGATATTGGGACATTGGGATATTGGGATATGGGAATATTGGGATATGGGACATTGGGATATTGGGATATTGGGACATTGGGATATTGGGACATTGGGATATGGGACATTGGGATATTGGGACATTGGGACATTGGGATATTGGGATATTGGGATATTGGGACATTGGCATGTGGGAATGCCCCTCAGTGTCCCCAATGTCCCCCCAATCCCCTCGATGTCCCCTCGATGTCCCCTCGATGTCCCCAATGTCCCCTCTGTCCTCACAATGTCCCCCCAATGTCCCCAATGTCCCCAGTGTCCCTAACGTCCCAAATCCCATCAATGTCCCCGATCCCCACAATGTCCCCTCGATGTCCCCACTGTCCCCAATGTCCCCAATCCCCCAATGTCCCCACTGTCCCCACTGTCCCCAATGTCCCCAATGTCCCCAATGTTCCCAATCCCCCAATGTCCCCAATCCTCTCGATGTCCCCAATGTCCCAAATCCTGTCAATGTCCCCAATGTCCCCACTGTCCCCAATGTCCCCTCGATGTCCCCAATGTCCCCTCAATGTCCCCAATGTCCCCGTGTCCCCGCAGATGCGCGCGCACCCCGCGCTGCTGAGCCGCCTCCTCTCCACCAACCTCTTCTACTTCAAGAGCCCCTGGCGGGAGCTGCGGGCGGCGGCGGCCATGTTCATCGGTCAGGAGGGGACAGCCGCGGGGACACCGCGGTGGCACTGCCACCCGGGCTGGCACCGGCCACGGGGGTCCCTGGGGGGGTTGGGGTGGCTTTAGGGCATTTTGGGGGGATTTTGGGGTCGTTTTTGGGGTCTCTGATGACCCCAAACTTGTCCCCAGGTGGACTTGGGTGGTGTCACCGCTTGGGGTCACAGTGGTGGCTTTTGTCACCAAGGAGTGACATCACTCCTCAAGGTTCCCAAGGGGGTTAGGACTGGTTTGGGGACATTTTGGGATGATTTTGTGCGGTTTTAGGGGGATTTTTGGGTCTCTGGTGACCCCAAACCTGCCCCCAGGTCCTGTCACCGCTTGGGGTCACAGTGGTGGCTTTTGTCACCAGGAGGTGGCATCACTCCTGAAGGTCCCCAAGGATTTTGGGTGGTTTTGATGGTTTTTTTGGGGGATAATTTGGGGGTTTTGGGGTCTCTGGTGACCCCAAACCTGTCCCCAGTTGGACTTGGGTGGTGTCACCTCTTGGGGTCACGGTGGTGGCTTTTGTCACCAGGAGGTGACATCAATCCTCAGGGTTCCCAAGGATTTTGGGGTTTTTTTGGCTGATTTTGGGCATTTTTTGGGATAATTCTGAAGGTTTTGGGGTCTCTGGTGACCCCACAACTGTCCCCAGGTGGATTTGGGTGTTGTCACCGCTTGGGGTCATGGTGGTGGCTTTTGTCACCAGGAGGTGACATCAATCCTGGGACATTTTTGAGCTGTTTTTGTTCAGTTTTGGGATCTTTGGATGGGATTTTTTGGGGAATGTTTCCGTCCCTGATCCCAGAATTCCCTGCAGGATTCCTGGTGCTGCACATGGACGAGGAGCAGGGACAGCAGGTGGACCTGGATGAGCTCATCTCCGGTGGGGGGAAATTCCCAAAATTCCCAAATCCCCAAAATTCCCAAATTTATAAATCCCCAAAATCCCCAATTCCCCAAATTTCTAAATTCCCAGATTCCCCAAATCCATAAATTCTCAGTATTCCCAAAATCCCCCAAAATCCCCCAAATCTCCAAATCCTCAAAATTCTCAAAATTCTCAAAATTCTCAAAAATTCTCAAAATTCCCCAAATCCCCCATATTTCCCAAATTGTCCAAATTCTTGAAATTCCTTAAATTTCCAAAATCCCTGCAATGATTGAAATCCCCCAAATTCCTGATTTTTGGAGGGGGAAAAAAAAAATCTGCGTTTTGTAGGATCTAAACTTCAATTTATGAGAAAATTCCACATTTTTAGGGCCAATCTCTCATTTATAGGGAAAAAAATTCCCATTTTAGGGGTAAACCACCATTTTTAGGGAAAATACACATTTTTAGGGAAAAAAAATCCCCATTTTTAGGGGAAAAATAACATTTTTAGGGAAAAAAAGTTCTCATTTTCAGGGGAAAAAAATTTCCCATTTTTAGAGGGAAAAAGAAACATTTTGAGGATAAAAAAATTCCCTTTTTAAGGGAAAAAAAAATCACATTTTAGGGGTAAAAAAATTTCCATTTTTAGGGGAAAAAATTTTAGGGAAAAAAAAACATTTTTAAGGGAAAGCATCCCATTTTCAGGGGAAAGAATTCCCATTTCTAGGGGGGGAAAAAATAACATTTTTAGGGAAAAAAACCCCAACACATTTTTAGGGGAAAACACCCCATTTTCAGGAAAAAAAAATCACATTTCTAGGGGGAAAAATTCCCATTTCTAGGGGGAGAAAAAAAATATTTTTAGCGATAAACCCCACATTTTAAGGGGAAAAAAAATTCCCATTTTTAAGGAAAAAAAAATCCATCTTTAGGGGAAAAATATTAACATTTTTCGAGGAAAAAAAATCCAATTTCATAGGGAAAAAAATTCCCATTTTTAGGGGGAAAATAACATTTTTAAGGGAAAAAAAACATTTTTAGGGGAAAATAACCCCCATTTTTTGGCAAAAAATAACATTTTCAGAGGAAAAAATCCACATTTTTAGGGCTAAAAGCCCCATTTTTAGGGAACCCCCATTTTTTCCAGATGTTTGGGATTTTGGGGTGGAAAATTGCGGGATTTGGTGTCCGGAGGGACCCGAACCTCCCGGGAAGGGCCCTCCTGGATCCCTGCAGGGCTGATCTCACTTTCCTGGATTTCAGGGATTTTTTCCCTCTCTGACCTCATCCCGTGGAGCTGAGCCCGGAAAATTCCCGAGCTTTCCAAAAAAAACCACAAAAAACTCTAAAAAAGGGAAAAAGTCGCTTTTCCCTTCTGCTCCGAAGAAAAAAAGGGGGGGGAGAAGCTGGAATTTGTTCGGAATTCCGGGAATTTTTGGGGGTTTCAATCCCCCCTGGAAATGAGGGAAAATCCCAAAGGATTTGGGATAAACAAGGAAAAAATTTGGAAAAAAAATCCTGGATGCGATCCCGGCTCCCGGGAGCTGCTCCAGGGTTTGGGATTGGGGGTTGGGAGAGGGAAAATCCCGATTTTTTGCATGAGATTTATTCCAGTTTCTCTGGATCAACAGGGCCTTCAGGAGATTCCAAGCCCCCCATCCCAAAAATCCCAGATTTGCTGGATCTTGGGGAATTTTCATGGATTGTTTTCCCAAAAAAAAGAGGATTTTGTTCCTGTCGTTAGCCGGGGTTTGGGGATTGACAGGGAAAGGTTCCAGGGGAGAAAAGGGGGAAAAAAATAAAATTAAAATTGAAATTAAGGGCTCGGGGTGATCCCAAAAAATTAAAATTAAATGCTTGGGATGATCCCAAAATAATTTAAATTTAAAGGAAAGGCTCAGGATGATCCCAAAAAGCCTAAAATTAAAAGTGAAGGCACAGGATGACCCCAAACAATTAAAATTAAGGATTTAGGATGATCCCAAAAATCCAAATTCCTGATCCCGGTCCTGATCCTGATCTGAATCCTGATCCTAATCCCTGATCCTGGTCTCAATCTCGATTCTGATCCCAGTTCTGATCCCAGTCCTGATCCTGAATCCCAATCCAGATCCCAATTCTGATTGCAATTCCACTCCTCTCCTGATCCCGATCTCAATTCTGATCCCAATCCAAATCCCGATTCTGATCCCAATCTTGATTCTATTTCTGGTCCCAATTCCATTTGTCCCCTGATCCCAATCCTGATCCCGATCCAAATCCCGATTCTCGTCTTAATCTTAATTCTGATTCTGATCCCAATCTGGCTTCTGATTTTGATCCCAGTTCTGATCCCAATCCCAATCCTACTCTTCCCCTGAAACTGATCCCGATCCCAATCCTGATCCCAATCCTGATCGCAGTCCCAATCCTGATCCCGATCCTGACCCTGATCCTAGTCCCTGATCCCTGATCCCAATCCTGATCCTCACCCCAATCCTGCCTCTGCCCCTGCCCCTGATCCTGATCCTGATCCTGATCCCAATCCCAATCCTGACCCTGATCCCAATCCCTGATCCCTGATCCCAATCCTGATCCCAATCCCAATCCTGACCGTGATCCTAATCCCTGATCCCTGATCCCAATCCCTGCTCTGCCATTCCAGCCCTGAAGCTGCTCCTGAAGGATCCCGTTCCGGCCGTGCGGATCAAGGTGGCCGAGACCCTGGGACGCCTCGTCCGCCTCCTCTGAATCCCAGAATTCCTGGAATTCCGGGAATTCCTGGATGTGCTCAGCAATACCCCGGGGGATCCCAATCCATGGGAAAAGTCTTCCTGCACTTTCTTCCTTGGGAACATCGGTGGTTTCCTGGACACGGGGGGCAAAAAAAGTGGGAAAAGGGCCGGAATTCGGGACGGAGCCGATCCCACCCCTCCGGTTGCTTCCCGATGGATCCGGGATCCGTTCCCAAAGTTCCCAGCCTGTACAGAGACCTCTTTTTAAATAAAGCTTTAGGCTCCTGATCCCGCTCTGGAATTCGGGGATTCCTTGGGATTTGGGGGGTGGGAAGGGGTGACCCCACCTGTGTCTCCATGGGGATGATCCAGGGATTCTTCCATGAAAACCTGGGAATTTTCAGGCTGATCCTGCCCTGTGTCCCAACTCTGGCTTTTCCATTGGGATCCTGGTTCAGGTCCTGTCCCAGATCCCATTCCAGGTCCAGATCCAATTCCAGATCTCATTCCAGATCCAGATCGGATCCCGGATCCTGTTCCAGGTCCCATTCCAGGTCCTGTCCCAAATCCTATTCCAGATCCAGATCCCAGTTCTGATCTCATCCCAGATCCTGTTTCAGACCCCATTCCAGGTCCAGATCCCATTCCAGATCCTATCCAAGATCCCATTCCAGTTCCAGGTCCCATTCCCAATCCTGTCCCAGATCCCATCCCAAATCCCATTCCAGGTCCTATCCCAGATCCCATTCCACCCCAAAAAATGATTCCAGTGGATCCTGGGAATTTCTATGCATTGGGAATGGGGGGATGGGATTGGGACGAGATTTTCTGGAATGTGGGAATGGGGATGGGGACACTGGGGGGGATGTAGGATATTTGGGAATGTGGGAATGGGAATATTGGGGAATTCAGGACACCAAGAGCCTGGAATTGCATCCCAAAAAATCCTTTATTGGGCGCTGTGAACTCCGACAATGGCGGAGCCCCTTGGATCCTGCTGGATCCTGTTGGATCCCGTTGACTCCTGTTGGATCCCAGAGATCCCTTTGGATTACCATGGGAATGTCAGGTGTAGGGAATGGGAATATTGGGGAATTCAGGACACAAAGAGCCCAAGATCATAATAAATAAATCCTTTGTTGAGCGTTGGGAATTTCGATGGTGGCAGATCCCAATGGATCTGGTTGGATCCCGCTGGATCCCGGCGCATTCCTGCCGGGAATGTCAGGTGTAGGGAATGGGAATATTGGGGAATTCAGGACACCAAGAGCCTGGAATTGCATTTTAAAAAAAATCCTTTATTGAGCGCTGTGAACTCCAATGACGACGGATCCTGCTCAATCCTGGTTGGATCTGGTTGGATCCCCTTGGATCCGGTTGGATCCCACTAGATCCTGGCGTATTCCAGCCAGGAATGTTTGGTGTAGGGAGTGGGAATATTGAGGGATTCAGGACACCAAGAGCATGGAATTGCATTTAAAAAAAACCTTCATGGAGCGCTGTGAACTCCAACGACGACGGATCCTGCTCAATCCCGGTTGGATCTGGTTGGATCCAGTTGGATCCCATTGGATTGGTCAGGTGTAGGGAGTGGGAATTTGGGGAATTCAAGACACAGAGAGCCTGGAATTGCATCCAAAAAAACCCTTTATTGAAAGCTGTGAACTCTGACAACGGCGGATCCCCTTGGATCTCAGTTTGATCCCGCTGGATCTGGTTGGATCTCACTGGATTGGTCAGGTGTAGGGAATGGGAATTTGGGGAATTCAAGACACAGGGAGCCTGGAATTGCATCCAAAAAAACCCTTTATTGAAAGCTGTGAACTCCAATGATGACGGATCCTGCTCAATCCTGGTTGGATCCCAGTTGGATCCCCTTGGATCCGGTTGGATCCCACTAGATCCTGGCGTATTCCAGCCACGAATGTTTGGTGTAGGGAGTGGGAATATTGAGGAATTCAGGACACCAAGAGCCTGGAATTGTATTAAAAAAAACCTTCATGGAGTGCTGTGAACTCCAACGATGGCGGATCCCGTTGGATTCCGGTTGGATCCCCTTGGATCCAGTTGGATCCCATTGGATTGGTCAGGTGTAGGGAGTGGGAATTTGGGGAATTCAAGACACAGAGAGCCTGGAATTGCATCTAAAAAAATCCTTTATTGAAAGCTGTGAACTCAGACAATGGCGGATCCTGCTGGATCCCGGTTGGATCCCGTTGGATCCGGCGGGATCCGTGTCAGGTGTAGAGGCGCACGGTGCCGTCGGCGCCGGAGGAGAAGAGCCAGGGCTGGTGGGGGTGGAAGGCGACGTCGAGCACGCCCAGGTCGAGCGCGGGCGCGTGGCCCTTGAGCACCTTGAGCGGCACCAGCAGCGGGTTCTGCAGCAGGTCACTGCCCGGGGGAAAAAAACGGGAATAAAATGGGAATAAAACGGGAACAAACGGGAATAAATGGGAATGGTCACTGCCGGGAAAAACGGGAATAAACGGGAATGGTCACTGAGGGACAGGGAAAATGGGAATGGGAATGGTCACTGCCGGGGAAAAACGGGAATAAACGGGAATAAAACGGGAATGGTCACTGCCGGGGAAAAACGGGAATTAACGGGAATAAAACGGGAATGGGCACTGAGGGACAGGGAAAATGGGAATGGTCACTGCCGGGAAAACAACGGGAATAGTCACTGCGGGGGGACAGGGAAAATGGGAATAAACGGGAATGGTCACTGAGGGACAGGGAAAATGGGAATGGGAATGGTCACTGCTGGGAAAACAACGGGAATTAAATGGGAATGGTCACTGCGGGACAGGGAAAACAAAAACATGGGAATAGTCACTGTGGGGGGACACGGAAAAAAATGGGAATGGTCACTGAGGGACAGGGAAAAACAGGAATGGTGAGAGACAGGGAAAATGGGAATTGGGACAGGGAAAACAGGAATTGTCATTGCGGGGGGACAGGGAAAAAAGGGGAAAAAACTGGAATGGTCACTGCAGGACAGGGAAAAATGGAAATGGTGACTGCAGGACAGGGAAAATGGGAATTTGGACAGGGAAAATGGGAATGGTCACTGCAGAGGGACAGGGAAAAAATGGGAGAAACCAGGAATGGTCACCG
The DNA here is from genome assembly GCF_009819885.2 of Catharus ustulatus. Classification (NCBI taxonomy): domain Eukaryota; kingdom Metazoa; phylum Chordata; class Aves; order Passeriformes; family Turdidae; genus Catharus; species Catharus ustulatus. The sequence continues at coordinate 164,101,472 of NC_046221.1, forward strand.
AGGGACAGGGAAAACAAAAAATGGGAATGGTCATTGAGGGACGGGGAAAATACAGGAATGGTCACTGCGGGGCAACATGGAAAAAACGGGAAAAAACGGGAATGGTCACTGCAGGGGGACAGGAAAACAAAAACATGGCAATGGTGAGAGACAGGGAAAATGGGAATGGGAATGGTCACTGCAGGGGGACAGGGAAAAACAGGAATGGTGAGAGACAGGGAAAATGGGAATGGTCACTGCCGGAAAAATGGGAAAAAATGGGAATGGTGAGAGATAGGGAAAACAAAAACATGGGAATGGTCACTGTGGGGGGGCAGGGAAAACAAAAACCAGGAATGGTGAGGGACAGGGAAAATGGGAATGGGAATGGTCACTGCAGGGGGACCAGGACAAAACATGGGAATGGTCACTGGGACAGGGAAAATGGGAATTGTCACTGTGGAGGGACAGGGACAAAAATACGGGAATGGTGAGGGACAAAAAAAATGGAATGGGAATTGTCACTGAGGGGGGACAGGGAAAAAATGGGAATGGTCACTGAGGGACAGGGAAACAAACGGGAATTGTCACTGAGGGAAAAAGGGAATTGTCACTGGGGAGGGACAGGGAAAATGGGAATGGTGAGACAGGGAAAATGGGAATTGTGTCAGGGAATGGGAATGGTGAGGGAGGAAATGGGAATTGTGAGACAGGGAAAAGGAGAATTGTCACTGCAGGGAAAAATGGGAAGGGTGAGGGAGGAAAAATGGGAATTGCCACTGAGGGAAAAAATGGGAATGGTGAGAGACAGGGAATGGGAATTGTGACAGAGGGAAAACGGGAATTGTCACTACAGGGAAAAAAATAGGAATGGTGAAGGAGGAAAAATGGGAATTGTCACTGAGGTAAAAATGGGAAGGGTGAGAGAGGGAAAATGGGAATTGTGACAGGGAATGGGAATTGTGACAGGGGATGGGAATTGTGAGAGAGGAAATGGGAATTGTGACAGTGGGAAAACGGGAAATGTCACTGAGGGAAAAGAATGGGAATTGTGAAACAGGGAAAACGGGAATTGGAATTGTGAGAGAGGGAATGGGAATTGTGAGTGTGGGAAAACGGGAACTCAGACACCGGGAAAACAGGAATTCCGAAAGGGAACGGGAATTGTGACAGCGGGAACGGGAACCAATCCCATAAACAAATCCCACAAATCTTGTAAATCCCATAAATGAATCCCACAGATCCCACGGATCCTGCAAATCCCATAAATCCCACAAATCCCATAAACATATCCCACAGATCCCACAGATCCCACAAATCCCACAGCTCCCATAGATCCCGTAAATCCCACAGATCCCGTAAATCCCCCGGAGCGCTCCCGGTACCTGTAGACCATGCCGTGGCAGACGATGACGGTGCCGTCGTCGGAGCCGGAGGCGAACAGCGGGTACCGGCGGTGGAACGCCACCGAGCGCAGGGCACGGCGGTGGTGCCTGCGGGATAGACCGGGATAGACCGGGATAGACCAGGATAGGACATGGGATAAACTGGGAAAAACTGGGATAGGACATGGGATAAACTGGGAAAAACTGGGATAGGACATGGGATAAACTGGGAAAAACTGGGAATTGGTACCGACGGTGGAACGCCACTGAGCGCAGGGCACGGCGGTGGTGCCTGGGGAATAAACCGGGATAGACCAGGATAAACTGGGATAGACTGGGATAAACTGGGATAGACTGGGATAAACTGGGATAGACTGGGATAAACTGGGATAAGACATGGGATAGACCAGGATAAACGGGGAATAACCAGGAATTGGGGATGGGTGCCGGCGGTGGAACGCCACCGAGCGCAGGGCACGGCGGTGATGTCTGGGAAATAAACCGGGATAGACTGGGATAGACTGGGATAAACTGGGATAGACCGGGATAAACTGGGATAGACCAGGATAGACTGGGATAGACCGGGATAAACTGGGATAGACCGGGATAGACTGGGATAGACTGGGATAAACCAGGATAGGACATGGGATAAACCAGGAATAACCAGAAATAACACCGGGATAAACCATGAATAACACCAGGAATAACTGGGATAAAGCGGGATAAACTGGGATAGACTGGGATAAACTGGGATAGACTGGGACAGGACATGGGATAAACCGGGAATAACCAGAAATAACAGTGGGATAAACCAGGAATAACACCGGGAATAACTGGGATACAGCGGGATAAACTGGGATAGACCGGGATAAACCAGGATAAACTGGGATAAACTGGGATAGACCGGAATAAACTGGGATAGGACATGGGATAAACCAGGAATAACCGGAAATAACAGTGGGATAAACTAGGAATAACACTGGGAATAACTGGGATAAAGCGGGATAAACTGGGATAGACCGGGATAGGACATGGGATAAATCGGGATAAACTGGGAATAACACCAGGATAAACCAGGAATAACGCCAGGAATAACTGGGAATAACACCGGGAATAACTGGGATAAACCGGGAATAACTGGGACAAACTAGGATAGACCGGGATAGGACATGGGATAAACCGGGAATAACCAGAAATAACACCGGGATAAACCAGGAATAACACCTGGAATAACTGGGAATAACACCGGGAATAACTGAGATAAACTGGGATATACTGGGATAGACCGGGATAAACCGGGATAGGACATGGGATAAACCAGGAATAACACCAGGAATAACTGGGATAAAGCAGGATAAATCGGGATAGGACATGGGATCAACAAGGAATAACCGGAAATAACACTGGGATAAACCAGGAATAACACTGGGAATAACTGGGATAAACTGGGATAAACCAGGATAGGACATGGGATAAACCAGGATAAACTGGGATAGACCGGGATAGGACATGGGATAAACTGGGAATAACCGGAAATAACACCGGGATAAACCAGGAATAACACCGGGAATAACTGGGAATAACAACCGGAATAACTGGGATAGACCGGGATAAACTGGGATAGACCGGGATAGGACATGGGATAAACTGGGAATAACCAGAAATAACACTGGGATAAACCAGGAATAACACTGGGAATAACACCAGGAATAACTGGGATAAACCAGGATAAACTGGGATAGACCAGGATAAACTGGGATAAACCAGAATAGGACATGGGATAAACCAGGAATAACTGGAAATAACACTGGGATAAACCAGGAATAACGCCAGGAATAAATGGGAATAACAACCGGAATAACTGGGATAAACCGGGATATACTGGGATAAACTGGGATAGACTGGGATATAACATGGGATAAATTGGGAATAACCAGAAATAACACTGGGATAAACCAGGAATAACAGCAGGAATAACTGGGAATAACTAGGATAAACTGGGATAAACCGGGATATACTGGGATAGACCAGGATAGGACATGGGATAGACCAGGATAATGGGATAATGACATGGGATAACGGAGGAGAACAGAGGAAAAACCGGGATAGTGACACAGGATAACTGCCCAGGGAAAACTGGGATAACTGCCGGGGAAACCGGGACAACGACCTGGGAAAAACTGGGATAATGACCCGGGATAATGGGGGGATAACAGGTGATAACAACCCAGGAAAAACTGGGATAACGGCCCTGGATAATGTGGGATAACAACTGGGGGTAATGAGGGAAAACGTGGGATAACAACCTGGGATAATGAGGGAAAATGTGGGATAAAAACCCGGGATAATTTGGGATAACAATCCAGGAAAATTTAGGATAACAACCTGGGATAATTTGGGATAATGAGGGAAAATGTGGGATAACAACCCAGGAAAATGTGGGATAAAAACCCAGGATAATTTGGGATAACAACCCAGGATCGTTTGGGATAAAAACCCAGGATAATTTGGGATAACAGCCCAGGATAATTTGGGATAACAACCCGGGATAATTTGGGATAATGAGGGAAAATGTGGGATAACAACCCAGGAAAATTTGGGATAAAAACCCGGGATAATTTGGGATAAAAACCCAGGATAATTCAGGATAACAACCCAGGATAATTTGGGATAATGAGGGAAAATGTGGGATAACAGCCCAGGAAAATTTGGGATAACAACCCAGGAAAATTTGGGATAACAGCCCAGGAAAATTCGGGATAACAACCCGGGATAATTTGGGATAACAACCTGGGATAATTTGGGATAACAACCTGGGATAATTTGGGATAATGAAGGAAAATGTGGGATAACAACCTGGAATAATTTGGGATAACAACCTGGGATAAGGAAGGAACACGGGGCTCCATTCCCACAAAAACCTGGGATGTGCAGCCCCACACGGCGAGCCAGGAATTTTGAGGAATTCTCCCAGGAGAATCCCAGCGGATCCCAGGGATCCCAGCGATCCCAGGACTCACCGCAGCAGCCGGTACGGCCGCGTGGACAGGTCCAGGTCGAACCAGGCCAGCTTGCTGTCGTAGCTCCCGCAGATCACATTATCCCCTAGGGAAAAACGCCGGGATCAGCGGGATCCCGCCAGATCCCGGGAATCCCTGGGGATCCCGGGGATCCGCGCTCACCTCCGGGGTGCACGGCCATGCTGGAGATCCACTGGCAGTTGCTCTGCAGCTTCTTGGTGAGCTCCTGGCGCAGCAGGTTGTAGATGCGCACGGAGCGCTGGGAAGCCACCAGGAAGTAGGGGCGGAGAGGATGGAATTGCACGCACTGGATCATGCCCGGGCTCTTCCGGAAGGGATCCTGGCTCCAGCGCCGGCTGCTCTGGTGGATCAGCACCTGCCGGCCGCCGGGGTTCCGCACCACCGAGGCCCAGTAATCGCCCTTGGCGTGCCACGTCACCTGCGTCACCGGCTGGGAACGGGATCGGGATTGGGATTGGGATTGGGATCGGGAATGGGATCAGGAATGATGGGATTGGGGTGGGATCCCGAGATCCCGACCCTCTGGATCACCACCGAGGCCCAGTAATCGCTCTTGGCGTGCCACGTCACCTGCATCACCGGCTGGGAACGGGATCGGGATTGGGATCGGGATTGGGATCGGGAATGGGATCGGGAATGGGATTGGGATCCCGAGATCCCGACCCTCTGGATCACCATCCAGGCCCAGTAATCGCTCTTGGCGTGCCACGTCACCTGCGTCACCGGCTGGGAATGGGATCGGGAATGGGATCGGGATTGGGATCAGGAATGGGATCGGGATCGGGATTGGGAATGGGATTGGGAATGGGATTGGGATCCTGAGATCCTGACCCTCTCAATCATCCCAGAGCTCCCCAAGGTGAAAATAGGAACAGGAATGGGATTGGGATCCACGTGAGATCCCGAGATCCCGACCCTCTGGATCAACCCAGAGCTCCTCAGGATGAGAATGGGAACAGGGATGGGATTGGGAATGGGATCGAGAATGGGATTGCGATCCTGAGATCCCAACCCTCTGGATCATCCTGGAGCTCCTCAGGGTGGGAATGGGATCAGAAATGGGATCAGCATTGGGAATGGGATCATGAGATCCCAATCCTCTGAATTATCCTGTTGCTCCTTGGGGTGGGAATGGGATTATGAACAGGATTGGGAACAGGATCGGGATGAGATCCCAACCCTCTGGATCATCCCAGAGCTCCCTGGAGTGGAAATGGGAACAGGAATGGGATTGGGATCCACGTGAGATCCCGAGATCCCAACCCTCTGGGTCATCCCAGAGCTCCCCAGGATGAGAATGGGAATGTGAACAGAAATGGGAATGGGATCGGGGTGAGATCCTGAGATTGCAACCCTCTGGATCATCCCAGAGCATCTTGGGGTGGGAATGGGATTGGGATGGAATTGGGAATGGGTTTCAGGTGAAATCCTGAGATCCTGACCCTTTGGATCATCCTGGAGCTCCTCAGGATGGAAAGGGGAACTGGAATGGGATCAGGAATGGGATCTGGGTGAGATCCCAAGATCACAACCCTCTGGATCATCCCAGAGCTCCCCAGGGTGGGAATGGGATTGGGAATGGGTTTCAGGTGAAATCCTGAGATCCTGACCCTTTGGATCATCCTGGAGTTCCTCAGAATGGAAATGGGAACTGGAATGGGATTGGGAATGGGATCTGGGTGAGATCCCGACCCTTTGGATCATCTCAGAGGTCCTCAAGATGGAAATGGGAACAGGGATGGGATCAGGAATGGGATCAGGGTGAGATCCCAAGATCCCAACCCTCTGGATCATCTCAGAGCTCCTTGGGGTGGAAATGGGAACAGGGATGGGATTGGGAATGGGATCTGGGTGAGATCCCAAGATCCCAACCCTCTGGATTATCCCAGAGATCTTCAAGGTGGAAATAGGATCGGGAATGGGATTGGGAATGGGATCTAGCTGAGATTCCAAGACCCCGACCCTTTAGATCATCCCAGAGCTCCTCAGGATGGGAGCAGGATTGGGAATGGGATCAGAAATGGGATCGGGGTGGGATCCCGAGATCCTGACCCTCTGGATCAACCCAGAGCTCCTCAGAGTGGAAATGGGAACAGAAATGGGATCAGGAATGGGATTGGGATCCCAAGATCCCGACCCTCTGGATCACCACCGAGGCCCAGTAATCGCCCTTGGTGTGCCACGTCACCTGCGTCACCGGCTGGGAACGGGATCGGGACTGGGAATGGGATCGGGAATGGGATCAGGGTGAGATCCTGAGATCCCGAGCCTCTGGATCAACCCAGAGCTCCTCAGGATTAGAATGGGAACAGGGATGGGACTGTGAATGGGATCGAGAATGGGATTGGGATCCTGAGATCCCGACCCTTTGGATCATCCTGGAGCTCCTCAGGGTGGGAATGGGATCAGAAATGGGATCAGCATTGGGAATGGGATCATGAGATCCCAATCCTCTGAATTATCCTGTTGCTCCTTGGGGTGGGAATGGGATTATGAACAGGATTGGGAACAGGATCGGGATGAGATCCCAACCCTCTGGATCATCCCAGAGCTCCCTGGAGTGGAAATGGGAACAGGAATGGGATTGGGATCCACGTGAGATCCCGAGATCCCAACCCTCTGGGTCATCCCAGAGCTCCCCAGGATGAGAATGGGAATGAGAACAGGAATGGGAATGGGATCTGGGTGAAATCCTGAGATCCTGACCCTCTGGATCATCCCAGAGCATCTTGGGGTGGAAATGGGAACAGAAATGGGATCAGGAATGGGATTGGGATCCCAAGATCCCGACCCTCTGGATCACCACCCAGTCCCAGTAATCGCCCTTGGCGTGCCACGTCACCTGCGTCACCGGCTGGGAACGGGATCGGGATTGGGATTGGGATCGGGAATGGGATCAGGAACAGGATCGGGATTGGGATCCTGAGATCGCGACCCTCTGGATCATCCCAGAGCTCCTCAGGGTGGGAATGGGAATGGGAACAGGATCTGGGTGAGATCCCGAGATCGCGACCCTCTGGATCATCCCGGAGCTCCTCAAGATGGAAATGGGAACAGGGATGGGATTGGGAATGGGATTGAGGTGAGATCCTGAGATCCTGACCCTCTGGATCATCCCAGAGCTCCCCAGGATGAGAATGGGAATGGGAACAGAAATGGGAATGGGATCGGGGTGAGATCCTGAGATTGCAACCCTCTGGATCATCCCAGAGCATCTTGGGGTGGGAATGGGAACAAGAATGGGATCAGGAATGGGATTGGGATCCCGCGATCCCGACCCTCTGGATCACCACCCAGGCCCAGTAATCGCCCTTGGCGTGCCACGTCACCTGCGTCACCGGCTGGGAACAGGAATGGGATCGGGATTGGGATCGGGATTGGGATTGGGAATGGGATCTGGGTGAGATCCTGAGATCCCGACCCTTTGGATCATCCTGGAGCTACTTAGGATGGAAATGGGAACAGGAATGGGATTGGGATCTGGGTGAGATCCCAAGATCCCAACCCTCTGGATCATCCCAGAGATCCTCAGGGTGGAAATGGGAACGGGAATGGGAATGGGATCAGGAATGGGATTGGAGTGAGATCCCAAGATCCCAGCCCTCTGGATCATCCCAGAGCTCCCTGGAGTGGGAATGGGAATGGGATCGGGATGGGATCCCGAGATCCCGACCCTCTGGATCAACTCAGAGCTCCTCAGAGTGGAAATGGGAACAGGGATGGGATTGGGAATGGGATCAGGGTGAGACCCTGAGATCCCAATCTTCTGGATCATCCCAGAGCTCCTCGGGATGGGATTGTGAATGGGATGGGATCAGGAATGGGATCCCAGAGCTCATCGGGGTGCCAATCCCACCCAAATCCCAGGAATGCCGATCCCACCCAAATCCTGGGAATACCAATCCCACCCAAATCCCAGGAATGCCAACCCCACCCAAATCCCAATCCCACAGGGATCCCAGGAATGCCAAGCCCACCTGGATCCCGGGAATGCTGATCCCACTCAAATCCCGATTCCACCCAAATCCCAGGAATGCTGATCCCACTCAAATCCCAATCCCACCCAAATCCCAGGAATGCAAAGGCCACTTGGATCCCAGGAATTCTGAGCCCACTCAAATCCCAATCCCACACAGATCCCAGGAATGCAAAGGCCACTTGGATCCCAGGAATTCTGAGCCCACCCAAATCCCAAGAATGCCAATCCCACCCAAGTCCCAATCCCATTCAAATCCCAGGAATGCCGACCCCACCCAAATCCCAATCCCACAAGGATCCCAGGAATGCCAAGCCCACTTGGATTCCAGAAATTCTGATCCCACCCAAATCCCAATCTCACACAGATCCCAGGAATTCTGTCCCCTCCCCCGCAAATCCCGGGAATTCCGGCCCCACCTTGTCGTGCTGCACCAGCAGCCGGATCCCTTTCGCGCGCTCCTCGGGGCTGGCCGGGATCCACCGGACCGGCTGGACCCGCTCCTCCTCCGGAGCTTCCCAGGAATCCAGGAGCTGATCCGTGGCTGCCACCAGCAGCCGGTCCCCGAGGCCCGGATTCACCAGGAGCACCTGCTCCTCCCTAGGGATCGGAAAATCTGGGATCAGGGATTGGGAAATCTGGGATGAGGGAATCCAGCCCAGGAGCACCTGCTCCTCCCTAGGGATCGGGAAATCTGGGATCAGGGGAAATCTAGGATCAGGGAATTCCCCCCCAGGAGCACCTGCTCCTCCCTAGGGATTGGAAAATCTGGGATTACAGGTAATCTGGGATTAGAGGAAATCTGGGATCAGGGAATTCCCCCAGGAGTAGCTGCTCATCCCTAGGAATTGGGAAATCTGGGATCAGGGGAAATCTGGAATTAGGGGAAATCTGGGATTAGGGGAAATCTAGGATCAGGGAATTCCCCCCAGGAGCACCTGCTCATTTCTAGGGATCAGGAAATCCAGGATCACGGGAAATCTGGGATCAGGGAATTCCCGCCAGGAGCAGCTGCAGGGATGGATTTGGCCATTCCAAGGTGGCCGGGATGGGGACTGGGATCAGGATTGGGATCAGGACTGGGATCAGGACTGGGATCTGGACCAGAATGCGGTCACTCACGCAGCCATGGTCACTCACACGGCCATGGTCACTCACACGGCCATGGTCACTCACACAATCAGCGGTCACTCACACGGCCGTGGTCACTCACACAGCCAGCGGTCACTCACACGGCCGTGGTCACTCACACAGCCAGCGGTCACTCACACAGCCATGGTCACTCACACAATAAGCGGTCACTCACACAGCTGTGGTCACTCACACAGCCGCGGTCACTCCTGCGGTCAGCGGTCACTCACACAGCCATGGTCACTCACACAATCAGCGGTCACTCACACAATCAGCGGTCACTCACACGGCCACAGTCACTCACACAGCCGTGGTCACTCAAACAGCCAGTGGTCACTCATACGGTCAGTGGTCACTCACACGGCCGCGGTCACTCACACAATCAGTGGTCACTCACGCAGCCATGGTCACTCACACAGCCGTGGTCACTCCCACGGCAGTGGTCACACACACGGCCATGGTCATTCACACGGCCAGCGGTCACTCACACAATCAGCGGTCACTCACACAATCAGCGGTCACTCACACAGCCGCGGTCACTCACACAGCCGCGGTCACTCCCACGGTCAGTGGTCACTCACACAATCAGCGGTCACTCACACAATCAGCGGTCACTCCCACAGCCATGGTCACTCACACAACCAGTGGTCACTCACACAATCAGCGGTCACTCACACAATCAGCGGTCACTCACACAACCAGTGGTCACTCACACAATCAGCGGTCACTCACACAGCTGCGGTCACTCACACAACCAGCGGTCACTCACACAGCTGCGGTCACTCACACAGCCATGGTCACTCACACAATCAGCGGTCACTCACACGGCCGTGGTCACTCACACGGCCGCGGTCACTCACACAGCCAGCGGTCACTCACACAATCAGTGGTCACTCACACAATCAGCGGTCACTCACACGGCCGCGGTCACTCACACGGCCATGGTCACTCACACGGCCACGGTCACTCACACAATCAGCGGTCACTCACACGGCCGCGGTCACTCCCGCGGTCAGCTGTGGTCACTCACACAGCCGCGGTCACTCACACAGCCGTGGTCACTCACACGCTCAGCGGTCACTCACACACTCAGCGGTCACTCACACAGCTGCGGTCACTCACACAGCTGCGGTCACTCACACAGCCGTGGTCACTCACACGGCCGCGGTCACTCACACGGCTGCGGTCACTCACACAGTTGTGGTCACTCACACAATCAGTGGTCACTCACACAATCAGCGGTCACTCACACAACCAGCGGTCACTCCCGCGGTCAGTGGTCACTCACAGGGCCACGGCCAGCAGGCAGATGCTGGGGTTGGGGTTCCAGGCCACGCTCCGGACCACGGCGCCGAGGGTCAGGGAGCGCAGGCAGCGGCCGGAGCTGACCTCCCAGAGCCGCACCGAGCCGTCGTCCGAGCCTGGAACGGGAATAACGACAGCGGGAATGATAGCAGCAACGGGAATGACAGCAGCGGGAATGACAGCGAGATAACAATGGGGTAATGGGAGAATGGGATAATGGGATAATGGGATTTGGATTCCTGGGAATGGGATAATGGGAATGAGAAGGATATTGGGATAATGGGATAATGGATTTGGATAATGGGAATGGAATAACAGGAATGGGACGGGAATGAGATAATGGGAATGGGATTGGGATTCCTGGGAATGGGATAATGAAAATGGGAATGATATTGGGAAAATGGGATAATGGGATAATGGGGATGGCATAATGGGATAATGGGACTGGGATAATGGGAATGAAATAAATCAGGAGTGGGATAATGGGATAATGGGAATGGGATTGTGTCTGGGATTCCTGGGAATGGGATAATGAAAATGGGAATTATATTGGGATAATGGGATGGGACAATGGGAATGGGATTGGGATGGGATAATGGGATTGGGATGATGGGATAACCGGGATGGGATAATGGGATAATGGGATTGGAATAATAGGGTTGGGATAATGGGAACGGGATAACAGGAACAGGCATGGGATGGGAATGGGATAATGGGATTGGAGTAATGGGAATGGGCATGGGATGGAATAATGGGAATGGGGATGGGATTGGGATTCCTAGGAATGGGATCATGGCATTGGAATAATGGGAATGGGATAATGGAGATGGGATTGGGACTAGGATAACAGGAATGGGATAATGGGAAGAGGAATGGGGAAATGGGATTGGGATAACGGGAATGGGACAATAGGAATGGGATAATAAATGGAATGGGATAATGGGAATGGGATTGGGATCCAGGAGAAACTGGAAAAGCTCCGGAGTTTTCTGGGATGGGGCCGATCCCAGGATCCTCCCCCGGATCCGGAGGTTGGGATTTTCCAGGAGGGAATTCCCGGAATTCGGGGCGGATCCGTACCTGACGCAAACCACTGCCCGCTGGGGGAGACGCTCAGGGTGCGCACCAGGCTGGAATGGCCGCGGTAAATCTGGGAAAGAGCCGGAAAACCCGGGAATGAGGAGGATCCCGAACCCCGGGAGCTCCCCAGAGGGAGGAATTTGGGATTTGGGATCCAGAGAGGAACGGCCAAGGTCAGCCCAGATCCCACAGGGATGGGAATTCCAGCTGGGAATGGGGATTCCAGCCCGGAATTCCAGCTGGGAATGGGGATTCCAGCCCATCCCACACCCACAGGGATGGGAATTCCAGCTGGGAATGGCGATTCCAGATCATCCCATATCCCACAGGGATGGGAATTCCAGCTGGGAATGGGGATTCCAGCCCGGAATTCCAGCTGGGAATGGGGATTCCAGCCCGGAATTCCAGCTGGGAATGGGGATTCCAGCCCGGAATTCCGGCTGGGAATGGGGATTCCAGCCCATCCCACACCCACAGGGATGGGAATTCCAGCTGGGAATGGGGATTCCAGCCCGGAATTCCAGCTGGGAATGGGGATTCCAGCCCATCCCACACCCACAGGGATGGGAATTCCAGCTGGGAATGGCGATTCCAGCCCAGAATTCCATCAAATCCAGGGGAATACTCCCAAAATTCCCAATCCCAGGCCCTTCCCTTTGCTCCTGTCCCTGTTCCCTGGGAGCAGATCCCAAATTCCCACCCTGGATCCCTCCAATCCCAGTTTTCTCTGGGATAAACCACCCCCAGCCACTCCCAGGAATTCTGGAGCCTTTCCCAGCAGCGGGATTCTCCCCAGCTCCATTTTTCCAGGGAAACTGGAATAATTTCCCAGGAATTCCAGCTGGGATCAGCCCCCTTTTCCCAGTTTCTCCCAGGAATTCTCAGCCTCAGCCCCTGCCCTGCTTCCCAAAATCCCAGAATTCCATCAATTCCAGGTGAATATTCCCAGAAATCCTCACCAGGGCCTGCGTGGTGGGGAAGGGCTGCAGATCCCGCGGCCGGGGAAGTTTGGGAATGAGATCCTCGGGATCCACGTTGACCTGCGGGATGGAGACAATCCCAAATCCAAACTGTTCCCAAAATCCCCACGGAGATTCCCGGGAAAATCATTCCTAAACCAATCCTCTGGGATCAGGGAACCCTCTGGGATCAGGGGAATCTGGGATCAGGGAACCCTCCTCAGGAGCAGCCGCTCATCCCTAGGGATCGGGAAATCTGGGATCAAGGGGAAATCTGGGATTGGGGGCAATCTGGGATCAGGGGAAATCTGGGATCTGGGGAAATCTGGGATCAGGGAATCTTCCTGTGGGATCAGGGAACCCTCCCCAGGGGCACCTGCTCATCCCTAGGGACTGGGAAATCTGGGATCAGGGGAAATCTGGAATCTGGAATCAAGGGGAAATCTGGGATTGGGGGCAATCTGGGATTAGAGAATCTGGGATCAGGGGAAAAACTGGGATCAGGGAATCCTCTGTGATCAGGGAAACCCCTCCAGGAGCAGCTGCTCATCCCTAGGGATTGGGAAATCTGGGATCAGGAGGAATCTGGGATCAGGGAACCCTCTGGGATCAAGGAATTCCCCTCAGGAGCAGCTGCTCATCCCTAGGGATTGGGAAATCCGGGATGAGGGGAAATCTGGGATCAGGAGGAATCTGGGATCAGGGAATACTCTGGGATCAGGGAATCCCCTCCAGGAGCAGCTGCTCATCCCTAGGGATTGGGAAATCCGGGATGAGGGGAAATCTGGGATCAGGGGAAAATCTGGGATCAGGGAAAATCTGGGATTAGAGAATCTGGGATCAGGGAACCCTCTGGGATCAGGAAATCTTCTGGGATCAGGGGGAAATCTGGGATCAGGGAACTCTCCCCAGGAGCAGCTGCTCATCCCTAGGGATTGGGAAATCTGGGATCAGGGGGAATCTGGGATCAGGGATCGGGGGGAATCTGGGATCAGGGGGAAATCCAGAATCAGGGGGAAATCTGGGATCAGGGAACCCTCCCTAGGAGCAGCTGCTCATCCCAAGGGATTGGGAAATCATCTGGGATCAGGGAGAATCTGGGATTGGGGCAATCTGGGATCATGGAACCCTCTCCAGGAGCAGCTGCTCATCCCTAGGGATTGGGAAATTTGGGATCGAGGGAAATCTGGGATCAGGGGGAAATCTGGGATCAGGGAACTCCTCCTGTGGGATCAGGGAACCCTCCCCAGGAGCAGCTGCTCATCCCTAGGGATTGGGAAATCTGGGATCAAGGGGAAATCTGAGAATCCTCTGGGATCAGGGAACCCTCCCCAGGAGCAATTGCTCATCCCTAGGGATCAGGAAATCTGGGATCAGGGGAAATATGGGATCAGGGGAAATCTGGGATCTGGGAATTCCTCCTTGGAGCAGCTGCTCATCCCTAGGGATTGGAAAATATAGGATCAGGAGAAATCTGGGATCAAGGGGAAATCTGAGAATCCTCTGGGGTCAGGGAACCTTCTGGGATCAGGGAATCCTCCCCCAAAAGGAGCTGCTCATCCCCAGGGATCAGGAAATCTGGGATCAGGGGAAATCTGGGATCAGGGAGAATCTGGGATCTGGGGAAATCTGGGATCAAGGAACCCTCTGGGATCAGGGAACTCCTCCTTGGAGCAGCCACTCATCCCTAGGGATTGGGAAATCTGGGATCAGGGGAAATCTGGGATCTGGGGAAATCTGGGATCAGGGAATCTTCCTGTGGGATCAGGGAACCCTCCCCAGGAGCAGCCACTCATCCCTAGGGATTGGGAAATCTGGGATCAAGGGGAAATCTGAGAATCCTCTGGGATCAGGGAACCCTCCCCAGGAGCAATTGCTCATCCCTAGGGATTGGGAAATCTGGGATCAAGGGAAATCTGGGATCAAGGGGAAATCTGGGATCAGGGGATTCCTCCTTGGAGCAGCTGCTCATCCTTAGGGATCAGGAAATCTGGGATCAGGGGGAAATCTGGGATCAGGGGGAATCTGGGATCAGGGAATCCTTTGGGATCAGGGAATCCCTCCTTGGAGCAGCTGCTCATCCCTAGGGATCAGGAAGAATCTGGGATCAGGAGGAATCTGGGATCTGGGAATCTTCTGGGATCAGGGAATTTCCCCTAGGAGCAGCTGCTCATCCCTAGGGATTGGGAAATCTGGGATCAGGGAATCTTCTGGGTTCAGGGAATCTTCTGGGATCAGGGAATCGCCCCCAGGGGCAGCTGCTCATCCCTAGGGATTGGGAAATACGGAATCAGGGGACATCTGGGATCAAGGGGAAATCTGGGAATCCTCTGGGATCAGAGGAATCCTCCCCAGCAGCAGCTGCTCATCCCTAGGGATTGGGAAATTTAGGACTGAGGGAAATCTGGGATCAGGGAACCTTCCTGTGGGATCAGGGAACCCTCCCCAGCAGCACCTGCCCATCCCTATGGCTCACAAAACCCAGGACCAGATCCCAGAGCCGATCCCAAATCCCAACCCCCTCCCAGCTCTGGCCAGGAATTCCCATTCCCAGGTTTTTTCCCGGGATTCCGGGTGCCCACCCGCATCTTGCGCTGCCGGGGGCACAGGTAGAGGTCGAGGCAGCGCTCGAAGCGCTCGTGGATGAAGCGGGAATAGGCGGGGACGGCGCGGAGGCTCCGGAATTTCTGCGGGATGAAACCCAGGCGGCGCTCCGACGGGTCCTGCTGCTCCCAGGCCAGCTTCTGCCGGAATTCCGGGAATGGGGAAAATAAATGGGGATGGGGAATGGGGAATGAAATTGGGGAAAATAAATGGGGATGGGGAAAAAATGGGGATGGGGGAATGGGGAACAAAAATGGGAATGGGGGAATGGGAAACAAAATGGGAAAATAAATGGGGATGGAGGAATGGGATAATGGGGATGGGAATGGGATAATGGGGATGGGAATGGGAAAAAAAATGGGAATGGGAAAAAAAAATGGGAATGGGGGAATGGAAAAAAAAATGGGGATGGGGGAATGGGATAATGGAGATGGGAATGGGATAATGGGGATGGGAATGGGAAACAAAAATGGGGATGGGGAATGGGAAATAAAAATAGGGATGAGATAATGGGATAATGGGGATGGGGGAATGGGGATGGGAATGGGGATGGGAACGGGAAAATAAGAATGGGAATGGGATAATGGGAATGGGGAAAATGGGATAGGAATGGGAATGGGATAATGGGGATGGGACAATGGGAAAAAAATTGGAATGGGGGAATGGGGAACAAAAATGGGGATGGGGAATTGGAAAAATGGGATAATGGGGATGGGATAATGGGAAAAAAATGGGAATGGGAATGGGAAACAAAAACGGGGATGGGGGAATGGGATAATGGGAATGGGATAATGGGCATGGGAATGGGAAAGGGATAATGGGGATGGGAAAAAATGGGGATGGGGGAATGGGAAATAAATATAGGGATGGGATAATGGGATAATGGGGATGGGAATGGGAAACAAAAATGGGGATGGGGGAATGGGGAAAAAAATGGGGATGGGGAATGGGATAATGGGATAACGGGAATGGGATAATGGGGATGGGACAATGGGAAAAAAATTGGAACGGGGGAATGGGGAACAAAAATGGGGATGGGGAATTGGAAAAATGGGATAATGGGGATGGGATAATGGGAAAAAAATGGGAATGGGAATGGAATAATGGGGATGGGAAAGGGGGAAAAATGGGAATGGGGAAATCGGGAAATAAAAATGGGGATGGGATAATGGGATAAGGGGATAATGGGGATAGGATAATGGGGATGGGAATGGGAAAAAAATGGGAATGGGGGAATGGGGAAAATAAATGGGGATGGGATAATGGGGATGGGAATTGGAAAAAAATGGGGATGGGGGAATGGGAATGGGATCATGGGAAAAAAATATGGGGATGGGATAATGGGAAAAAAAATGGGGATGGGGGAATGGGAATGGGATAATGGACATGGGATAATGGAGATGGGATAATGGGGATGGAAACGGGAATGGGAAAAATGGGAATGGGGGAATGGGAAACAAAAATGGGGATGGGGGAATGGGGATGGGAAAAATGGGATAGGAATGGAAATGGGATAATTGGGGATGGGAATGGAATAATGGGGATGGGGGAATGGGGGAAATAAATGGGGATGGGGGAATGGGAAACAAAAATGGGAATGGAGGAATGAAAAAAAAATGGGGATGGGGGGAATAAAAATGGGAATAAAAATAGGAATGGGGGAATGGGAAACAAAAATGGGGATGAGGGAATGGGATAATGGGATAATGGGGATGGGATAATGGGTTAATGGGAAAATGGGAATGGAGGAATGGGAATGGGACATGGGAATGGGATAATGGAATAATGGGGATGGGAAAAACGGGGATAGGGATGGGAATGGGATGGGAAAAATGGAATGGGATGGGGAAAATGGGAATGGAGAAATGGGAATGGGGATGGGAAAAATAGGAATTGGAATGGGGATGGGGGATTGGGAATGAGAATGGGAATGGGGACAGGGACGGAAAAAATAGGAATGGGAATGGGACGGGAATGGGACAGGAATGGGATGGGAATGGGAGAGTGAGAAGGAATGAGAATGGGAATGGGAAAAGTGGGAATAGGATAATGGGAACAGGATATGGGATGGGATAATGGGATGATGAGATGGGAATGGGAAAAATGGGAATGGGAAGGAACGGGATATGGGATAATAGGAATGGGGATGAGAATGGGAATGAGATGGGAATGGGATGGGAATGGGATGGCACATTGGATATAGGATATGGGAATGGGATAATAGGGATGGGGATGAGAATGGGAATGAGATGGGAATGGGATGGGAATGGGATGGGATGGGAATGAGGATGGAAATTGGGATGGGAATTGGGATGGGATAATGGGAATGGGTAATGGGATGGGAATGAAATGAAGATGGGATGGGAATGGGAAGAATGGGAATGGGACAGTGGGAGTGGGAATGAGAGAATTGGAATGGGGATGGAATGGAAAAATGGGAATGGGATGCCCTGGGCTCAGGAAGAGCCATTCCCAAGGGTTGGGATCGCTCCCATTGGCAGCTCCTTGGATAGGATTTCCCACCCTCCTCATTCCATTGGAATCCTTCCAGCCCCATCCCATCGGGGTCTTCCCATCCCCATCCCATCGGAATCCTTCCATCCCCATCCCACTGGGATCTTCCCATCCTCATCCCATTGGAATCCTTCCATCCTCATCCCACTGGGATCTTTCCATCCTCATCCCATTGGAATCCTTCCATCCTCATCCCATTGGAATCCTTCCATCCCCATCCCATTGGGATCTTTCCATCCCCATCCCACTGGGATCTTCCCATCCCCATCCCATCAGAATCCTTCCATCCCCATCCCATCGGGATTTTTCCCACCCTCCTCATCCCACCGGGATTTTTCTCCCGGTTTCCCCCCCATCCATCCCCTCTGGATTCATCCCACCAGCACAAATCCCACAGGCCATGACAATTCCCTCAAATTCCCTGGAAAAACCCTCCCACATCCCCTCCCTGGATCTCCCCGGCGTTCCCACCTCCTCGGGGCTGAGCAGGAATTCCGGGGGCGGGTTGTAGGATTCCTCGTGGCCCGGCAGCGGGATTTTGGGAGCGGGGACGTGCATCTTGTGCCTTCCCAGGATGGAGTTGGGATCCTCCTGAGCCCACAGGTCGTAAAAAGTGGGAACGTTCTCCTTGGGCTTCCGGGGTTGGATCCAGCCCATCTTGATGGCGTGGACCAGCTTGGACACCTGCGGGGAATTCCCGGGATTTGGGGAGGGGGAATGGGGGGAGTTTTCCTTCCTTCTCATCCCACTGGAGTTTTTCCAACTTCCTCAGCTTTTCCAACCTCCTCAGCTTTTCCAGCTTCATCCCACTGGGATCTTTCCAATCCCCTCATCCCATGGGGATCTTCCCAATCCCCTCAATCCATTGGGATCTTTCCATCTTCTCCAGCTTTTCCACCCTCTCCATGCCACCTGGATCTTCCCATTCTCCTCATCCCACTGGGATCTTCCAACTCTCCTCAGATTTTCCACCCTTCCCATCCCACTGGGATCTTCCCAATCCTCTCAATCCCATCTTCCTCCTCTTTTCCACCTTCATCCCACCAAGATCTTTCCGATCCATCCCATCCCATCCCATGGATCCCATCCCATGGATCCCATCCCATAGACCCCACCCCATGGATTCCATCCCATCCCATGGATTCCATCCCATCCCATGAATCCCATCCCATCCCATTCCATGGATCCCATCCCATGGATCCCATCCCATCCCATGAATCCCATCCCATGGATCCCATCGATCCCATCCCATTCCATGGATTCCATTCCATGGATCCCATCCCATCCCATCCCATGGATCCCATCCCATCCCATCCCATGGATCCCATCCCATCCCATGGATCCCATCCCATCCCATCCCATCCCATCCCAGGGATCCCATCCCATGGATCCCACCCCATCCCATCCCATGGATCCCAAACCATGGATCCCATCCCATCCCATCCCGTCCCATGGATCCCATCCCATCCCATCCCATGGATCCCAACCTATGGATCTCATCCCATCCCATGGATCCCATCCCATCCCATGGATCCCAACCTATGGATCTCATCCCATCCCATGGATCCCATCCCATCCCATGGATCCCAAACCATGGATCCCATCCCATCCCATCCCATCCCATGGATCCCAACCTATGGATCTCATCCCATCCCATGGATCCCATCCCATCCCATCCCATCCCATCCCATGGATCCCATCCCATCCCATCCCATCCCATCCCATGGATCCCATCCCATCCCATCCCATCCCATCCCATCCCATCCCATCCCATGGATCCCAAACCATGGATCCCATCCCATCCCATCCCGTCCCATGGATCCCATCCCATGGATCCCATCCCATGGATCCCAACCTATGGATCTCATCCCATCCCATTGATCCCATCCCACAGATCCCATCCCATCCCATTATCCCATCCCATCCCACAATCCCGTTCTCTCCCCGCTCACCTTTTCCTTCTCCACCAGGGACGGGATGAAGCTCCGTTTGTCCGCCGGCCGGTTCGTCACCGGATGGATCCGCACCTCGTGGCTGAAGAAATCCACCGACGGCTGGAAAACCGGGAATGCTCAGCACCCAGCCCCCCTTCCCATGGGAATTCCATCCCTGGGGCCTCCCCTTGGGAATTCCCAGTGGGAATTCTACCCCTGGAGCCTCTCCTTGGTCATTTCTGGAGGGAATTCCATTCCTGGGACCTCCCCTCCCACATTCCAAATGGGAATTCCACCCCTGGGGCCTCCCCAAGCCATTCCCAAAGGGAATTCCATCCCTGGGACCTCTCCTCCCACATTCCCATTGGGAATTCCCTCCCTGGAACCTCCCCTCCAAAATTCCCAGTGGGAATTCCACCCTTGGGACCTCCCTCCCACATTCCCATTGGGAATTCCCTCCCACATTCCCAATGGGAATTCAATCCCTGGGACCTCCCCTCCCACATTCCCAATGGGAATTCTGTCCCTGGGGTCTCCGCCCTCCATTCCCAATGGGAATTCCATCCCTGGTACCTCCCCTCCCACATTCCCAATGGGAATTCCATCCCTGGAACCTCCCTCCCACATTCCCAATGGGAATTCCATCCCTGGGGTCTCCCTCCCACATTCCCAATGGGAATTCCCTTCCTGGGACCTCCCTCCCACAATTCCAATGGGAATTCTGTCCCTGGGACCTTCCCTCCAAAATTCCCAACGGGAATTCCACCCTTGGGACCTCCCTCCCACATTCCCATTGAGAATTCCACCCCCAGGGTGTCCCCTCCCACATTCCAAATGGGAATTCCCCCCCATATTCCCAATGAGAATTCCGTCCCTGAGGTGTCCCTCCCACATTCCCAATGGGAATTCCCTCCCTGGGGTCTCCCCCCTTCATTCCCAATGGGAATTCTACCCTTGGGATCTCCCTCCCCCATTCCCTCAGGGAATTGCGGTCACCTCGTAGGGGTCGAAGTTGACGTCCCCGAACTGTCCCCGCTGCAGGCGCTGCACCAGCTCCAGCTGCTCCTCGGACAGACGGACGTCGGCCCCCGTCTGTCTGTCCTGAACCGTCCGCCTGCGGAGGGACACACGGACACAGGGATGGACACAGGGATGGACAGACGGACAGAGGGTTGGTCCCCGTCTGTCTGTCCTGCACCGTCCGCCCTGCATGGACAGATGGACACAGGGATGGACAGATGGACACGGGGACAGATGGACACACGGACACAGGGATGGACACAGGGATGGACAGACGGACACAGGGATTCCCAGGATGCAGAGGGATTTTTTGGATCAGGAAACGGGATTTTTGGGATGCAGAGGGATTTTTGGGATGAGGAAATGGGATTTTTGGGATGCAGAGGGATTTTTGGGAACAGGAAATGGGATTTTTGGGATGCAGAGGGATTTTTGGGATGCAGCTGAGGATGGACAGGAGGGAGGCTCCCTCCCAGATCCCAAATCCCAAATCCTCCCAGACCCACCCTGAATTCTGGGAATCTGAGCAACACCAAGCCCTCAAAAATTCCCCCAAATCCCGGAATTTTCAGGGATTTCCAGGCCGGTCCCCTCCCCACTGCCCAGCTCCCGCTGTTCCCAGGATTTCCCAGGAATTCCCCACCAGTATTCCGGGTTTTCCATCTTTTCCAGGAACAGGTCCAGCTCGTCCCGGCTCCGCAGGGGTTTGTAGATCCTCCTCCCGTCCAGGTCGTAGCCGACGTGCGGGAAATCCTGGTACCATTCCATGGGAATGTTCCCCACCGTGTTCCGGATGTCCTGGGGAGGGAAACAACGGCAAAAGGGTCAGGGAATTCCTGGGAATTTCTGGGGAAAAGGGGCAGGGAAATCCTGGGAATTCCTGGGGAAAAGGGGCAGGGAAATCCTGGGAATCACTGAAGAAATTCCAGGAAATCCCTGGAGAAAAGAACAAGGGAATTCCAGGGAAATCTTGGAGAAAAGGGTGAGGGAATTCCAGGGAATTCCAGGGAAATCTTGGAGAAAAGGGTGAGAGAATTCCATGGGAATTCCTGGGGAAAAGGGGCAGGGAATTCCTGGGGAAAAGGGGCAGGGAAATCCTGGGAATCCCTGAAGAAATTCCAGGAAATCCCTGGAGAAAAGGATGAGGGAATTCCATGGGAATTCCTGTGGAAAAGGGTGAGGGAATTCCAAGGGGAAAGGGTCATGGAATTCCAGGGAAAACTTGGAGAAAAGGATAAGGGAATTCCAGGGAATTCCAGGGAAAAAAGGGCAAGGAATTCCAGGGAATTCCAGAGGGAAAGAGTGAGGGCATTCCAGGGAAATCTTGGAGAAAAGGACAAGGGAATTCCAGGGAATTCCTGGGGAATAGGGGCAGGGAATTCCTGGGAATCCCTGAAGAAATTCCAGGAAATCCCTGGAGAAAAGAACAAGGGAATTCCAGGGAATTATTGGGGAAAAGAGTGAGGGAATTCCATGGGAATTCCAGGGGGAAGGGTGAGGGAATTCCAGGGAATCCCTGGAGAAAAGGATGAGGGAATTCCACAGAATTCCAGGGGAAAAGGGTGAGGGAATTCCATGGGAATTCCTGGAGAAAAGGGTGACGGAATTCCAGGGAATTCCTGGGGAAAAGGGTGAGGGAATTCCTGGGAATTCCTGGGGAAAAGGGTCAGGGAATTCCAGGGAATCCCTGCAGAAATTCCAGGGAATCCTTGGGGAAAAGAGTGAGAGAATTCCAGGAAATTTCAGGGAAATCTTGGAGAAAAGGATGAGGGAATTCCAGGGAATTCCAGGGGAAAATCCAGGGAATCCTTGGAAAAAGAATAAGGAATTCCAGGGAATTCCAGGGGGAAAGGGGCAGGAATTCCAGGGAAATCTTGGAGAAAAGGATGAGGGAATTCCAGGGAATTCCAAGGGGAAAGGGTGAGGGAATTCCTGAATAAAAGGGTGAAAGAATTCCAGGAAATCCCTGGGGAAATTCCAGGGAATACCTGGGGAAAAGAACAAGGGAATTCCAGGGAAATCTTGGAGAAAAGGATGAGAGAATTCCTGGAGAAAACGGGCAGGGAATTCCTGGGAATCACTGAAGAAATTCCATGGGAATTCCTGGAGAAAAGGGTGAGGGAATCCTTGGAGCCGATCCAAAAGTGGGAAGAGACAGAATTCCAAGGATCCAAAGGTGGGAAGGGGTAGAATTCCCTGTGCCCCCACTCCTGGCTGCAATTCCATGGATTTCAGCTGCAATTCCATGGATTTTGAGGCACCCCGTGCCCCCGACCATCTCCACATCCCTGGCTGCGATTCCATAAATTCTGGCCACGATCCCAAGGATTCTGGCCACAATTCCATGGATTTTGGTCATGATCCCAAAGATTTTGGGACTCCCTGTGCCCCCAGACTCTGCCCAGGATCATCTCTGTGTCCATGGCTGCAATTCCATGGATTTTGAGACTCCCTCTGCCCCCGGCCATCTCCGTGTCCCTGGCAGTGATTCCATAAATTTTGGCCACGATCCCAAGGATTCTGGCCACAATTCCACGGATTTTGGGACTCCCTGTGCCCCCAGCCTCTACCCAGGATCATCTCTGTGTCCATGGCTGCAATTCCATGGATTTTGGCCACAATTCCATGGATTTGTGCCGCAATTCCCTGGATTTTGAGGCTCCCCGTCCATCCCTGCGTCCCTGGCCGTGATCCCACGGCTCCTGGCTGTGATCCCAAGGATTTTGGGACTCCCTGTGCCCCCAATCTCTGAGCATGAACACCTCTACAACCCTGCCTGCAATTCCATGGATTTTGACCTGTAATTCCATGGATTTTGACCACAATTCCATGGATTTTGAGACTCGACCATCTCTGTGTCCCTGGCTGTGATTCCATAAATTCTGGCCACGATCCCAGGGATTCTGGCCACAATCCCAAGGATTTTGGGACTCCCTGTGCCCCCAGCCTCTGCCCAGGATCATCTCTGTATTCCTGGCTATAATTCCACGGATTTCAGCTGCAATTCCATGGATTTTGAGACTCCCTGTGCCCCCGACCATCTCCGTGTCCATGGCTGCAATTCCATGGATTTTGGCTGTGATCCCACAGATATTGGCCACAATTCAACGGATTTTGGGACTCCCTGCACCCCCAGACTCTGAGCATGAACACCTCCACATCCCAGGCTGCAATTCCATGGATTTTGACCACAATTCCACGGATTTTGAGACTCGACCATCTCGGTGTCCCTGGCTGTGATTCCATAAATTCTGGCCACGATCCCACAGATTTTGGCTCTGATCCCAAAGATTTTGGGACTCCCTGTGCCCCCAGCCTCTACCCAGGATCATCTCTGTGTCCCTGGCCGCAATTCCATGGATTTTGACCACACTTCCCTGGATTTTGAGGCTCTCCGTCCATCCCTGCGTCCCTGGCCGTGATCCCACAGATTCTGGCCACAATTCCATGGATTTTGGAACTCCCTGCATCCCCAATCTCTGAGCATGAACACCTCCACATCCCTGCCTGCAATTCCATGGATTTCAGCTGCAATTCCATGGATTTTGAGGTTCCCTTTGCACCCGACCATCTCCGTGTCCCTGGCTGTGATTCCATAAATTCTGGCCACAATCCCAAGGATTCTGGCCACAACTCCATGGATTCTGGTCATGATCCCAAAGATTTTGGGACTCCCTGTGCCCCCAGCCTCTGCCCACGATCATCTCTGTGTCCATGGCCGCAATTCCATGGATTTTGATCACAATTTCATGGATTTTGAGACTCCACCATCTCCGTGTCCCTGGCTGTGATTCCATAAATTCTGGCCACGATCCCACAGATTTTGGCTCTGATCCCACGGATTTTGGGACTCCCTGCACCCCCATACTCTACTTAGGATCATCTCTGTATCCCTGCCCACAATTCCATGGATTTCAGCCGCAATTCCCTGGATTCTGAGGCTCCCCGTCCATCTCCCTATCCCTGGCCGCGCTCCCACGGCTCCTGGCCGCGCTCCCGCCCATCCTGGCCGCGCTCCCACACTTTTTTTTCCCCCCCACAACCCCCCCCCCCCCACATTTTGGCCTCCATCCCTCATCTCCCAACCCCCCCCCGGACCCCCCCCAGGCCCGTCCTGGCCCGGGATCTCTCCAGGATGTGCCGCCTTTTCCCGGGAACGGTGCCGGAGCGGTTCTGCGGGATCGCTCCCGGCGCTAAGCGAAAGCAGATGGCCCCGGGAGCTTCCAGAGGGGCGGCCAGGGGATGACAGAGGTTGGGTTTCGGAAGCTGCCGAGACAGGGATTAAGTGCGGGAGCGCACGGAAGGTGCCGCGATCCGGCCGGGAATGAACCTCCCGCGAGGAGCTCCTGGGAGGCGCCGCTGGAAAAAGCGGGGGGAGCTCGGGAAGGGAGAGAGGGGAAGGGAAAAAGGAGGGGGAAAAAATAGCAGGGGGAAATATCAGGGGGAAAAATAGGGGAAAAAATTAGGGAGAAAATAGGGGGGAAAAATTAGGGGGAAAAAAATTAGGGGGAAAAGCTCAGGGAGAAAAAAAAACGGGAAGAAAATCAGGGAAAATGCTCAGGGAAAAATTCAGGGGGAAAAAATGAGGGGGGAAAAATAGGGGAAAAAATTAGGGGGGAAAATTGGGGGAAAAAAATTGGGGGGGAAAAAAATCAGGGAAAATGCTCAGGAGGAAAAGTTCAGGGAAAAATTCAGGGGGAAAAAATTAGGGGAAAAATCAGGGGAAAAGCTGAGGGGAAAAAATCAGGGGGAAAAAACCAGGGGGAAAAAAGTTAGGGGAAAAAATGAGGGGAAAAAATTAGGGGGGAAAATCAAGGGGGAAAAAGTCAAGGGGGGGGAAAAAACCAGGGGGGAAAAAACCAGGGGGGAAAAACAGGGGGAAAAAATCAGGGGAAAAGCTCAGGGGGAAAAATCAGGGGGAAAAATTGGGGGGAAAAGCTTGGTGGGGAGAAATCAGGGAAAAAATCAGGGGAAAAAATTAGGGAAAAAAATCCAGTGGGGGAATTAGGGGGAAAAACTTAGGGGGAAAAAATCAGGGGAAAAAAACCAGGGAAAACTCAGGGAAATAATCAGGGGAAAAAAATCAGGGGGAAAAAAATTGGGGGGGGAAGAAATGAGGGGGAAAAAATGAGGGGGAAAAAATCAGGGAAAAAGCTGGGGGAAAAAAATCGAGGGGAGAAAAATCAGGGAAAAAAATATCAGGGGGAAAAATCGGGGGGGGAAATTGGGGGAAAAAATTAGGGGGAAAAAATAGGCGGAAAAAATCGGGGGGGGGAATCGGGGGGAAAAATTGGGGGGGGAAAAAAACAGGGGAAAAAATTAGGGAAAAAAAACAGGGAAAAAAATTAGGGAAAAAAAAACAGGGGGAAAAGTTAGGGGAAAAAAATTAGGGAAAAAAATCAGGGGGGAAAAATAAGGGGAAAAAATCAGGGGGAAAAGCTTGGGGGGGGAATCAAGGAAAAAGTTCGGGGGAAAAAATTGGGGGAGGGGGAATTAGGGGGAAAAAATCAGGGGGGAAAAACTAGGGAAAATAATCAGGGGAAAAAATCGGGGGGAAAAAATTAGGGGAAAAAAATTGGGGGAAAAAATTAGGGAAAAAAAATCAGGGGAGTAAAATCGGGGGGAAAATCAGGGAAGAAGTCAGGGGAAAAATCAGGAGGAAAAGCTCAGAGGGAAAAGTTCAGGGGAAAAAATCAGGGGAAAAAATCAGGGAGAAGAGGTCAGAGGGAAAAGCTCAGGGGGAAAAATCAGAGAAAGAAAATCAGGGAAAAAAGGGAAAAATGCCAGGGAAAAAAAATCAGGGAAAAAATCAGGTGGAAAAGCTCAGGGGGAAAAGTTCAGGGGGAAAAGTTCAGGGGGAAAAGCTCAGGGAAAAAAAGTCAGGAAAAAAATCAGGGTGATAAGCTCAGGGAAAAAATCAGGGGGAAAAGGTCAGGGAAAAAAATCAGGGGGAGAAGCTCAGGGAAAAAAATCAGGGAAAAATAAATCAGGGGAAAAAAATCAGGGGGAAAAGGTCAGGGAAAAAAAATCAGGGAATAGCTCAATTCTGTTTGTTTTTTTTCCAGGTGGAAATGTTTTTCCACATGGATGGGGTGATGTGGGATTTCCCGTGGGGTCAGTGAGGTTTGAGGGGCTGGGATAAGGAGAGGAGATGAGGGAATTCCCGCTTTTTCAGAGTTTAGGGATAATCTGGAGGATTCCATGGGATGGATGCTGGGAATTCTGGCTGGGAATGGGCAGGGAAATCCCTGCCCCAAAATCCTTTTTTTGGGGTTTTTTTTTGTGGGAATGGTTTAATGAGATTTTGGGAAGGAATTCCCAAAGAATCCAGGGCTGCCCCAGCACACCTGACACCTCTGGAATTCCCAAAATCCATCCTGGAATTGCAGCAAGGGTTAATTCCGGGAGCAGCGGGGATGGGAAGGGGCCGGGATAAATCCCAATTCCCAGTCGGAATTTTGGGGAGGAGGGACGAGAGGGAATGGAAAATCCTCCGGGATTTTGGGATGGGATCCAGCGGGAACGGCTGAAAAATTCCAGAGGGATTCCAGAATTCCCTCCCACCCCCGGCAGTTCTGCTGGATTTGGGATAGGGAGAAGGGGAAAAATTCCAGAGGGATTCCAGAATTCCCTCCCCCCTTCCCCGGCAGTCCTGCTGGATTTGGGATGGGGAGAAGGGGAAAAATTCCAGAATTCCCTCCCACCTTCCCCGGCAGTTCCGCTGGATTTGGGATCGGAAAAAGGGAATTTATGGGGGGAAATCGGGGAAGAAGCGGCGAATTCCTGGGGAATGCGGCGGGTCCTGGAAGGGGGGAGAATTCCAGAGGGATCCCAGAGCCACCCCCGGCAGTTCCACTTAACTTTTGGATGGAGAAAAGGGAATTTATGAGGAAAATCAGGAAAGAAGCGGCGAATTCCTCAGCCCCGGGTGGGGAGGGAAACTCCAGAGGGATCCCAGAATTTCCTTCCCCCGCTTCCCCGCTGAACTTTGGGATGGGGAGAAGGGAATTGATGGGGAAAACAGGTCAGGAAAAGCGGGGAAGGGAGGGAGGGAGGGAGGCGAAGGGGTTAAGCCCGGCCTAAGAGGGTGAGCTCAGGTAGGCCGGGCCTGGGGCTCCCCTTTCCAAGGGCTCCTGTTCCGAGCCCGCCCATTCCCAGCGCTATAAAAATCCCGCAATTCCAGCCCGCGGCTCCCGGAGGACGCGCACGTGCGAGCCGGAAAAACCGGGAATAAACCGGGATCAAAGCGCTTAAAAAAACAAAACAAAAAAAAAGAATAAAGCTAAAAAAAAATTTAAAAGGAAAGAACAAACCGGGCTTGAAAGCACCGGGAGCAGCTCTGCACCACCCCCAAAAATCGGGATAAATCCCCATAAAAATCCCAAACGGAGCTATGAGCGCTCGGAGCTGAGCATTCCCGTTTTTCCCAGCGGCATTCCCGATTTTTCCAGCGGCATTCCCGTCGTTGTTTGCAGCATGTCCTTCGCCATGCTGCGCTCGGCGCCGGGCCGGTTCCTGTACCCCGACATCAGCGCGCTGTCCGAGGACGAGGAGAACAGCGAGAGCTCCGGCTCGGAGGAGAAGCCGTTCCACATGGACGGGCCGGGATTCGGGATGAAGGGAGGCAAGCGGAGGAGCGGGAAGAGCCGGGGCAGGATGTCCCGGGAGCCGCGGCAGCGACACACGGCCAACGCCCGGGAGCGCGACCGCACCAACTCGGTGAACACGGCGTTCACGGCGCTGCGCACGCTGATCCCCACCGAGCCGGCCGACAGAAAGCTGTCCAAGATCGAGACGCTGCGCCTCGCCTCCAGCTACATCTCGCACCTGGGCAACGTCCTGCTGCTGGGCGAGGCGAGCGGCGGCGGGCAGCCGTGCCACGGGGCGGCGGGGGCGGCCGGAGCCGCGGGGTTCTACCCCGGGGGCAGCGCCTCGCCCCCCGGCAGGGACGGGGAGAGCGGGCAGCCGCGGCAGATCTGCACCTTCTGCCTCAGCAACCAGCGCAGGATGGTGAGTGGGGATTGGGAATGGGGTTTGGGATAGCGGGAATGGGGGATCTGCACCTTCTGCCTCAGCAACCAGCGCAGGATGGTGAGTCTGGGATTGGGAATGGGGTTTGGGAATGGGATTGGGGATCTGCACCTTCTGCCTCAGCAACCAGCGC
This sequence comes from Catharus ustulatus, assembly GCF_009819885.2. NCBI lineage: Eukaryota > Metazoa > Chordata > Aves > Passeriformes > Turdidae > Catharus > Catharus ustulatus. The sequence goes on from NC_046221.1 coordinate 164,130,564, forward strand.
AGGATGGTGAGTGGGGATTGGGAATGGGACTAGGATAATGGGAATGGGGTTTGGGAATGGGGATTGGGGATCCCAGCCCGGCAGATCTGCACCTTCTGCCTCAGCAACCAGCGCAGGATGGTGAGTGGGGATTGGGAATGGGGTTTGGGATAACGGGAATGGGGAATGGGGGATCCCAGCCCGGCAGATCTGCACCTTCTGCCTCAGCAACCAGCGCAGGATGGTGAGTCTGGGGTAATGGGATAATGGGAATGGGGTTTGGGAATGGGGATTGGGGATCCCAGCCTGGGGGATCTGCACCTTCTGCCTCAGCAACCAGCGCAGGATGGTGAGTGGGGACTGGGAATGGGGTTTGGGATAGCGGGAATGGGACTGGGGATCCCGGCAGATCTGCACCTTCTGCCTCAGCAACCAGCGCAGGATGGTGAGTGAGGGGTCTGGGATAGAGGGAATGGGGTTTGGGATAATGGGAATGGGGATCCCAGCCCGGCAGATCTGCACCTTCTGCCTCAGCAACCAGCGCAGGATGGGGAGTGAGATAATGGGATAGTGGGAATGGGGCTTGGGAATGGGGATTTGGGGTTTGAGATAACGGGAATGGGGATTGGGAATGGGATTTGGGGTTTGAGATAACGGGAATGGGGATTGGGAATGGGATTTGGGGTTGGGATAGCGGGAATGGGAATGGCAGATCCCAGCCCGGCAGATCTGCACCTTCTGCCTCAGCAACCAGCGCAGGATGGTGAGTGGGGGGTTTGGGATAATGGGAATGGGGTTTGGGATAGTGGGAATGTCGTGGGAGTGAAGGGAATGGGGACTGGGATAACAGGAATAGGACTGGGATTTGGGAATGGGGACTGGAATATGGGAATGAGGACTGGGATACCAGGAATGGGAACAGGACAGCAGGAATGCCGTGAGAGTGAAGGGAATGGGGACTGAAATTTGGGAATGAGGATTGGGATAGTGGGAATGCTGTGAGAATGAAGGGAATGTGTTTGGGATAACGGGAATGGGAATAGGACAGCAGGAATGCCGTGAGAGTGAAGGGAATGGGGACAGGTTAACAGGAAAAGGATTGGGGATTGGGATAATGGGATTGGGGTTTGGGAATGCCCTGAGAGTGAAGGGAATGGGTTTGGGGTTTGGGAATGGGGTTTGGGACACCAGGAATGGGAATAGGACAGCAGGAACGGCGTGAGAGTGAAGGGAATGGGGATTGGGGTTCGGGAATGGGGACTGGAATTTGGGAATGAGGACTGGGGTTTGGGAATATTGTGAGAGTGAAGAGAATGGGACTGGGATAACAGGAATAGGATTGGGGATTGGGAATGGGGACTGGGATTTGGGAATGGGGACTGGGATACTGAGAATGCCGTGAGAGTGAAGGGAATGGGAATTGGGATAATAGGAATAGGATTAGGGATTGGGAATGCGGATTTGGGAATGGGATTTGGGTATCCCAGCCCGGCAGATCTGCACCTTCTGCCTCAGCAACCAGCGCAGGATGGGGAGTGGGGATTGGGAATGGGGTCTGGGAATGGGGATAGGAGAGTGAAGGGAATGGGACTGGGGTTTGGGAATGGGGTTTGGGATAGCAGGAGTGGGAATAGGACAGCAGGAATGCCGTGAGAGTGAAGGGAATGGGATTGGGGTTTGAGAATGAGGACAGGGATACTGGGAATGTTGTGAGAGTGAAGAGAATGTGACTGGGATAGCGGGAATAGGAATAGGATAGCGGGAATGCCGTGAGAGTGAAGGGAATGGGGACTGGGATAACAGGAATAGGACTGGGGATTGGGAATCGGGATTGGAATTTGGGATTGGGGTTTGGGATAGCGGGAATGGGGATTTGGGGATCCCAGCCCGGCAGATCTGCACCTTCTGCCTCAGCAACCAGCGCAGGATGGTGAGTGAGGGGTTTGGGATAATGGGAATGGGGTTTGGGATAATGGGAATGTCATGGGAGTGAAGGGAATGGGGACTGGGATAACAGGAATAGGACTGGGATTTGGGAATGGGGACTGGAATATGGGAATGGGGACTGGGATACCAGGAATGGGAATAGGACAGCAGGACTGGCGTGAGAGTGAAGGGAATGGGGATTGGGGTTCGGGAATGGGGACTGGAATTTGGGAATGAGGACAGAGATACTGGGAATGCCGTGAGAGTGAAGAGAATCGGGACTGGAATTTGGGAATGAGGATTGGGATAGCAGGAATGCCGTGAGAGTGAAGGGAATGGGACTGGGATAACAGGAATGGGGATTGGAATTTGGGAATGAGGACAGGGATAGTGGGAATATCGTGGGAGTGAAAGAAATGGGGACAGGGATCCTGGAATGGGGACTGGGATAACGGGAATAGTGTGGGGATAAAGGGAATGGGGTCTGGGATTTGGGAATGAATTCCACAGGGATTCCATGAGGAATTGTGTTCCAGGATTTGGGAATGTTGTGGGAATTTGGGAATTGTGTTCCAGGATTTGGGATCTGGGCTGGGAATGAGGAGATCCCGTTCAGAGCTTCCCAAAAACTCGCTGATTCCCGGGTTTATCCCAGGGAAAATTCTGTTTATCTGCTCCAGGGGCAGCGGGAATTGTGTGCTGGGAATTTGGGAATGAATCCCAGGGAATACAGGGAATTGTGTCAGGAATTTGGGAATGAATCCCAGGAAATACAGGGAATTGTGTGCTGGGAATTTGGGAATGGATCCCATGGGAATGTGGGAATTGTGTGCTGGGAATTTGGGAATGAATCCCATGGGAATGTGGGAATTGTGTGCTGGGAATTTGGGAATGAATCCCATGGGAATGTGGGAATTGTGTGCTGGGAATTTGGGAATGAATCCCATGGGAATACAGGGAATTGTGTGCTGGGAATTTGGGAATGCTGAGGGGATAAAGGGGAATGGGATTTGGGATCTGCACTGGGAATGAGGAGTTCCCGTGTGGGGCTTCCCAAAAATCCAGAGAATTCAACGTACAGGAGCTCGCCGCTTCCCAAAAAACCAGAGATTCCCAAATTATCCTGGAAATTCGGGGTTTATCCCAGTTATTCCCGGGTTTATCCCAGTTATTCCCAGTTTATCCCAGTGTTTACCCACCCTGGGGATCACTGGGATGAGCGGGAATGCCAAGGGAAGAGAAGCACGGCACCAAAATCCATGGAAATTCCATGGGGAATCCATTTGAATTCCATGGGGAATCCATAGGAAATTCCATAGGAAATCCAGGGGAAATTCATAGGAATTCCAGGGGAAATTCAATAGGAAATTCCATGGAAAATTCCATAGGAAATCTAGGGGAAATTCATAGGAATTCCAAGGGGATTCCATAGGAAATCCAGGGGGATTCCATGGGGAATCCAGCAGAAATCCATTTGAATTCCATGGGGAAATCCAGGTGAAATTCCATAGGAAATCCATTTGAATTACATGGGAAATGCATGGAAAATTCCATGGAAATTCCATAGGAAATCCAGGGGAAATTCATAGGAATTCCAAGGGGAATTCCATAGGAAATTCCATGGAAAATTCCATAGGAAATCCAGGGGAAATTCATAGGAATTCCAAAGGGAATTCCATAGGAAGTTCCATAGGAAATCCAGGGGAAATCCATAGGAATTCCAAGGGGAATTCCATGGGGAAATCCAGGTGAAATTCCATAGGAAATCCAGGGGAAATTCCATAGGAAATCCAGGGGAAATTCCATGGGTTATCAATAGGAAATTCCATAGGAATTCCATGGGGAATCCAGGTGAAATTCCATAGGAAATCCATAGGAAATTCCATAGGAAATCCAGAGGAATTCCATGGGGAATCCTCAGGAAAAACAGGCGGGGATGGGAAATCCCAGTGCTCCAGGTTTTCCAGTGCCAGGGATCCCAGTTCCCAATCCCAGTGCTCCCAGTGCCCCTGGCCATGATTCCCTGGATTTAGGGATTCCCTGAATTTTGGGATTCCCTCTCCTCTCCCAATTCCCTGGAATTTGGGGATTTCTTTTCCTTTTTTTCCCTGGATTTTGGGATTTCCCTGCAGGTGGATTTTCCTGCCACATCCCAAATTCCCAAATCCCCAGGAATTCCCCAGGGGCATCCTGAGGGCAGAGGGGCAGGAAAAAATCCTTGGGATCATCCAACTGCCCATCCTCAATTTGGGATTAATTCCTAAAAAATCCCATCATTAAATTTCCATCAATCCAAATAATTTCCATCCTTTATTTCCCATCAGTCCCAATAATTCCCATCCCAATTTCTGGATCAATTCCTATAAAATCCCATCCTTCATTTGGGATCAATCCAAATAAATTCTAATCCATAATTTCCCATCAGTCCCAATAATTCCCATCCCAAATTTTCCATCAATCCCAATCAATCCCATCACCAGTTCTGGATCAATCCCAGTAAATCTCAGCTTTAATTTCACAATTCCCATAAATTCCCAGTGTCAATTTTCCATCCATCCCAATAAATTCCAATCCTTGATTTTGGATCAATCCCAGTAATTCCCATCCTTAATTTGGGATCAATTCCTATAAAATTCCAGTCAAGGATGGAATTGGGGCTGGAACTGGATCTGGAATTAGAACTGGATTTAAAACTGGAATTGGGGCTGGAATTAAAACTGGAATTAGAACTGGAATCTGGTCTGGAATTAGAATTGGAATTTGGGATGGAATTAGGGCTGGAATTGGGACTGGAACTGAGTCTGGAATTAGAACTGGAATTGGGGCTGGAATTAAAACTGGAATTAGAAGTGGATTTAAAACTGGAATTAGGGCTGGAATTAGAACTGGAACTGGGGCTGGAATTTAAACTGGAGTTAGAACTGGATTTAGAACTGGAATTAGGGTTGGAATTGGGGCTGGAACTGGGTCTGGAATTAGAACTGGATTTTGAACTGGAATTACAACTGGAATTGGGGTTGGAATTAAAACTGGAATCAGAACTGGAGTTAGAAATGGAGTTAAAACTGGAATTGGGGATGGAATTAGAACTGGAATTAGAACTGGATTTAAAACTGGAATTAGGGCTGGAACTGAGTCTGGAATTAGAACTGGAATTAAGGATGGAATGGGGGCTGGAATTAGAACTGGAATTAGGGCTGGAATTAGAACTGGAATTGGGGCTGGAACTGGGACTGGAATTAAAGATGGAATTAGGGCTGGAATTAAAACTGGAATTAGACCTGGAGTTAGAACTGGAATTGGGGCTGGAATTAGAATCTGAATTTGGGCTGGACTTAGGGCTGGAATTAGAGCTGAGACTGAGTCTGGAATTAGAAGAGGAATTAAGGATGGAATTGGGGCTGGAATTAAAACTGGAATTAGAATCGGAATTTGGGATGGAATTAGGGCTCCAATTGGAACTGGAATTAAACCTGGAATTAGGGATGGAAAAATCCTCCCTAAAATCCTCTCCCCATTCCAAAAATCCCTGAAATCCTTCGTGAGCTCCAAAGATCCCAAAATATCCTCCCTCAAATCCTCTCCCTGCCCTAAAAATCCCAAAAATCCTCCTCCCATCCCAAAGATCCCAAAAAAACCTTCCTCAAATGCTTCTCCTGTCCCAAAAATTCCAAAAAATCCTCCCTAAAAATTCCCTTGGGGATTTGGGATCCAGGGAATCAGGAGGGGGAATCCCAAAATCCAAGGAAAAGGAAAAAAAGGAAATCCTGAATTCCTGGGAATCGAGGACATGGAGGAGAGGGAATCCCAAATTTCAGGGAATTGGGAGAGGAAATCCCAAAATTCCAGGGAATTTGGGAGAGATAAAGGAATTCCCATCTGGAATCCCCTCAGGATCCAGAGGGAAATTGGGATCCAGGAGGATTTTAGGCTAAAATTAGGAATTAGGGAATAATTTAGGATAGAATTTTGTTAGGGAAAAGAAATTTCCCTCTGGAATTTCCTCAGGATCCTGGAGGGGATTTGGGATCTTTTCCCTCTTTCCACATCCAGGTGTTTTCATGGAAAAAATTCCAGATTTAAGCACAGATGAGCAGGAATTCCCTGAGATTCCCAAATCCAGGAATTTCCCCATTTTCTCCCTTCCCACATCCAGATTTTTCATGGAAAAATTCCCAGATTCAGGCACAGGAATTCCATGAAATCCCCAAATCACTCAGAACCAGGAACTTCCCTGAGTCATTCCCATTTTTCCTGATTTTCCCCCTTCCCACATCCAGATTTTTCCATGGATAAATTCCCAGATTTAAGCACAGGAGAGCAGGAATTCCCTGAGATTCCCAAATCCAACACTCTCCATGAGCTATTCCCACTTTTCCCCCCTTCCAATATCCAGATTTTCCATAGAAAAAATCTCAGATTCAGGCACTGGGAAACAAAAATTCCCTGAGATTTCCAAATCCAAGACTCCCAGCTATTCCCACTTTTTCCCCTTTCCCATATCCAGATTTTCCATGGAAAAATTCCCAGATGAGCAGGAATTCCCTGAGATTCCCAAACCCAGAAACTTTCCTGCTTTTCCCACTTCCCACATCCTGGTTTTTCCATAGAAAATAAATCCCAGATTTAAGCACAGATGAGCAGGAATTCCCTGAGATTCCCAAATCCAGGAACTTCCCTGAGCTATTCCCATTTTTCCCCCCTTTCCCTCTTCCCACATCCAGGTTTTCCATAGAAAAATTCCCAGATTTAAGCAGGAATTCCCTGAGATTCCCAAACCCAGGAACTTCCCTGAGCCATTCCCACTTTTCCTGCTTTTCCCCCTTCCCACATCCTGGTTTTTTCATAGAAAAAAAATCCCAGATTTAAGCAAAGGGAAACAAAAATTCCCTGAGATTCCCAAATTCAGAAACTTCCCTGCTTTTCCCCCTTCCCATATTCAAGTTTTCCATGGAAAAAAAATCTCAAATTCAAACACAGATGAGCAGGAATTCCCTAAGATTCCCAAATCCAGGAACTTTCCCTGAGCCATTCCCATTTTTCCCCCCTTTCCCTCTTCCCACATCCAGGTTTTCCATAGAAAAAATCCCAGATTTAAGCAGGAATTCCCTGAGATTCCCAAACCCAGGAATTTCCCTGATTTTCCCCTTCCAATATCCAAATTTTCCATGGAAAAACTCCCAGATTTGAGCAGGAATTCCCCGATATTCCCGAATCCCGGGCTCTCCCCGCTCCATCCCCCCTCCCCCGCCCCATCCCGAATTTCCAGCTGCCAGGTGAGAGGGAAAAGCTCGGCGGGATTTTCCCAATCCCCGTTTCCGCTCCAGACGGCCCCGAGCTCCCGGGGATTGAACATCTGGGAAATCGGAGCAGAATTCCCCCTTTTCCCTCCCCTCCCACCCCCGGGAACAAAGGGAGAGCCGGGGCCGCACGTGCGGGGAGGGAAACCGGGATGGGGCCGGGATCGGGAGAGGGAGGGATCCCAAAAAAAAAAATAGGGATGGGAGGGGGATTGGATCCCAAAAAAATAGGGATGGGGCAGGGAATGGATCCCAAAAAACTGGGGATGGAAAAAGGGAGAGGGGTCGGGATGGGGACAGGGGAGGGATGGATCCCAAAAAACTGGGATGGGAATGGGATTGGATCCCAAAAAATGAGGATGGGAATGGGATTGGATCCCAAAAAATGGGGATGGGAATTAGGAGAGTTTTGGGATGGGGATGGAACAGGAATTGGATCCCAAAAAACACAGGGATGGAAAATGGGAGAGGGGCTGGAATGGGGATGGATCCCAAAAAACAGGGATGGGAATGGAAGTGGATCCAAAAAAACGGGATGGAAATTGGGAGAGGAGTCTGGGATGGATCCCAAAAAAACCGGGGTGGGAATGGGACTGGATCCCAAAAAATGGGGATGGAAAACAGGAAAGGGGCTGGGGGAGAGGGATGGATCCCAAAAAAATCAGAATAGGAATGGAATTGGATCCCAAAAAATGGGGATGGAAAAAGGGAGAGGAGCTGGAATGGGATTGGATCCCAAAAAACTGGAAGGGAAAACGGGAGAGGGGCCGGGATGGATCCCAAAAAACTGGGATGGGAATGGAACTGGATCCCAAAAAATGGGTATGGGGCAGGGAATGGATCCCAAAAAATGGGAATGGAAAATGGATGAGGGGTCGGGATGGGGACAGGGGAGGGATGGATCCCAAAAAATGGGATGGGAATGGGACTGGATCCCAAAAACAGAGATGGGAATGGGATTGGATCACAAAAAATGGGGATGGGAATTAAATTGGATCCCAAAAAAATGGGAATGGAAACCAGGAGAGAGGCCGGAATGGGGAGGGATCCCAAAAAAACGGGGTGGGAAGAGAATTGGATCCCAAAAAATGGGGATGGAAATTGGGAGAGGGGTCTGGGATGGGGGGGATGGATCCCAAAAAACTGGGATGGGAATGGGATTGGATTCCAAAAAACCAGGATGGGAATTAGTTTTGGGATGGGGATCCCAAAAAACCAGGATGGGAATGGAACTGGATCCCAAAAAATGGGGATAGGAGTGGGATTGGATCCCAAAAAATGGGGATGGAAAACAGGAGAGGGGCCAGGATGGAATAGGATCCCAAAAAACAGAGATAGAGCAGGGATTGGATCCCAAAAAACAGGGATGGGAATGGGATTGGATCCCAAAAAACTGAGATAGGAATAGAATTGGATCCCAAAAAACTGGGGATGGGGATGGGATTGTATCCCAAAAAATGGGGATGGAAAACGGGAGAGGGACCAGGATGGGGACAGGGGAGGGATGGATCCCAAAAAATGGGGATGGAGCAGGAACTGGATCCCAAAAAACTGGGATGGGAGTGGGATTGGATCCCAAAAGAATGGGATGGGAATGGGATTGGGATCCCAAAAAACAGGGATAGGGCAGGGAATGGATTCCAAAAAACCACGGGGATACAAAATAGGAGAGGTGCCGGGATGGGGATGGATCCCAAAAAACCGGGATAGGAATGGGATTGGATCCCAAAAAATGAGGATGGGAATGGGATTGGATCCCAAAAAATGGGGATGGGAATTAGGAGAGTTTTGGGATGGGGATGGAACAGGAATTGGATCCCAAAAAACACAGGGATGGAAAATGGGAGAGGGGTCGGGATGGGGACAGGGGGGGATGGATCCCAAAAGATTGGGATAGGAACAGACCTGGATCCCAAAAGAATGGGATGGGAATGGGATTGGATCCCAAAAAACAGGGATGGGGCAGGGAATGGATCCCAAAAAACCACGGGGATAGAAAATAGGAGAGGGGCCGGGATGGGGATGGATCCCAAAAAACTGGGATGGGAGTTAGAAGAGTTTTGGGATGGGGATGGAACAGGAATTGGATCCCAAAAAACCGGGATGGGAATGGGATAGGATCACAAAAAACAGGGATGGGGCAGGGATTGGATCCCAAAAAATGGGGATGAAAATTGGGAGAGGGGTCTGGGATGGGGGGGATGGATCCCAAAAAAAGGGGATGGGAATGGAACTGGATCCCAAAAAATGGGGCAGGGATTGGATCCCAAAAAACGGGAATGGAAAATGGGAGAGGGGTCGGGATGGGGACAGGGGAGGGATGGATCCAAAAAAAATGGGATGGGAATGGGACTGGATCCCAAAAAATGGGGATGGGAATTAGGACAAGTCTAGGATGGAACTGGATCCCAAAAACGGGGATAGGAATAGAACTGGATCCCAAAAAACAGGGATGGAAAACAGGAGAGGGGCTGGGATGGGGATGGATCCCAAAAAAATGGGATGGGAATGGAACTGGATCCCAAAAAATGGGTATGGGGCAGGGAATGGATCCCAAAAAATGGGAATGGAAAATGGGAGAGGAGCTGGGATGGGGATGGATCCCAAAAAATGGAGATAGGAGTCGGATAGGATCACAAAAAATCCAGGATGGGGCAGGGATTGGATCCCAAAAAATGGAATGGGGATGGAACTGGATCCCAAAAAATGGGTATGGGGCAGGGAATGGATCCCAAAAAATGGGAATGGAAAACGGGAGACGGGTCAGGATGGGGACAGTGGGGGATGGATCCCAAAAAACTGGGATGGGAATGGGACTGGATCCCAAAAACAGAGATGGGAGGGGGATTGGATCCCAAAAACCGAGACAGGAATGGCATTGGATCAAAAAAAAACAGGGATGGGGCAGGGATTGGATCCCAAAAAATGGGGATGGGATGGGGATAGATCCCAAAAAACGGGGATGGGAGTGGGATTGGATCCCAAAAAATGGGGATGGGGGAAGGATTGCATCCCAAAAAACAGGAAGAGAAAACAGGAGAGGGGCTGGAATGGGATTGGGTCCCAAAAAAACGGGATGGGAATGGGATTGAATCCCAAAAAACCTGGAGGGGGCAGGGATTTGATTCCAAAAAACAGGGATGGGAATGGAACTGGATCCCAAAAAATGGGGATGGAAAATAGGAGAGGGGTCGGGATGGGGATGGATGGATCCCAAAAAACCGGGATGGGGATGGGATCAGGAGGGAGGGATCCCAAAAAAAAATAGGGATGGGAATGGAACTGGATCCCAAAAAATGAGGATGGGAATTAGGAGAGTTTTGGGATGGGGATGGAACAGGAATTAGATCCCAAAAAATGGAGATGGAAAACGGGAGAGGGGCTGGAATGGGGATGGATCCCAAAAAACAGGGATGGGAATGGAAGTGGATCCAAAAAAACGGGATGGAAATTGGGAGAGGGGTCTGGGATGGATCCCAAAAAAACGGGATGGGAATGGGACTGGATCCCAAAAAATGGGGATGGAAAACGGGAGACGGGTCAGGATGGGGACAGTGGGGGATGGATCCCAAAAAACTGGGATGGGAATGGGACTGGATCCCAAAAACAGAGATGGGAGGGGGATTGGATCCCAAAAACCGAGATAGGAATGGCATTGGATCAAAAAAAACCAGGGATGGGGCAGGGATTGGATCTCAAAAAATGGGGATGGGATGGGGATAGATCCCAAAAAATGGGGCAGGGATTGGATCCCAAAAAATGGGGATGGAAAACGGGAGAGGGGCCGGGATGGATCCCAAAAAAACGGGATGAGATTGGGATTGGATCACAAAAAAAATGAGATGGAAAAGGGGAAAAGTCTGGGATGGGGACAGATCCCAAAAAAAATGGGGATAGGAGTGGGATTGGATCCCAAAAAATGGGGATGGGGCAGGAATTGGATCCCAAAAAATGGGATGGGAGTGGGATTGGATCCCAAAAAACAGGGATAGGAACATAATTGGATCCCAAAAACATGGGGATGGAAAAGGGGAAAGGTCTGGGATGGGGATGGGAATTAAATTGGATCCCAAAAAACCGGGATGGGAGTGGGATTGGATTCCAAAAAATGGGGATGGAGCAGGAACTGGATCCCAAAAAACAGGGATGGGAATGGGATTGGATCCCAAAAAACCAGGATGGAAAAGGGGAAAGGTCTGGGATGGGGATGGGAATTAAATTGGACCCCAAAAAACAGGGATGGAAAACAGGAGAGGAGCTGGGATGGGGAGGGATCCCAAAAAACTGGGATGGGAATGGGACTGGATCCCAAAAAACAGGGATGAGGCAGGGATTGGATCCCAAAAAATGGGGATGGAAAAGGGGAGAGGGGTCTGGGATGGGGATGGATCCCAAAAAATGGGATAGGAATGGGATTGGATCCCAAAAAATGGGGGATGGAGCAGGAATGGATCCAAAAAAACAGGGATGAGAGTGGGATTGGATCCCAAAAAATGGAGATGGAAATTGGGAGAGGGGCCAGGATGGAATAGGATCCCAAAAAACAGAGATAGAGCAGGGATTGGATCCCAAAAAACAGGGATGGGAATTAGGAGAGGGGCTGGTTTTACGGGGAGTGGTACTGGCGGCACTGGGAAGGGATTCCAGCAGAAATTCCTGGGAATGGATCCTGAGAGAATTCCCCAAAAATGTGATCCTGGGAAAATTCCCTGGGAATGTGATCCAGGAGAATTCCCTGGGAATGAGATCCTGAGAGAATTCCCAGGAATCCCAATCCAATCTCCTTTCCCTCCCGCAGAGCAAAGACCGGGACAGGAAGACGGGACAGCTCCGGAGCTAGGCCGGGAATTCCAGCCGGGAATTCCAGCTGGGAAAAGCCCCACTGGAGGATTCCTGGATCCAGGGACCTTTTCCTGCCTGATCCCATCAGGAAGAGCGGCACCAACATTCCAGAGGATCCCACAGGACCCCGAGGATGTGCCAGAATTCCGGGGAATTCCAGGGAATGAACCCAGAGAGCGCCAGGGACGGGGGAGCCGCTCTGGGAATTCCTGCCTGTGGATCTCTGGGATCTGCTCCAGGAATCCCTGGGAATTCCTGCCTGTGGATCTCTGGGATCTGCTCCAGGAATCCCTGGGAATTCCTGCCTGTGGAACACCTGGATCTCTGGGATCTGCTCCAGGAATTCCTGCCTCTGGAAATCTTGGATCTGCTCCGGGAATTGCTGCCTGTGGAACTCTTGGATCTCTGGGATCTGCTCCAGGAATCCTTTGGAATTCCTGTCCTGGGATTCTGGATCACAGAACACTTGGATCTCTCAAATCCACTCCTGGAATTATCAGGAATTCCTGCCCCTCATGGACTTGGATCTCCAGGATCTGCTCCAGGATTCCCTGAGAATTCCTGTCTCAGGATTCTGGATCACAGAACACTTGGATCTCTTGGATCTGCTCTGGGAATCCTCGGAAATTTCTGCCTGTGGAACTTTTGGATGTCCAGGATCTGCTCCAGGAATCCTCAGGAATTCCTGCCCCTCATGGAACTCTTGGATCCACCCAGGAATGCTTGGGAATTCTGGGATTGTGGATCATGGAACACTTGGATCTCTTGGATCCACTTGGGAATTCCTGCCTGTGGAACTCTTGGATCTCTTGGATCAACTCCAGGAATCCTTGGGAATTCCTGTCCTGGGATTCGGGATCCTGGACCATTTGGATCTCTGGGATTCACTCTGGGAATTCCTGCCCCTCATGGAACACTTGGATCTGTTTGGGAATCCTTGGGAATTCCTCGGAATCCCTGCCCCAGGATTCCTGCCTGTGGAACACTTGGATCTCTGGGATCTGCTTCCCACTCGATCCCAGAATTGATCCTGGAACTGATCCTGGAATTGATTTCCCAGAACTGATTCCAGCACTAATTCCAAAACTGATCCCAGAACTGAACCTGGAACTGATCCTGGAATTTATTTCCCTGACCTTTATTTCCCTGATTTCCTGGAATTATATCAGAACTGATCCCAGAACTGATTCCCTTGAACTGATCCCAGAACTGATCCCAGAATTGATCCTGGAACTGATTTTCCTGATTTCCCAGAACTGATTTCCCAGAACTGATCCTGGAACCGATTTCCTGGAACTAATCCCAGAATTGATCCTGGAACTGATTTTCCAGAATTGATCCCAGAACTGAACCTGGTACTAATCCCAGAACTGATTTCCCTGAACTGATCCTGGAATTGATTCCAGAACTGATCCCAGATTTGATCCTGGAACTGATCCTGGAATTGATTTCCCAGAACTGATCCTGGAATTGATTTCCTAGAATTGATCCCAGAACTGATCCCAGAATTGATCCTGGAGCTGATTTTCCTGAACTGATTTCCCGGAATTGATCCCAGAACTAAACCTGGTACTAATCCCAGAATTGATTTCCCTGAACTGATTCTGGAATTGATCCTGGAACTGATTTCCCAGAATTGATCCCAGCACTAATCCCAAAACTGATCCCAGAATTTAACCTGGAACTGATCCTGGAATTGATTTCCCTGAACTGATATCCTGGAACTGATCCCGGCACTAATCCCAGAATTGATCCTGGAACTGATTTTCCTGAACTGATTTCCCGGAATTGATCCCAGAACTGATTTCCCTGAACTGATCCCGGAGTGTGGGGTATTGGGGGGAGGGGGCTGCATTTTTTAATTTTTTTTTTTTTTTTGGGAATTATCAATCACATGCTGGAATTTCATGTTGTTGATGTGGGAATTAATTAAATCCGGAATTTGTGTCATTAACCGGGAATGTGGGTCATGACCCTTGAGAGAATTCCTTCCTTTCCCTTTTTCCTTTTCTCTTTTCCTTTTCCCTTTTCCCTTCTGGTCACATCCACAGGGATGGGAATTCCTGGGAATGGGGATTCCAGCCCGGAATTCCAACCCTTTCCAGGGAAATATTCCTGAAAATCCCAACCCAAGGCCGTTCCCTCTGCTTCTGTCCCTGTTACCAAACTTTCCCAACCTTTCCCAGCATGTCCCAACCTTTCCCAGCATTTTCCACCCTTTTCCATCCCTTCCCAGCATTTTCCAGTCTTTCCCACTTTTTCCAACCCTTCCCAACGTCTCCCAGCCCTTCCCAACCTTTTCCAGCCTTTTCCAAACTTTTCCAGCCTTTTCCAGCCCTTCCCAAACTTTTCCAGCCCTTCCCAAACCTTTTCCAAACTTTTCTAGCCTTTCCCAACCCCTCCCAGCCTTTCCCAACCCTTCCCAACCTTTCCCAGCCTCTCCCAGCATTTTCCACCCTTTTCCAAACTTTTCCAGCCCTTCCCAACCTTTCCCAAACTTTTCCAGCCTTATCCAACCTTTCTCAGCCTTTCCCAATCTTTTCCAACATTTTCCAGCCTTTTCCAACCTCTCCCAACCTTTCCCAGCCTCTCCCAGCATTTTCCAACTTTTCCCAAACTTTCCCAGCCTTTCCCAGCCTCTCCCAGCATTTTCCAGCCTTTTCCAACCTTTCCCAACTTTTTCAACCTTTCCCAGCATTTTCCAGCCCTTCCCAAACCTTTTCCAAACTTTTCCAGCCTTTTCCAACCTTACCCAGCCATTCCCAAACTCTCCCAGCATTTTCCAGCCTTTTCCAACCTCTCCCAGCCTTTTCCAAACTTTTCCAACCTTTCCCAGCATTTCCCAACCTTTCCCAGCATTTTCCACCCTTTTCCAAACTTTTCCAGCCATTCCCAACCTTTCCCAGCCTCTCCCAGCATTTTCCAGCCCTTCCCAACATTTTCCAACCTTTCCCAGCATTTCCCAAACTTTTCCAACCTTTCCCAGCCATTCCCAGCATTTTCCAACCTTTCCCAGCCCTTCCTAATCTTTCCCAACCTTTCCCAACTTTTCCCAGCCTTTTTCAACCTTTCCCAGCACCTTCCAGCCTTTTCCAACTTTTCCCAGCATTTTCCAGCCTTTCCCAAACTTTTCCAGCCTTATCCAAACTTTCCCAGTCTCTCCCAGCATTTTCCAAACTTTTCCAGCCTTTCCCAGCCCTTCCCAGCCTTTCCCAGCATTTTCCAACCTTTTCCAACTTTTCCCAACTTTTCCAGCCTTATCCAAACCTTTCCAGCCTTTCCCAGCATTTTCCACCCTTTCCCAGCCCTTCCCAACCTTTTCCAAACTTTTCCAGCCTTTTCCAACCTTTCCCAGCCATTCCCAACCTCTCCCAGCATTTTCCAGCCTTTTCCAACTTTTCCCAACCATTCCCAGCCTTTTTCAACCTTTTCCAGCCTTTCCCAGCACTATCCAACCTTTCCCAGCATTTTTCCAACCGCTTCCAGCCTTTCCCAAATTTCCCCAGCATTTTCCAGTCTTTCCCATCCTTGTCCTGCATTTCCCAACCTTTTCTACCTTTCCCAACCTTTCCCAACTTCCCCCAGCCTTTTCCAAACTTTCCCAGCCTCTCCCAGCATTTTCCAGCCTTTCCCAACCTGTTCCAGTGTTTCCCAACCTGTTCCAGCGTTTCCCAACCTTTCCCAACTGTTCTGAGCATTTTCCAGCCTTTCCCAAACTTTTCCTACCTTTCCCAGCCCTTCCCAACCTTTTCCAGCCTTATCCAAACTTTTCCAGCCTCTCCCAGCTGCTCCCCCCTCCCCACCCCAGCAGGATCAACAAAAACCCTCCAGATGCAGCCAGGAGCATTCCCATGGAATTCCAGAGGAATCCAGCACTCCCTGACCCCACAAACCCCGAGTGGATCCCATCCTTTATTCCCAGGGATCATTCCCGGCTCATTCCCGGTTTCCCCCGGCAGAGCCCGGCCCGGGATGATTTTTTATTTTTTATTTTTTTTTTTTTTTCCGGGACATTTTTTCTCCATGAAATCAGCGGAGGCTCCTGGATCCCGGCACGTCCCGGCCTTGGCTCCCGCGGGATGGCCCCGAGCCCGCTCCCGCTGCCAGCCCGGCGGCTCCTGGAATTCAGCAGCTCAGGAATTCGGGCCCCAGGCCCGGGATGGCTCCGGAGAGGGGGAGGAAATTTTTTGGGATTCGCCGCCACTAAAAACCGGGAGCTGCTCCCGATTTCCCTGCGGGCCAGGGAGACCCAAACTGGATAAATTGGGAATTTTGGGGGATACCAGTTCGGATTCCCTCTGGAATGTCCCCCCGGGGGTAGCTCCAGGTTCAGGAAATCTGGGAATTCCTGGGGTTGGAAAAAAGCTCTGGAGCCTCCCGGGTCGATCCCGGCTGTGTCCCCATCCCACAGGCACAGAAATGGGAATTCCAGAGGGAATATTCCCAAAAAATCCCCATCGGGATGCCAGGGATGCCCCCGCTGCCAGAATTCCCAAAAATCCCTTTTATGTTCCAAGAGAGTGATTTGTGAAGCCAGAATTCCCAAAAATCCCTTTTACACTCCATGAGAGGTGTTTGGGATGCCAGAATTCCCAAATATTCCTTTTATATTCCAGGAGAGGAGTTTGGGATGCCAGAATTCCTAAAAATTCTTTCCACACTCCAGGAGAACAATTTGGGACACCGGAATTCCCAAAAATCCCTTTTTAATTCCAAGAGAGTGATTTAGGATGCCAGAATTCCCAAAAATCCCTTCCATACTCCATGAGAGTGGTTTGGGATGCCAGAATTCCCAAAATTCCCTTTTATATTCCAGGAGAGGGGTTTGGGATGCCAGAATTCCCAAAAATCCCTTTTACACTCCAGGAGAACAATTTGGGATGCCAGAATTCCCAAAAATCCCTTCCATGCTCCTTGAGATCTGGACAGAAATTTAGGATGCAGGCAGGACAGGACCCAGGAATGGCTTCCAATGGAATGTTGGGATTTTGGGATGGAATTCCCAAAGAATCTGAGGCTGCTCCAGCCCTGGAACATCCTGGGAGAGCGGAGCCGTCCCTGCCCATGGGATGGGACAATCCCAAAAATCCTAAAATCCTGTTCATCCCAAATTTTCCAGGAGTCCCTGATGCCCCTGGAGTGTTCCCAGCTCCCATTCCCAAGGAATTCCAGTCCCAATTCCCAGTTCCTGGCCATTCCTAAGGAACCCCAGTCCCAATTCCCAAGAAATCCCAGTCCCCATTCCCAAGAAATCTCAGTCCCCATTCCCAATGTATCCCAGCTCCAATTCCCATTCCCGGGCCATTCCCAGTGAATCCCAGTCCTCATTCCCAGTCCCAATTCCCAAGGAATCCCAGTCCCAATTCCTGGCCATTCCCAAGAAATCCCAGTCCCAATTCCCAAGGAATCCCAGTCCCCATTCCTGGCCATTCCCAAGGAATCCCAGTCCCCATTCCCAGTGAGTCCCAGTCTCCATTCCCAATTCCTGGCCATTCCCAGTGAATCCCAGTCCCCACTCCCAAGGAATCCCAGTCCCCATTCCCTTTCCTGGGCCATTTCCATTCCTAGTGAATTCAACCCCCATTCCCATTCCCAGCCATTCCAAGGAATCCCAGTCTCCATTCCCAATTCCTGGCCATTCCCAGTGAATCCCAGTCCCCATTCCTGGCCATTCTCAAGAAATCCCAGTCCCCATTCCCAAGGAATCCCAGTCCCCATTCCCAAGGAATCCCAGTCCCCATTCCTGGCCATTCCCAGTGAACTCCAGCTCCAATTCCCATTCCAGGGCCATTCCCAGTGAACCCCAGTCCCCATTCCCAGTGAGTCCCAGTCCCAATTCTCAATTCCTGGCCATTCCCAGTGAATCCCAGTCCCCAATTCCCAAGGAATCCCAGTCCCAATTCCTGGCCATTCCCAAGAAATCCCAATCCCCATTCCAAGGAATCCCAGTCTCAATTCCTGGTCATTCCCAAGGAATCCCAGTCCCAATTCCTGGCCATTCCCAAGAAATCCCAGTCCCAATTCCTGGCCATTCCCAAGAAATCACAGTCCCAATTCCCAAGGAATCCCAGTCCCCATTCCTAGCCATTCCAAGGAATCCCAGTCTCCATGCCCAATTCCTGGCCATTCCCAGTGAATCCCAGTCCCCATTCCTGGCCATTCTCAAGAAATCCCAGTCCCCATTCCCAAGGAATCCCAGTCTCAATTCCTGGCCATTCCCAAGAAATCCCAGTCCCAATTCCTGGCCATTCCCAGTGAACCCCAGCTCCAATTCCCATTCCAGGGCCATTCCAAGGAATCCCAGTCCCAATTCCCAAGGAACCCCAGTCTCAATTCCTGGCCATACCCAAGGAATCCCAGTCCCAATTCCCAAGGAATCCCAGTCCCCATTCCCAAGGAATCCCAGTCTCAATTCCTGGCCATACCCAAGGAATCCCAGTCCCAATTCCTGGCCATTCCCAGTGAACCCCAGCTCCAATTCCCATTCCAGGGCCATTCCAAGGAATCCCAGTCCCAATTCCCAAGGAACCCCAGTCTCAATTCCTGGCCATACCCAAGGAATCCCAGTCCCAATTCCCAAGGAATCCCAGTCCCCATTCCCAAGGAATCCCAGTCTCAATTCCTGGCCATACCCAAGGAATCCCAGTCCCAATTCCTGGCCATTCCCAGTGAACCCCAGCTCCAATTCCCATTCCAGGGCCATTCCAAGGAATCCCAGTCCCAATTCCCAAGGAACCCCAGTCTCAATTCCTGGCCATACCCAAGGAATCCCAGTCCCAATTCCCAAGGAATCCCAGTCCCCATTCCCAAGGAATCCCAGTCTCAATTCCTGGCCATACCCAAGGAATCCCAGTCCCATTCCCAGTGAGTCCCAGTCCCCATTCCTGCCCATTCCCAAAGAATCCCAGTCCCAATTCCCAAGGAATCCCAGTCTCAATTCCCAGTAAATCCCAGCCCCCCTTCCCAGTGAATCCCAGTCCCTATTCCCAGTGAATCCCAGTCCCCATTCCCTTTCCTGGGCCATTTCCATTCCTAGTGAATTCAACCCCCATTCCCATTCCCAGCCATTCCAGTGAATCCCAGTCTCCATTCCCAATTCCTGGCCATTCCCAGTGAATCCCAGTCCCCATTCCTGGCCATTCCCAAGAAATCCCAATCCCCATTCCAAGGAATCCCAGTCTCAATTCCTGGTCATTCCCAAGGAATCCCAGTCCCAATTTCTGGTCATTCCCAGTGAATCCCAGTCCCAATTCCCAAGGAATCCCAGTCCTCCTTCCCAATTCCTGGCCACTCCCAAGGAATCCCAGTCCCAATTCCTAGCCATTCCCAAGGAATCCCAAACCCAAGGAACCCCAGTCCCAATTCCTGGCCATTCCAAGGAATCCCAGTCCCCATTCCTGGGCATTCCCAAGGAATCCCAGCTCCAATTCCCATTCCAGGGCTATTCCCAGTGAGCCCCAGTCCCCATTCCCAGTGAGTCCCAGTCCCAATTCCCAATTCCTGGCCATTCCCAGTGAATCCCAGACCCAATTCCCAAGGAATCCCAGTCCCCGTTCCCAATTCCTGGCCATTCCCAAGGAATCTCAGTCCCAATTCCCAGTGACTCCCAGCCCCCATTCCCACTCCCAGTGACTCCCAGCCCCCATTCCATCCCAGCCCCCATTTCCATTCCATCCCAGCCCCCATTCCCAGCCTCTGGAACGAGCTGCCGGGCTCCCACCTGATCCATCAGCAGCTGCTCCCGGCCATTCCCGGCCCCGCACCTGCAATTCCTGCCGGGAACCACATGTGACCCCTCCTGTGATCCCTGATTTATTCCCTGCCAGCCTCTCCCCCCTTTCCCGGGGAATTGCTGCCAGCTGGGACCGGCCCCCCACGCCATCCCAAAAAACCCGAATCCCAATAAAACACAAAGCAGGGAGGCAGCCCCGCGCTCCCCACGCTGCTTTTTCCAGCTTTTTTCCAGCTTTTCCCGGTTTCCCCCCCGCCTGGCCGCTGTCCGGGCGCTTCCCGAGGCTCTCCAGGTGCGGAGGGAAGTTTGGGAAGCGCTGGAAGCGGCGGCGCCTCCCCCGTGTCCGTCTGCGGCGGGAGCGGGAGCAGGAAGCCAAATCCGCCTCTGGAATTCTTCACTCGCTCCTCGTTGGCGGCTCCCGCGGGATGCGGGGTCAGGCTCGCTGCGTTCAGCGCGGCTCGGCTCGGCTCGGCTCGGGTTACACAGCAAGGGCTGAGCGCGGCTCGGGTTACACGGCTCGGCCCGGCTCGGTTCGGCTCGGCTCGGGTTACACAGCATGGCCCGGCTCGGCTCGGGTTACACAGCGCGGGCTGAGCCCGGCTCGGCTCGGCTCGGGTTACACGGGCTGGAGCCCGGTTCGGCTCGGCTCGGGTTACACAGTGAGGGCTCAGCCCGGCTCGGCTCAGTTCGGCTCGGTTTACACGGCCCGGGATGAGCCCGGCTCGGCTCGGCTCGGCTCGGGTTACACAGCCCGGCTCGGTTCGGCTCGGCTCGGGTTACACAGCCCGGGCTGAGCCCGGCTCGGCTCGGCTCGGGTTACACGGGCTGGAGCCCGGTTCGGCTCGGCTCGGGTTACACAGTAAGGGCTCAGCCCGGCTCGGCTCGGCTCGGCTCGGGTTACACGGCCCAGGATGGCTCGGCTCGGCTCGGTTCGGCTCGGGCTACACGGCCCGGCTCGGTTCGGCTCGGCTCGGGTTACACAGTAAGGGCTCAGCTCGGCCCGGCTCGGCTCGGCTCGGTTCGGCTCGGGTTACACGGCCCGGCCCGGCTCGGTTCGGCTCGGCTCGGGTTACACAGTAAGGGCTGAGCCCGGCTCGGCTCGGCTCGGGTTACACAGTAAGGGCTCAGCCCGGCTCGGCTCGGGTTACACGGCCCAGGATGGCTCGGCTCGGCTCGGTTCGGCTCGGGCTACACGGCCCGGCTCGGTTCGGCTCGGCTCGGGTTACACAGTAAGGGCTCAGCTCGGCCCGGCTCGGCTCGGCTCGGGTTACACGGTCCGGGCTGGCTCGGCTCGGTTCGGCTCGGGTTACACGGCCCGGCCCGGCTCGGTTCGGCTCGGCTCGGGTTACACAGTAAGGGCTGAGCCCGGCTCGGCTCGGCTCGGGTTACACGGCCCGGGATGGAGCCCGGTTCGGCTCGGTTCAGCTCGGGCCTCCGTGAGCTCCCGGATTGACGGGGTGGGGGTTGGGGTTTGGGATATGGGATCGGGGGGGTTTGGGATATGGGATCGGGGGGGTTTGGGATATGGGATCGGGGGGGTTTGGGATATGGGATCGGGGGGGTTTGGGATTTGGGATCGGGGGGGTTTGGGATTTGGGATCGGGGGGGGTTCGGGATCGGTCACAAAAGGAAACCAGGGGGGGTTTGTCCTGGGGAAATGGGGAAAAGAGGGATGGGGAGGGTGGGAGTGGGATGGGGGACTGGGAAATGGGAACTGGGAATGAGATATGGGGAATGGGGAACTGGGAAATGGGATATAGGGAAATGGGGAACGAGGAAATATAGAACTGGGAAATGGGGAACTGGGAAATGGAGGATGGGAATGGGATGGGGGACTGGGAAATGGGATGTGGGGACATGAGGAACTGGGAAATGGGATATGGGGATCTGGGAAATGGGATGTGGGGAACTGGGAAATGGGAACTGGGATGTGGGATATGGGATGTGGGGGAATAGGATATGGCAACTGGGATGGGGAAATGGGAACTGGGATATGGGAACTGGGATATGGGGGTTTGTTCCAGAGAAATGGGGAAAAGCGGGAATGGGGAGGGTGGGAATGGGATGGGGGACTGGGAAATGGATGTGGGGAACTGGGAAAAAGGGAAATGGGGACTGGGAAATGGGAGGTGGGGAAATGAGGAACTGGGAAATGGGGAATGGGGAATGGGATATGGGATATGAGAGTTTGTCCCAGAGAAATTGGGAATAGGGAGAATGGGGAGGATGGGAATGGGATGGGGGACTGGGAAATGGGAACTGGGAATGGGATGGGGGACTGGGATATGGGAAATGGGGAACTAGGAAATGGGATGTGGGGAAAAGGAAATGGGGAAATGGGAAAATGGGGAACAAAGAAATAGGGAACTGAGAAATGGGGAACTGGGGAATGGAGGAAGGGAAATGGGATGTGGGGAACTGGGATGTGGGGAAATGGATGTGGGGAACTGGGAAATGGAGAATGGGAGATGGGAAAATGGGATATGGGGGAAACTGGGAAATGGGATATGGAAACTGGGAAATGGGATGTGGGATGTGAGGAACTGGGATATGGAGAATGGGAACTGGGAACGGGAATGGGATGTGGGGAAATCAGGAACTGGGAAGTGGGATAATGGGAAATGGGATATGGGGAACTGGGAAAAAGGGAAATGGGGAACTGGGAAATGGGATATGGGGAAATGGGGAACTGGGAAATGGGATGTGGGGAACTGGGATATGGGGAAATGGGGAACAAAGAAATAGGGAACTGGGAAATGAGGAACTGGGAAATGGGAACTGGGAAATGAGGAACTGGGAAATGGGATGTGGGGAACTGGGATATGGGGAAATGGGGAACAAAGAAATAGGGAACTGGGAAATGAGGAACTGGGAAATGGGAACTGGGAAATGAGGAACTGGGAAATGGGGAACTGGGAAATGGGATGTGGGGAAATGAGGAACTGGAAACTGGGGAATGGGATGTGGGGTACTGGGAAAAAGGGAAATGAGGAACTGGGAAGTGGGATAATGGGGACTGGGAAATGGAGACTGGGAAATGGGGAATGGGAAATGGGGAACTGGGAAATGGGGAACTGGGAAATGTGGAACTGGGGAATGGAGACTGGGAAATGGGGACTGGGAAATGTGGAACTGGGAACTGGGAAATGGGAAACGCTGGAGCCACTGCTCCGTGTGCCTCAGTTTCCCTCTGGCACAGCTCTCCGGGTTTTGGGGGAATTTGGGGGGATTTGGGGGGATTTGGGGTCTCCTCCCAGGGAAGGAGCCCAGAGAGGAGCAGGGGCTGGAACTGGGCAGGGAAAAACCTGGAATTCCCAGACGGATGGATGGAAAATTCCCAAAGGGCTACCAAGACACTCCCAGGGAATCCCAGACAGGTTTGGGGTGGGAAGGGACCTTTGGGATGATCCCAATCCCAGGGGCAGCTTCAGGGATGGATTGTTCGGGAATTGCAGCCCCCAAATCCCAAAATTCCATTGGAAGCCATTCCTGGGTCCTGCAGCCCAAATCCTTCTCCAGCCTTGGATCCCAAACACTCCAGGATCCCAAATATTCCAGGATCCCTTGGATCCCAAACACTCCAGCATCCCAAACATTCCAGGATTCAATCCTTGGATCCCAAACACTCCAGGATCCAAACCTTAGTTCCCAAACACTCCAGGATCCCAAATATTCCAAAATCCCTTGGATCCCAAACACTCCAGGATCCCCTGGATCCCAAAAACTACAGAATCTGACCCCTGGATCCCAAATATTCCAGGATCCCAAACACTCCAGGATCCCAAATATTCCCAGATTCCAGTCCCATGGATCCCAAACATTCCAGGATTCAGCCCCAAAATCCCAAACACTCCATGATCCAACCTTGGATCCTAAATATTCCAGGATTCCTCAGATCCCAAACATTCCATAATCCCTTGGATCCCAAAAATTCTGAAATCCCTTGGATCCCAAACATTCCAGGACCCAGCCTTAGATCCCAAACATTCCAGGATCCCTCAGATCCCAAACACTCCAGGATCCAGCCCTGGATCCCAAAAATTACAGAATCTGATCCTTGGATCCCAAACATTCCAGGATCCCAAATATTCCCAGGATCCCAAACACTCCAGGATCCAATCCCATGGATCCGAAACACTCCAAGATCCCAAAAATTCCAGGATCCATCCCTTGGATCCCAAACATTCCAGGATCCCTTGGATCCCAAATATTAAAAAATCCCTTGGATCTCAAACACTCCAGGATCCCTTGGATCCCAAATATTCCAGGATCCCTCAAATTCCAAATATTCCAGGATCCCAAAAATTCCAGGATCCAAACCTTGGATCCCAAACATTCCAGGATCCCAAATACCCCAGGATCCCTTGGATCCCAAACACTCCAAGATCCCAAAAATTCCAGGATCCAATCTTGGATCCCAAATACTCCAGGATCCCAAAAATTCCAGGATCCAACCCTTGGATCCCAAAAATTCCAAAATCCCTTGGATCCCCAACATTCCAGGATCCCAAACATTCCATGATCCAATCCTTGGATCCCAAAATTCCAGGATCCCTTGGATCCCAAACACCCCAGGATCCCTCAGATCCCAAAAATTCCAGGATCCAGCTTGGATCCCAAACATTCCAAAATCCCTTAGATCCCAAAAACTCCAGGATCCATTTTTACTGGGAATTTCATTTTTTTCCTAGGAATATCAATTTTTTTTCTGGAAATATCAGTTTTTTCTGGGAATAAATATTCCCATTTTTTCCCCCATAAACACTCAATTGTTTTATCTGGGGATATTAATTTTTCCTAGGAATACTGATTTTTTTTTAGGAATACCCTTTTTTTTTTCCCCAGAAATACCAGTTTCTCATGGGAATTAATATTCCCATTTCTTTCCCCATTAATATTCCATTTTTCCTGTGAATACTGTTTTTATTTTTGTTTTTTTCTAGGAATACTCATTTTTCCTGGGAATATCACATTTTTTTCTGGAAATATCTTTTTTTTTTTTTTTTTCTGGGAATAAGCATCTTTTTTTGGGAAGCCTCATTTTTCCTGGGAATAAATATTCCTATTTTTTCTAGGAATATCCTTTTTTTTGGGGAATATATTTTTTTTTTTCCCAGCACCACCTGCCTTGGAAAAGCCTTCAAATTCCTGAAAAGAACCTGAAAATTCATCAAAAAAACCAGCTCAAATTTTCCCCAATAAATAAATAAATTTTTAAAAAATTATTAAACAGTTCAAATTAAAAAAACCCTCAAAATTCCTTAAAAAAAATTCCAAAATTCCTTAAAAACCAGCTCAAATTCCCAAAAAAAACCCACTTCAAAATTCCCT
Source organism: Catharus ustulatus (assembly GCF_009819885.2). NCBI lineage: Eukaryota > Metazoa > Chordata > Aves > Passeriformes > Turdidae > Catharus > Catharus ustulatus. The sequence continues at coordinate 164,155,674 of NC_046221.1, forward strand.
AAAAATCCACCTAAAAATTCCTTTAAAAAATTCCAGATTCCTGATAAAACTACCTCAGAATCCCCCAAAAAAGTCCCCAAAATTCCCTTTACAAATAAGTCAAAATCCTCTTAAAAAAAACCTCAAAACTTCCAAAAAGAGATTTCAACATCCCCTAAATAAAGACTTCAAAATTCTCTAAAAAACACCTCAAAATTCCCAAAAAAACCCTCAAAATCCTCTAAAAAACCACAAAAAAATCCCCTTAAAAACCCCCACGAAATTCCCAAAAAAGCCTCAAAATCCCCTAAAAAACCACCAAAAAAATCCCCAAAATGCCCTCAAAATCCCCTAAAAACCCCCGCAAAGTCCCATAAAAATCCCTCAAAATCCCCTAAAAACCCCTCAAAATCCCCAAAAAAAACCCCAAAAAATTTAAAAAATCCCCTCAAAATCCCCTAAAAAAATTCAAAAAATCCCCTCAAATGCCCTCAAAATCCCCCAAAAAACCCCAAAAAATTCCAAAAAACCCCCTCAAAATCCCTAAAAAACCCTCAACCCCCCCTAAAAAAACCCTCAAAATTAAAAAAAGAACACCTCAAAATCCCCTAAAAAAACCACCAAAAAATCCCCAAAAATCCGTCAACCCCTCCTAAAAACCACCACAAAATTTCCCTAAAAAACCCCCAAAAATTCCCAAACCCACCCCCAAAATTCCCTAAAAAACACCACAAAATTTCCCAAAACCCCCTCAAAATCCCCTAAAACCCTCCCAAAATTCTCCTTACAAATCCCTCAAAATCCCCTAAAAACCCTCAAAATCCCCTAAAAAACAAAAAAAAATTCCCAAAATACCGCTCAAAATTCCCTAAAAAGCAGCAAAAAAATTCAAAAAAAGCCCCTCAAAAACCCCTAAAAAAACCCCCCAAAAATCCCTCAAAGCCCCCTAAAAACCACCACAAAATCCCCTAAAAAATAAAAAAAATTCTCAAAACACTCCTCAAAATCCCCTAAAAAACCCCAAAAAAGTCCCAAAAAAACCCTCAAGCCCCCCTAAAAAAACCCCTCAAAATCCCCTAAAAACCCTTTAAAAATCCCCTAAAAACCAAAAATAATTCCCAAAAAACTCTCAAAATCCCCAAAAAACCCCATAAAATTCCAGAAAAAAAAACCCCTCTAAATCCCCTAAAAAACCAAAAAAATCCACAAAAACCCCATAAACCCCCCTAAAAAATCCAAAAAATTTCCAAAAACCCCCCTCAAAATCCTCTAAAAAAACCCCAAAAATTCAAAAAAAACCACCAAAAAATCCCCTAAAAAACCCCTCAAAATCCCCTAAAAAAACCCCAAAAAATCCAAAACACCCCCCTCAAAATCCCCTAAAAAAACCCAAAAAATTCCAAAAAAACCCCTCAAAATCCCCTAAAAAAACCCTCAAAATCCCCTAAAAATCCCAAAAAAATCCCCTAAAAAACCCCTCAAAACCCCCTAAAAAACCCAAAAAATCCCCTAAAAAACCCAAAAAATCCCCTAAAAAACCCCTCAAAATCCCCTAAAAAACCCAAAAAATCCCCTAAAAAACCCAAAAAATCCCCTAAAAAACACCAAAAAATCCCCTAAAAACCACAAAAAAATCCCAAAATACCCCTCATAATTCCCTAAAAAACAGCAAAAAATTTCCAAAAAAGCCACAAAATCCCCTAAAAAAAAACCCAAAAAACCCCTCAAAACCCCCTAAAAAACCACCCAAAAAATCCCAAAAAACCCTTCAAAATCCCCTAAAAAAACAAAAAAAAAAATCCCAAAAAATCCCCTAAAACCCCATCAAAATCCCCTAAAAAATCCCAAAAAATCCCCTAAAAAACCCAAAAAATCCCCTAAAAAACCCCTCAAAATCCCCTAAAAAACCCAAAAAATCCCCTAAAAAAACCCAAAAAATCCCATAAAAAAACCCAAAAAATCCCATAAAAAAACCCAAAAAATCCCCTAAAAAAACCCAAAAAATCCCCTAAAAAACCCAAAAAATCCCCTAAAAAACCCAAAAAATCCCCTAAAAAAACCCAAAAAATCCCCTAAAAAACACCTAAAAATCCCCTAAAAAAACCCAAAAAATCCCCTAAAAAACACCTAAAAATCCCCTAAAAAACCAAAAAAAATCCCCTAAAAAACACAAAAAATCCCCTAAAAAAACCCAAAAAATTCCCTAAAAACTCCTCAAAATCTCCTAAAAAAACCCAAAAAATCCCCTAAAAAACACCTAAAAATCCCCTAAAAAAACCCAAAAAATCCCCTAAAAAACACCTAAAAATCCCCTAAAAAACCAAAAAAAATCCCCTAAAAAACACAAAAAATCCCCTAAAAAAACCCAAAAAATTCCCTAAAAACTCCTCAAAATCTCCTAAAAAAACCCAAAAAATCCCCTAAAAAACACCTAAAAATCCCCTAAAAAAACCCAAAAAATCCCCTAAAAAACACCTAAAAATCCCCTAAAAAACCAAAAAAAATCCCCTAAAAAACACAAAAAATCCCCTAAAAAAACCCAAAAAATTCCCTAAAAACTCCTCAAAATCTCCTAAAAAAACCCAAAAAATCCCCTAAAAAATCCCAAAAAATTCCTAAAAAAACCCAAAAAATCCCCTAAAACCCCCACTAAAAATCCCATAAATCCCCCCCCACAAACCCCCCTGAATCCCCCCCAGAACCCCCCTCAATCTCCCCTCAAATCCCCTCCCCTCTCAGGGAATATCCCGGGATAAATTCGGATATTTTTATTTCCACCCTCCCTCCCTCCCCTTTCCATCTTTCCGTGCTGCTTTTTCCTGCCCTTGGAAAAAAAAATTAAATAAAAAAATTAATAAAATAAAATATTAAAAAAAAGAATTTTCCCTGCTCCCAATCCAAGATTCCTGACGTGCTGGAGCCGGTTTTGGCAAATCCCGAATTTTCCGTCGCTCCCCCTGCTCCGATTTTTGTGTTTTCCTTGGAATTGTGCCCTGCAGGAACCTGCTGCTGCTTCCCAAATCCCAGATTTCTTTGGGAATAAAATCCCAAATCCCAATATTCCATGGGAAGCCATTCCCTGTCTCACATCCCAAATCCCAGATTTTTTAGGAATTCCAGCCCCAAATCCCAATATTCCATGGGAAGCCATTCCATGTTCCACATCCCAAATCCCTTTGGGAATTGCAGCCCCAAATCCCAGATTTTTTGGGAATTCCAATCCCAAATCCCAACATTCCATGGGAAGCCATTCCCTGTTCCACATCCCAAATCCCAGATTTTTTAGGAATTCCAGCCCCAAATCCCAACATTCCATGGGAAGCCATTCCCTGTTCCACATCCCAAATCCCAGATTTCTTTGGGAATTCCAGCCCCAAATCCCAACATTCCATGGGAAGCCATTCCCTGTTCCACATCCCAAATCCCTTTGGGAATTCCAGCCCCAAATCCCAATATTCCATGGGAAGCCATTCCCTGTCTCACATCCCAAATCCCAGATTTTTTTAGGGAATTCCAGCCCCAAATCCCAAATTTTTTGGGAATTCCAGCCCCAAATCCCAATATTCCATGGGAAGCCATTCCCTGTTCCACATCCCAAATCCCAGATTTTTTGGGAATTCCAGCCCCAAATCCCAAATTTTTTGGGAATTCCAGCCCCAAATCCCAACATTCCAGGGGAAGCCATTCCCTGTTCCACATCCCAAATCCCAGATTTTTTAGGAATTGCAATCCCAAATCCCAACATTCCATGGGAAGCCATTCCCTGTTCCACATCCCAAATCCCTTTGGGAATTCCAGCCCCAAATCCCAAATCCCAAATCCCAATATTCCATGGGAAGCCATTCCCTGTGTCACATCCTAAATCCCAGATTTTTTTAGGGAATTCCAGCCCCAAATCCCAAATTTTTTGGGAATTCCAGCCCCAAATCCCAACATTCCATGGGAAGCCATTCCCTGTTCCACATCCCAAATCCCTTTGGGAATTCCAGCCCCAAATCCCAACATTCCATGGGAAGCCATTCCCTGTTCCACATCCCAAATCCCAAATCCCTTTGGGAATTCCAGCCCCAAAACCCAACGTTCCATCAATCAATCAGGGGTCAATCATGGGATCAATCAATCAGGATAAATCAATCATGGGATAAATCATAGGGTAAATCAATCAGGGGATCAATCAATAACAGGATAAATTAATCACGGCATAAATCAATCATGGGATGGATAAATCATGGGATAAATCAATCACAGGATAAATCAGTGATGGGATCAATCAAACATGGAATCAATTAATCATGGGGTCAATCAATTGTGGGATAAATCAATCATAGGATAAATCACAGGGTAAATCAATCAGGGGATCAATCAACCACAGGATAAATCAATCATGGGATAAATCAATCATGGGATGGATAAATCATGGGATCAATCAATCATGGGATCAATCAATCAGGGAATAGATCAATCAGAGGGGCAATCAATCACTGGTTAAGTCAATCAGGGGTTAATCAGTCTGGGGATCAGTCAATCATGGGATCAATCAATCAGGATAAATCAATCATGGGATAAATCATAGGGTAAATCAATCAGGGGATCAATCAATAACAGGATAAATCAATGACGGCATAAATCAATCATGGGATGGATAAATCATGGGACAAATCAATCATGGGATCAATCAATGAGAGAATAAATTGATCAGGGGATCAATCAATTATGGGATAAATCAATCATGGGATCAAACAACCAGGGAATAAATCAGCCACGGGATCAATCAATCAATCACAGGATAAATAATTCACAGCATAAATCAATCATGGGATGGATAAATCATGGGATCAATTAACCAAGGAATTAATCAATCAGGGAATAAATTAATCATGGAGATGAAACAATCAAAGGATCAATCAATCATGTGGTGGACAAATAATGGGATAAATCGATCATGGGATCAATCAATCATGAGATCAATCACAGGATAAATCAATCATGGCTGGATAAATCATGGGATCAATCAATCACGGGAGAAATCAATCATGGGATGGATAAATCAATCCTGGGATAAATCAATCATGGATCAATCAATCAGGGGATCAATCAATCATGGGGTACATCAATCACAAGACTAATCAATCACGGGATGGATCAATCAATCATGGGATCAATCAATCATGGATCAATCAATCAGGGGATCAATCAATCATAGGATAACCAGGATAATGGGGTTGGGAGAGACGGGGCTGGATCCGCCCATTCCAGGCTGCCCCAATTCCCCCCGGGGCTTTTCCAGCAGTGACAATTCCGGGATTGGGAAACCGAGATTGGGATCAATGGAGCCATTCCCATTGGGATTGGGATCAAAGGATGGGATCCATAGGATGGGATGGGATCCATGGGATGGGATCCATAGGATGGGATGGGATGGGATCCATAGGATGGGATCCATGGGATGGGATCGATGGGATGGGATGGAATGGGATCCATGGGATGGGATGGGATCCATGGGATGGGATCCATGGGATGGGATCCATAGGATGGGATCCATGGGGTGGGATCCATAGGATGGGATCCATGGGACGGGATGGGATCCATGGGATGGGATGGGATGGGATCCATGGGATGGGATCCATGGGACGGGATCCATGGGATGGGATCCATGGGACGGGATCCATGGGATGGGATGGGATGGGATGGGATCCATGAGATGGGATCCATGGAACGGGATGGGATCCTTGGGATGGGATCCATGGGATGGGATGGGATCCCTGGGACGGAATGGGATCCATAAGATGGCATGGGTTCCATGGGACAGGATGAGATCCATAGGATGGGATGGGATGGATCCATAGGATGGGATGGGATCCATGGGATGGGATCAATGGGATGGGATCCATGGGATGGGATCCATGGGATGGGATCAATGGGATGGGATCAATGGGATGGGATCCATGGGATGGGATCAATGGGATGGGATCAATGGGATGGGATCCATGGGATGGGATCAATGGGATGGGATCCATGGGATGGGATCAATGGGACGGGATCCATGGGATGGGATCCATGGGATGGGATCCATAGGACGTGCTGGATCCACAGGACAGAAGCCGGGCCGGCCGCGGGGCCGTGGCCTCTGGCAGCCGCCGGAGCAGCAGCAGGAGCCGGGAAAAGCCGTTCCAGGGATTTGGCTCCGGAGCAAAGCCACGGCCACGCTCCGGGGGCTGGACACGCTCCAGGGACATGGATGCATTCCAAGGACATGGACACATTCCAAGGACATGGATGCATTCCAAGGACATGGACACCTTCCAGAGACATGGACACATTCCAGGGACATGGACACTTTCCAAAGATCCGGCCCTTTGCTCCGGACACGCTCCAGGGATCTGGACACGCTCCAGGATCCAGCCTTGGCTCTGGACGCGCTCCAAAGATCCGGCCCTTTGATCCCGGGACCCGACCCTGGATCCCAAACACTCCTGGGATCTGGGCCTTGGCTGCAGGGATCCATCCCAGATCCAGCGTGCTCCAGGAATGCAGCCCTGTGCTCTGGGATCCAGCCCTCGGATCCCAAACACTCCAGGATCCAACCCTTGGATCCCAAAATTTACAGAATCTGACCCTTGGATCCCAAACATTCCAGGACCCAGCCCTTGGATCGCAACATTCCAAAATCCCACCCTTGGATCTCAAAAATTATGGAATCTGACCCTTGAATCCCAAATATTCTAGGATCTCTTGGATCCCAAACATTCCAGGATCCCTTGGATCCCAAACACTCCACAGTCCAACCTTGCTTCCCAAAATTCCAGCATCCAACCCTTGGATCCTAAACACTCCAGGATCCCTCAGATCCCAAACATTCCAGGATGCAGCCTTGGATCCCAAATATTTCAGGATCTCTTGAATCCCAAACACTCCAGGATCCCCTGGATCCCAAACATTCCAAAATCCGACCCTTGGATCCCAAACACTCCAGGATCCCCTGGATCCCAAACATTCCAAAATCCGACCCTTGGATCCCAAACACTCCAGGATCCCCTGGATCCCAAACATTCCAAAATCCGACCCTTGGATCCCAAACACTCCAGGATTCCTTGGATCCCAAACATTCCAGGATCCAGCCTTGGATCCCAAATATTTCAGGATCTCTTGGATCCCAAACATTCCAGGATCCCCTGGATCCCAAACATTCCAGCATCCAACCCTTGGATCCCAAACATTCCAGGATCCCTTGGATCCCAAACATTCCAGGATCCCTTGGATCCCAAACATTCCAGGATCCAACCTTGGATCCCAAACATTCCAGCATCCAACCCTTTGATCCCAAACACTCCAGGATCCCCTGAATCCCAAACATTCCAGGATGTGATCCTTGGATCCCAAACACTTCAAGATCCAGCCCTTGAATCCCAAACACTCCGGGATCCCTCGGATCCCAAACACTCCAGGATCCCCTGAATCCCAAACACTCCAGGATCCAGCCTTGGATCCCAACATTCCAGCATCCAACCCTTGGATCCCAAAAATTCCAGAATCTGACCCTTGGATCCCAAACACTCCTGGATCCCAAACATTCCAGGAACCCTTGGATCCCAAACATTCCAGGATGAAGCCTTGGATCCCAAACACTCCAGGATCCCTTGGATCCAAAATTCCAGCATCCAACCCTTGGATCCCAAACACTCCAGGATCCCTTGGATCCCAAACATTCCAGGATCCAGCCCTTGGATCCTAAACATTTTTGGATCCCTTGGATCCCAAACACTCCAGGATCCAGCCTTGGATCCCAAAATTCCAGCATCCAACCCTTGGATCCCAAACATTCCAGGATCCCCTGGATCCCAAACACTCCAGCCCAGTTCCATCATTCCAGGTTGTTCCAACCTGGCCTTGAACATTTCTGGAATTCCCAATGGAATTCTGGAATTTTGTCCTTGAGATCCTGGCCATGGGATGTTATCCTTGGAATCCTGGCTGTGGGATCGTGTCTATGGAATCCTGTCCACAGAATTTTGTCCATGAGATCCTGGAATGCTTTGGCCAGGAAGGGATTTTTGGGATCACCCCATTCCAACCATTCCAACCATTCTGGGAACTTCCCACAATCCTGGGATGCTCCAGGGCTGGATCCCAACCTCAGGAATGCCGGGAATTGTTTGGAAATTGTTTGGGAATTGCTTGGGAATTGTTTGGAAATTGCTTGGGGATTGTTTGGGAATTTTTGAGGAATTGTTTGGGAATTGCCTGGCAATTGTTTGGGGATTGGTTGGAGATTGTTGGGAATTGTTTGGGAATTTTGGGGGAAGTGCTGGGAATTGTTTGGGAATTGCTTGGGAATTTTGGGGGAATTATTGGGAATTGTTTGGAATTGCTTGGGAATTGTGTGGGAATTTTGGGTGAATTGTCTGGGAATTGTTTGGGGATTGTCTGGGAATTGTTTGGGAATTGCTTGGGAATTTTGGGGGAATTATTGGGAATTGCTTGGGGATTGTTTGGGAATTCTGGAGGAATTTTTGAGGAATTGTTTGAGAATTTTGGGGAATTGTTTGGGAAGTTCTTGGGAATTGTTTGGGAATTTTGGGGAAATTGTTTGGGAATTGTTTGGGGATTGTTTGGGAATTGTTTGGGAGTTGCTTGGGAATTTTTGAGGAATTGTTTGGGAATTGCCTGGGGATTGTTTGGGAATTTTGTGGAATTGTTTGGGAATTTCTTGGGAACTGTTTGGGGATTGCCTGGTAATTGTTTGAGGATTGTTTGGGAATTCTTTTGGGATTATTTGGGAATTCTTTTGGAAACTGTTTGGGAATCGTTTGGGGATTGCCTCATCCCGCCGGCAGCTCCGAGCCCTCGCTATCTCCCGGCCCCTGCCAAGGTTTGTTTTGTTCCAGAGTTTTTCCAGGAATCCCAGCTCAGGCTGGAGCTGTTTTTTTGGGATGAGCTGCGCTCCTGGATGAGGAGAGGAATCCGAACCGCCCCGAAATCCGGGACAGGGAGCGCGGATCGGAGTCGGACATTCCCAAAAATTCCCCTGGAATTTGCAGAGCAGCACAAATGGGAAATTCCTACAGGGAAATCCCTTCCCAAGGGTAAATCCATGGAGCTCTGGCTCCTCCCCTGCTCCAAATCCCACCAAACCCAACCAGGCCGCGCTTCCAACTCGGCTTTTCCGGGATAAATCCATCCCAGGGGAATGGGATCAGCCAGGAGCTGCATTTGAGATCATCTTGGGGTTTTTTTTTAATTTTTTTTTCTATGGATTTGATCCCATTTCGCCAAAGTTTGGGAATGGTTCAGCAGCTCCTTTTGGTTTTCCCTGTTAAAAAATCATCCATGGATGGAACCCTGGAATTCCAGAGGCTGGAAAAGGCCCCGGAGCCGCCCCAATCCCAAACTTTGTCCAAGCTCTGGCCCCATTCCCGAGTGCCACATCCCCAGGCACCAGGGTCTGTGCCAGGCAGGGAATCATTCCCAAATTCCCTGGGGACAACAGATCAGTACACCCCAGAAAAATGGGGAAAGCCAGGGAAGATGAGGGTGGGGGGCAGAATTCCAGTGGAATTTGGGGCTGATTTTCACTGGAATTAGGGGCAGATTTCCATTGGAATTTGGGGCAGAATTCCAGAGGAATTTGGAACTGTTTCCCTCTGGAATTTGGGGCAGAATTGCCGTGGATATTGGGGTAGATTCCCACTGGAATTGGGGATTTTCCAGTGGAATTTGGGGTTGATTTCCACTGGAATTGGAGCTGTTTTCAACTGTGATTTGGGGTTTTTCCCACTGGAATTTGGGGCTGTTTTTCACTGGAATTGAGGGCAGAATCCCACTGGAATTTGGGGCAGATTTCCAGTGGAATTTGGTGTTGATTTCCACTGGAATTGGGGGCAGAATTCCAGTGGAATTTGGGGCTGTACCCCACTGGAATTGGGGCAGATTTTCTCTGGAATTGGGGGCAGATTCCCACTGGAATTGGGGCTGTTCCTCACTGGAATTGGGGCAGATTTTCTCTGGAATTTGGGGCAGATTCCCACTGGATTTTGGGGCTGATTTCCACTGGAATTGGGGTCAGATTTTCTCTGGAATTTGGGGCTGTTTCCCGCTGGAATTGGGGACAGATTTCCAGTGGAATTGGGGGCTGATTCCCACTGGAATTTGGGGTAGATTTTCTCTGGAATTTGGGGGCTGTTTCCCATGGAATTGGGGACAGATTCCCACTGGAATTTGGGGCTGTTTCCCACTGGAATTTGGGGTTGATGTCCACTGGAATTTGGGGTTTTCCAGTGGAATTTGAGGCAGATTTTCTCTGGAATTTGGGGCCGTTTCCCACTGGAATTGGGGTTGTTCCCCACTGGAATTGGGGCAGATTTTCTCTGGAATTTGGGGCAGATTCCCACTGGAATTTGGGGCTTTCCAGTGGAATTGGGGGCAGATTCCGACTGGAATTTGGGCAGATTTTCTCTGGAATTTGGGGCTGTTTCCCACTGGAATTTGGGGCTGATTTCCACTGGAATTTGGGGGCAGATTCCCACTGGATTTTGGGGCAGATTTTCACTGGAATTTGGGGCTGTTTCCCATGGAATTTGGGGCTGTTTCCCACTGGAATCTGGGGCTGTTTCCCACTGGAATTTGGGGCTGTTTCCCACTGGAATTGGGGTCAGAATTCCACTGGAATTCGGGCTGTTTCCCACTGGAATTGGGGACAGATTTCCTGAAATTTGGGGCAGATTTTCACCGGAATTTGTGATTGTTTCCCACTGGAATTTGGGGTTTTCCAGTGGAATTGGGGACAGATTCCCACTGGAATTTGGGGCTGTTTCCTTTTGGAATATGGGGCAGATTTCCACTGGAATTTGGGGATGATTTTCACTGGAAATGGAGGCAGATTCCCACTGGAATTGGGACAGATTTTCCCTGGAATTGGGGGCTGTTTCCCACTGGAATTGGGGCTGATTCCCACTGGAATTGGAGGCAGATTCCCACTGGAATTGGGACAGATTTTCACTGGAATTTGGGACTGTTTCCCACTGGAGTTTGGGGCAGATTTTCTCTGGAATTTGGGGCTGCTTCCCACTGGAATTGGAGCTGTTTCCAACTGGAATTTGGGGTCAGATTCCCACTGGAATTGGAAGTTGATTTCCAGTGGAATTCGGGGCAGATTTCCAGTGGAATTTGGGGCTGTTCCCCACTGGAATTGGGGCAGATTTTCTCTGGAATTTGGGGTCAGATTTTCACAGGAATTGGGGGCAGATTCCCACTGGAATTGGGTCTGATTTTCACAGGAATTGGGATTGATTTCCAGTGGAATTTGGGGCAGATTCCCACTGGAATTTCCGCCGCCGCGGGACCCACCCCCATGACGAGAGCCGCGAGGAATCCGAGCGGGCACCGGCGCCTCCGGATCTGGCACCGGGAACATCCCTGGGCACGAGCTCCCCGCACGGATTCCAGGCCAGGCAGGGCTCAAAAATTCCATCAGAATCCATAAAAATCCGCCCAGAGCAGCTCCCCCCTCCTTTTCCTCGTTCCTAATTCCGGACTCGGCCGTCGCCACGGCAAAAATCTTCCCAAAATATCTCCGGGATGGTCCGAGCCAAACCAGCCCTGGGTGGGATCCACATCCCCAATTTCCCCTCTGGATGATCCTGCTGGGCAGGAAATTCGGGATTGGGGAGGGGAAAAGAGATTTCCCAAAATTTTTTCCTGCTGGGGATTGGGGAATTTGGGAAGGATCCCCCGGAAAAGCCTCGGAACATTCCCAGAATGCGGAGCCTGAGGAGGTGGGAGAGGGGAAAAGGAGTCAGGAATTCTGGTGGGGAGAGGAGCCAAGGATGGGATGGGATGGGAAGGGGGGAAATCCTGGGAATGGGGAGTTTGGGGTGGGAATGGGGTGAAAATCCCTGGGATTGAGGTGGAAATCCTGGGATTTGGGGTGAAGATTTTGGGAATTGGGGTGAAAATCCTGGGAATGGGAGTGGAAATCCCTGGAATTGGGGTGGAAATCCTGGGATTTGGGGTGAAGATTCTGGGAATTGGGGTGGAAATTCTGGGATTTGGGGTGGAAATTCCTGGAATTGGGGTGAAAATTCTGGGAATTGGGATGAAAATTCTGGGATTTGGGGTGGAAATCCTGGGAATTGGGTGAAAATTTTGGGAATTGGGGTGGAAATTCTGGGAATTGGGATGAAAATCCTAGGAATTGGGGTGAAAATCCTGGGAATGAGAGTGGAAATCCCGGGAATGAGAGTGGAAATTCTGGGAATGGGAGTGAAAATCCCGGGAATGGGGTGAAAAGTCTGGGAATTGGGGGAGAAAATCCAGGGGTTTGGGCTGGAAATTCCTGGAATTGGGGTGAAAATTCTGGGAATGGGGTGAAAATCCCTGGGAATGGGAGTGGAAATTCTGGGAATTAGGGTGGAAATTCTGGGAATGGGAGTGGAAATCCTGGGAATGGGGTGAAAATCCCTGGGAATGGGAGTGGAAATCCTGGGAATTGGGGGAGAAAATTCTGGGAATTGGGGGTGCAAATTCTGGGATTTGGGGTGAAAATCCTGGGAATGTGGAGTTTGGGATGGCAATGGGACAATGGGTTATTGGGATAATGGGATGATGGGATGGGATTGATGGGATTGATGGGATCTGTGGGATTTATGGGATTTTTGGGATGATGGGATGGGACTGATGGGATCCACAGGATGGATTCTGTGGGAATTCTGTAGGGAAAAGGGGGATTGGGGGTGGCGGAGAAATGGGGTGGGGTGATGGGATTTGGGGATTGATGAGACAATGGGATAGGATGGGATGGGATAATGGGATAATAGGAGTTATGGGATAATGAGATTTATGGGAAAATGGGATTTATGGGATAATGGAATTCATGGGATTGATGAAATTATGGGATTTATAGAATAATGGGATTGATGGGATAATAGGAGTTATGGGATAATGGGATTTATGGGATTTATGAGATAATGGGATCCATGGGATGGGATAGGATGGGATGGGATTTATGGGATAATGGGATTTATGGGATAATAGGATTTATGGGATAATGGGATCCATGGTATAATGGGATCGATGGGATAACGGGATCCATTGGATAATGGGATTTATGGGATTTATGGGATAATGGGATCCATGGGACAATGGGACAAAGGGATTTATGGAATAATGGGATTTATGGGAAGGAGGTGACAATCCCAGAATTGTCCCCCTGATTTGGGATTGCCCAGGAACACAGAGAGGACAGGGCTGGAAAATCTGGAAATTTGGGAATGGGGGCAGCTCCATCCCTTTGGGAATTCCCAGCTCCCATTCCCACATTTCTGGGGTCAGAATTCCCAAAAATCTCCAGAATTCCTGCTGGGATAACTCATCCAGAATTCCCAAAAATCCCTGGGAGCTTTGGGAATTTGGGAATGGATTTGGGAATGGATTTGGGAAAAAGTTGGGAATTTGGGAATGGATTTGGGAATTAATTTGGGAATGGATTTGGGAATAAATTTGGGAATTTGGGAAAGAATTTAGGAATGGATTTGGGAATGAATTTGGGAAAAAGTTGGGAATTTGGGAATGCATTAAGGAATAAATTTGGGAATGGATTTAGAGATGGATTTGGGAATTTGGGAATGGATTTGGGAATTAATTTGGGAATGAATTTGGGAATGTGGGAATGAATTTGGGAAAAAATTGGAAATCTGGGAATGGATTAAGGAATAAATTTGGGAATGGATTTGGGAATTAATTTGGGAATGGATTTGGGAATGGATTTGGGAATAAATTTTGGAAAAAAATTGGGAATATCAGAATGATTAGGGAATAAATTCAGGAATGGATTTGGGAATAAATTTGGGAATGGATTTGGGAAAGAATTTGGAAATGGATTTGTGAATTTTGGGAATGGATTTGGGAATTAGGGAATGAATTTGGGAATGAATTTGGGAATGAATTTGGGAATGGATTTGGGAACTAGGGAATGAATTTGGGAACTAGGGAATGAATTTGGGAATGAATTTGGGAATGAATTTGGGGAAAAAAATTGGGAATCTGGGAATGGATTAGGGAATAAATTTGGGAATGGACTTGGGAATGGATTTAGGAATGGATTTGGGGATGGATTTGGGAATTTGGGAAAGAATTTGGGAATAAATTTGGGAATGGATTTGGGAAAGAATTTGGGAAGGGATTTGGGGAAAAAATTGGGAATCTGGGAATGGATTTGGGAATTAATTTGGGAATGGATTTAGGAATGGATTTGGGGATGGATTTGGGAATTAATTTGGGAATTTTGGGAATAGATTTGGGAATGGATTTAGGAGAAAAATTGAGAATTTGGGAATGAATTTAGGAATGTATTTGGGAAAGAATTTGGGAATTTGGGAATGAATTTGGGGATGGATTTGGGAATGGATTTTGGAATTTGGGAATGAATTCGGGAATTAATTTGGGGAAAAAAATTGGGAATCTGGGAATGGATTAGGGAATAAATTTGGGAATGGACTTGGGAATGGATTTAGGAATGGATTTGGGGATGGATTTGGGAATTTGGGAAAGAATTTGGGAATAAATTTGGGAATGGATTTGGGAAAGAATTTGGGAAGGGATTTGGGGAAAAAATTGGGAATCTGGGAATGGATTTGGGAATTAATTTGGGAATTTTGGGAATGGATTCGGGAATTAATTTGGGGAAAAAATTGGGAATTTGGGAATGGTTTGGGAATTAATTTGGGAATTTTGGGAGTGGATTTGGGAATTAATTTGGGAATTTGGGAATGAATTCGGGAATTAATTTGGGGAAAAAATTGGGAATTTGGGAATGGATTAAGGAATAAATTTGGGAATGGATTTGGGAAAGAATTTGGGAAACGGATTTGGAAATGGATTTGGGAAAAAAAAATGGGAATTAATTTGGGAATGGATTTGGGAAAGAATTTGGGAATGGATTTGGGAAAAAAATTGGGACTTTGGGAATGGATTTGGGAATGAATTTGGGAATGGATTTGGGAATGGATTTGGGGAAAAATTGGGAATTTGGGAATGAATTAAGGAATAAATTTGGGAATGGATTTGGAAAAGAATTTGGAAATTTGGGAATGGATTTGGGAATGGATTAGGGAATAAATTTGAGAATTAATTTGGGAATGGATTTGGGGATAAATTTGGAAAATGGATTGGAGAATTAATTTGGCAATGAATGTGGGAATGTGGGAATGGCAATCCTGAGCCCCTGGAACTCCCCAATTTCAGCCAGGATTTGGGATGAGCCCTCCAATTTTTGGGAATGAATTCCAAACCCGGCCGGCAGCGCAGCGGAAACGTGTCCAGAAGGGAAAAAAAACCAAAATAAACAAACAAAAATAAAAACAAACAAAGAAAAAGAAATTTAAAAAATCAGGAATAAAAAAAAGAGGAATAAAAAAAATCAGGAATAGAAAAAAACAGGAATAGAAAAAAAACAAGAATAGAAAAAACAGGAATAATAAAAAAGCAGGAATAAAAAAAACAGGAATAGAAAAAAAACAGGAATAGAAAAAAAGGAATACAAAAAAAGGAGGAATTAAAAAAAAAGAAATATTAAAAAAAAAACAGGAATAGATAAAAGAATAAACATTAAAAAAGCAGAAAGAGAGAAAAAGTGGGAATATAAAAAACAAGGAGGAAAATAAAAGCAGGAATGTAAAAAAATAAAACAGGATTATTTAAAAAAAATAAAGCAGGAATATTAAAAAACCAGGAATAAAAAAAAAGAATAGAAAAAAAGAAGGAATAGAAGAAAAGCAGGAACTTAAAAAAAATTAATATATAAAAAAAAGCAGGAAAATAAAAAAGGTGGAAGGTAAAAAAAGCAGAAATGAAGGAAAAGTGGGATTTTAAAAAGTGGAATATTGGAAAAAGGGAATATAAAAAAATGGGAAAATAGAGAAAAAATGTTTTTAAAAAGCAGGAATGGAATAAAAAAACGGGAATTTGAAAAGGTGGAATAACAAAAAAGCAGAGAGGTAAAAAAAATAAAATAAAGAAGATGGAATTTAAACAAAGCAGGAATGTTTGAAAAACAGGAATAGAGAATAAACAGGAATATAAAAAAACCTGGAGTGTTTCAGGAAAGGAGAATAAATGGAAAAAACAGGAATAAAAAACAGGAATAAATGAAAAAACAGGAATGCAGAAAAAAAAGGGATATAAAAACCAGGAATATAAAAACCAAAAATATAAAAAAAACTGAATATAAAAAGGCAAGAATAATTTTAAAATTGGAATAAAAAGGTAAAATATAAAAAGCAGGAATATAACAAAAGGAGAAAAATAAAAATAAAAAAAATAAAAAAGTGAAACATAAAAAACTGGGAAAATGAAAAAAAAAATTAAGAAAAAAATTTTTAAAAATTAAGAAAAAATTAAGAAAAAATTTACAATATGTTAAAAAGCAGGAATAATAAAAAAGCAGGAAAATAAAAAAGTGGAAAATTTAAAAAACAGGAAAATTTAAAAAGCAGGAATAAAAAAAAGTGGAATGAAAAATGGAATACGTTAAAAAAGCAGGAATATAAAAAATAAAAAATATTAAAAGAGAAGGAATTAAAAATGCTGGGAATGTTAAAAAAGGCAAAAATGGAAGAAAAATAATGAAAAAAGTAAAATATTTTTAAAAAGTAAAAGAATAAAAAAACCCAGGAATTAAAAAAATAGAATAAAAGAAAGCAGAAAAGATTTTATAAAGTAAGAATGAAAAAAATATAAAAGACAAGAATAGAAATTGCAGGAATAAAAAAAAGGAATTAAAAAGAAATAAAAAAAGGAATATAAAAAAGGAGGAATAAAAAAAAGAGGAATAAAAAAGGGAGAAATAAAAAAAGGGAGGAATAAAAAAAAGGAATAAAAAAGGAACAATAAAAAAGGAAATAATAAAATAAAAAATGAATTTAAAAGGAATTTAAAAAGCAGGAATATTTTAGAAAAGGAGGAATAATAAAAAAGAAGGAATAAAAAAGGGGAAATTAAAAAGGAGGAATAATAAAAATTGAGGAATAATTTAAAAAGGAGGAATAAAAAAAGCAGGAAAAATAAAAAAGGAGGAATAAAAAAAAGGAATAAAAAATGGAGAAATAAAAAAAGGAATAAAAAAGAGAAATAAAAAAACAGGAATAATAAAAAAGGAGGAATGAAGAAAGAAAAAAATTTTAGAAAAAGTGAACCAGGAATTAAAAACAGACACAAAAAAAAGAGAGAAATAAAAAAAGCAGGAATAAAAAAATAAAAAAACAGAAATTAAAAAAAAAAACAGGAAAAAGAAAATAGTAGGAATATGGGAAAAGCAGAATTATAAAAAAAGCACAAATATTTTCTAAAAAGCAGGAAGAGAAGGAGAAAAATTTAAAAAAATAAAGAATAAAAGAGGAAAAGAGAATATGAAAAAAGCAGAAATATTTAAAAAATCAGAAATAGAAAAAAAAGCAAAATTAGGAATATAGAAAGAGCACAAAAATGTAAAAAATAAAGCAGGAATATTAAAAATAAATTAAAATATTAATCAAAAAAGGACAGAAAAAAATAAATAAAGAACAGAAAGGAGGAGAACACAAAGAGCAGGATTTTTAAAAAGCCCAGAAATATAAAACAGCAAAATAAAAAAATAAAATCTCGAATTTCAACCAATAAAAAAAATAAAAACCCGCGAAAGTTTCCGCTGGCTCCGGGTCACGCCGTGTTTGGGGTGACGTCATCGGCGGGGAGCGCGGGAAAAACCTTAACCCTTGGTGTGCCGGGGGGAATTAAATGGAGTTAAATACAATTAACCCCTGGTGTGCCGGAGGGAATTAAATGGGGTTAAATACAATTAACCCTTGGTGTGCTGGGACAGTAAATACAGCATTTAACCCTTGGTGTGCCATGGACAGTAAATACAGCATTTAACCCTTGGTGTGCCATGGACAGTAAATACAGCATTTAACCCTTGGTGTGCTGGGACAGTAAATACAGCATTTAACCCTTGGTGTGCTGGGACAGTAAATACAGCATTTAACCCTTGGTGTGCTGGGACAGTAAATACAGCATTTAACCCTTGGTGTGCTGGGACAGTAAATACAGCATTTAACCCTTGGTGTGCTGGGACAGTAAATACAGCATTTAACCCTTGGTGTGCTGGGACAGTAAATACAGCATTTAACCCTTGGTGTGCTGGGACAGTAAATACAGCATTTAACCCTTGGTGTGCTGGGACAGTAAATACAGCATTTAACCCTTGGTGTGCCATGGACAGTAAATACAGCATTTAACCCTTGGTGTGCCATGGACAGTAAATACAGCATTTAACCCTTGGTGTGCCATGGACAGTAAATACAGCATTTAACCCTTGGTGTGCCATGGACAGTAAATACAGCATTTAACCCTTGGTGTGCCATGGACAGTAAATACAGCATTTAACCCTTGGTGTGCTGGGACAGTAAATACAGCATTTAACCCTTGGTGTGCCATGGACAGTAAATACAGCATTTAACCCTTGGTGTGCCATGGACAGTAAATACAGCATTTAACCCTTGGTGTGCTGGGACAGTAAATACAGCATTTAACCCTTGGTGTGCCATGGACAGTAAATACAGCATTTAACCCTTGGTGTGCCATGGACAGTAAATACAGCATTTAACCCTTGGTGTGCCATGGACAGTAAATACAGCATTTAACCCTTGGTGTGCCATGGACAGTAAATACAGCATTTAACCCTTGGTGTGCCATGGACAGTAAATACAGCATTTAACCCTTGGTGTGCCATGGACAGTAAATACAGCATTTAACCCTTGGTGTGCCATGGACAGTAAATACAGCATTTAACCCTTGGTGTGCTGGGACAGTAAATACAGCATTTAACCCTTGGTGTGCTGGGACAGTAAATACAGCATTTAACCCTTGGTGTGCCATGGACAGTAAATACAGCATTTAACCCTTGGTGTGCCATGGACAGTAAATACAGCATTTAACCCTTGGTGTGCCATGGACAGTAAATACAGCATTTAACCCTTGGTGTGCTGGGACAGTAAATACAGCATTTAACCCTTGGTGTGCCATGGACAGTAAATACAGCATTTAACCCTTGGTGTGCTGGGACAGTAAATACAGCATTTAACCCTTGGTGTGCCATGGACAGTAAATACAGCATTTAACCCTTGGTGTGCTGGGACAGTAAATACAGCATTTAACCCTTGGTGTGCCATGGACAGTAAATACAGCATTTAACCCTTGGTGTGCCATGGACAGTAAATACAGCATTTAACCCTTGGTGTGCTGGGACAGTAAATACAGCATTTAACCCTTGGTGTGCCATGGACAGTAAATACAGCATTTAACCCTTGGTGTGCCATGGACAGTAAATACAGCATTTAACCCTTGGTGTGCCATGGACAGTAAATACAGCATTTAACCCTTGGTGTGCTGGGACAGTAAATACAACATTTAACCCTTGGTGTGCCATGGACAGTAAATACAGCATTTAACCCTTGGTGTGCCATGGACAGTAAATACAGCATTTAACCCTTGGTGTGCCATGGACAGTAAATACAGCATTTAACCCTTGGTGTGCTGGGACAGTAAATACAGCATTTAACCCTTGGTGTGCCATGGACAGTAAATACAGCATTTAACCCTTGGTGTGCTGGGACAGTAAATACAGCATTTAACCCTTGGTGTGCTGGGACAGTAAATACAGCATTTAACCCTTGGTGTGCCATGGACAGTAAATACAGCATTTAACCCTTGGTGTGCCATGGACAGTAAATACAGCATTTAACCCTTGGTGTGCCATGGACAGTAAATACAGCATTTAACCCTTGGTGTGCCGGGACAGTAAATACAGCATTTAACCCTTGGTGTGCTGGGACAGTAAATACAGCATTTAACCCTTGGTGTGCTGGGACAGTAAATACAACATTTAACCCTTGGTGTGCTGGGACAGTAAATACAGCATTTAACCCTTGGTGTGCCATGGACAGTAAATACAGCATTTAACCCTTGGTGTGCCATGGACAGTAAATACAGCATTTAACCCTTGGTGTGCCATGGACAGTAAATACAGCATTTAACCCTTGGTGTGCTGGGACAGTAAATACAGCATTTAACCCTTGGTGTGCTGGGACAGTAAATACAGCATTTAACCCTTGGTGTGCCATGGACAGTAAATACAGCATTTAACCCTTGGTGTGCTGGGACAGTAAATACAGCATTTAACCCTTGGTGTGCCATGGACAGTAAATACAGCATTTAACCCTTGGTGTGCTGGGACAGTAAATACAGCATTTAACCCTTGGTGTGCCATGGACAGTAAATACAGCATTTAACCCTTGGTGTGCTGGGACAGTAAATACAGCATTTAACCCTTGGTGTGCTGGGACAGTAAATACAGCATTTAACCCTTGGTGTGCCATGGACAGTAAATACAGCATTTAACCCTTGGTGTGCTGGGACAGTAAATACAGCATTTAACCCTTGGTGTGCCATGGACAGTAAATACAGCATTTAACCCTTGGTGTGCTGGGACAGTAAATACAGCATTTAACCCTTGGTGTGCTGGGACAGTAAATACAGCATTTAACCCTTGGTGTGCCATGGACAGTAAATACAGCATTTAACCCTCGGTGTGCCATGGACAGTAAATACAGCATTTAACCCTTGGTGTGCCATGGACAGTAAATACAGCATTTAACCCTTGGTGTGCCATGGACAGTAAATACAGCATTTAACCCTTGGTGTGCTGGGACAGTAAATACAGCATTTAACCCTTGGTGTGCCATGGACAGTAAATACAGCATTTAACCCTTGGTGTGCCATGGACAGTAAATACAGCATTTAACCCTTGGTGTGCCATGGACAGTAAATACAGCATTTAACCCTTGGTGTGCTGGGACAGTAAATACAGCATTTAACCCTTGGTGTGCCATGGACAGTAAATACAGCATTTAACCCTTGGTGTGCTGGGACAGTAAATACAGCATTTAACCCTTGGTGTGCCATGGACAGTAAATACAGCATTTAACCCTTGGTGTGCCATGGACAGTAAATACAGCATTTAACCCTTGGTGTGCCATGGACAGTAAATACAGCATTTAACCCTTGGTGTGCCATGGACAGTAAATACAGCATTTAACCCTTGGTGTGCCATGGACAGTAAATACAGCATTTAACCCTTGGTGTGCCATGGACAGTAAATACAGCATTTAACCCTTGGTGTGCTGGGACAGTAAATACAGCATTTAACCCTTGGTGTGCTGGGACAGTAAATACAGCATTTAACCCTTGGTGTGCTGGGACAGTAAATACAGCATTTAACCCTTGGTGTGCCATGGACAGTAAATACAGCATTTAACCCTTGGTGTGCTGGGACAGTAAATACAGCATTTAACCCTTGGTGTGCTGGGACAGTAAATACAGCATTTAACCCTTGGTGTGCCATGGACAGTAAATACAGCATTTAACCCTTGGTGTGCTGGGACAGTAAATACAGCATTTAACCCTTGGTGTGCTGGGACAGTAAATACAGCATTTAACCCTTGGTGTGCTGGGACAGTAAATACAGCATTTAACCCTTGGTGTGCCATGGACAGTAAATACAGCATTTAACCCTTGGTGTGCTGGGACAGTAAATACAGCATTTAACCCTTGGTGTGCTGGGACAGTAAATACAGCATTTAACCCTTGGTGTGCTGGGACAGTAAATACAGCATTTAACCCTTGGTGTGCCATGGACAGTAAATACAGCATTTAACCCTTGGTGTGCCATGGACAGTAAATACAGCATTTAACCCTTGGTGTGCTGGGACAGTAAATACAGCATTTAACCCTTGGTGTGCCATGGACAGTAAATACAGCATTTAACCCTTGGTGTGCCGGGACAGTAAATACAGCATTTAACCCTTGGTGTGCTGGGACAGTAAATACAGCATTTAACCCTTGGTGTGCTGGGACAGTAAATACAGCATTTAACCCTTGGTGTGCTGGGACAGTAAATACAGCATTTAACCCTTGGTGTGCCATGGACAGTAAATACAGCATTTAACCCTTGGTGTGCTGGGACAGTAAATACAGCATTTAACCCTTGGTGTGCTGGGACAGTAAATACAGCATTTAACCCTTGGTGTGCTGGGACAGTAAATACAGCATTTAACCCTTGGTGTGCTGGGACAGTAAATACAGCATTTAACCCTTGGTGTGCCATGGACAGTAAATACAGCATTTAACCCTTGGTGTGCTGGGACAGTAAATACAGCATTTAACCCTTGGTGTGCTGGGACAGTAAATACAGCATTTAACCCTTGGTGTGCCATGGACAGTAAATACAGCATTTAACCCTTGGTGTGCCATGGACAGTAAATACAGCATTTAACCCTTGGTGTGCCATGGACAGTAAATACAGCATTTAACCCTTGGTGTGCCATGGACAGTAAATACAGCATTTAACCCTTGGTGTGCCATGGACAGTAAATACAGCATTTAACCCTTGGTGTGCCATGGACAGTAAATACAGCATTTAACCCTTGGTGTGCCATGGACAGTAAATACAGCATTTAACCCTTGGTGTGCTGGGACAGTAAATACAGCATTTAACCCTTGGTGTGCTGGGACAGTAAATACAGCATTTAACCCTTGGTGTGCTGGGACAGTAAATACAGCATTTAACCCTTGGTGTGCCATGGACAGTAAATACAGCATTTAACCCTTGGTGTGCCATGGACAGTAAATACAGCATTTAACCCTTGGTGTGCTGGGACAGTAAATACAGCATTTAACCCTTGGTGTGCTGGGACAGTAAATACAGCATTTAACCCTTGGTGTGCCATGGACAGTAAATACAGCATTTAACCCTTGGTGTGCCATGGACAGTAAATACAGCATTTAACCCTTGGTGTGCCATGGACAGTAAATACAGCATTTAACCCTTGGTGTGCCATGGACAGTAAATACAGCATTTAACCCTTGGTGTGCCATGGACAGTAAATACAGCATTTAACCCTTGGTGTGCCATGGACAGTAAATACAGCATTTAACCCTTGGTGTGCCATGGACAGTAAATACAGCATTTAACCCTTGGTGTGCTGGGACAGTAAATACAGCATTTAACCCTTGGTGTGCCATGGACAGTAAATACAGCATTTAACCCTTGGTGTGCTGGGACAGTAAATACAGCATTTAACCCTTGGTGTGCCATGGACAGTAAATACAGCATTTAACCCTTGGTGTGCCATGGACAGTAAATACAGCATTTAACCCTTGGTGTGCCATGGACAGTAAATACAGCATTTAACCCTTGGTGTGCCATGGACAGTAAATACAGCATTTAACCCTTGGTGTGCCATGGACAGTAAATACAGCATTTAACCCTTGGTGTGCCATGGACAGTAAATACAGCATTTAACCCTTGGTGTGCCATGGACAGTAAATACAGCATTTAACCCTTGGTGTGCTGGGACAGTAAATACAGCATTTAACCCTTGGTGTGCTGGGACAGTAAATACAGCATTTAACCCTTGGTGTGCTGGGACAGTAAATACAGCATTTAACCCTTGGTGTGCCATGGACAGTAAATACAGCATTTAACCCTTGGTGTGCTGGGACAGTAAATACAGCATTTAACCCTTGGTGTGCTGGGACAGTAAATACAGCATTTAACCCTTGGTGTGCTGGGACAGTAAATACAGCATTTAACCCTTGGTGTGCCATGGACAGTAAATACAGCATTTAACCCTTGGTGTGCTGGGACAGTAAATACAGCATTTAACCCTTGGTGTGCCATGGACAGTAAATACAGCATTTAACCCTTGGTGTGCTGGGACAGTAAATACAGCATTTAACCCTTGGTGTGCTGGGACAGTAAATACAGCATTTAACCCTTGGTGTGCCATGGACAGTAAATACAGCATTTAACCCTTGGTGTGCTGGGACAGTAAATACAGCATTTAACCCTTGGTGTGCCATGGACAGTAAATACAGCATTTAACCCTTGGTGTGCTGGGACAGTAAATACAGCATTTAACCCTTGGTGTGCCATGGACAGTAAATACAGCATTTAACCCTTGGTGTGCCATGGACAGTAAATACAGCATTTAACCCTTGGTGTGCCATGGACAGTAAATACAGCATTTAACCCTTGGTGTGCTGGGACAGTAAATACAGCATTTAACCCTTGGTGTGCTGGGACAGTAAATACAGCATTTAACCCTTGGTGTGCCATGGACAGTAAATACAGCATTTAACCCTTGGTGTGCTGGGACAGTAAATACAGCATTTAACCCTTGGTGTGCCATGCACAGTAAATACAGCATTTAACCCTTGGTGTGCCATGGACAGTAAATACAGCATTTAACCCTTGGTGTGCTGGGACAGTAAATACAGCATTTAACCCTTGGTGTGCCATGGACAGTAAATACAGCATTTAACCCTTGGTGTGCTGGGACAGTAAATACAGCATTTAACCCTTGGTGTGCCATGGACAGTAAATACAGCATTTAACCCTTGGTGTGCCATGGACAGTAAATACAGCATTTAACCCTTGGTGTGCTGGGACAGTAAATACAGCATTTAACCCTTGGTGTGCTGGGACAGTAAATACAGCATTTAACCCTTGGTGTGCTGGGACAGTAAATACAGCATTTAACCCTTGGTGTGCCATGGACAGTAAATACAGCATTTAACCCTTGGTGTGCTGGGACAGTAAATACAGCATTTAACCCTTGGTGTGCTGGGACAGTAAATACAGCATTTAACCCTTGGTGTGCCATGGACAGTAAATACAGCATTTAACCCTTGGTGTGCCATGGACAGTAAATACAGCATTTAACCCTTGGTGTGCCATGGACAGTAAATACAGCATTTAACCCTGAGATTTCACAAAATTCCAGCCCTATTTTCCTAATTTCCAGCTTATTTTCCCTCAAAATTCCAGCTCCATCTTCCCAAATTCCAGCCTGAATTTTTCTCAAATTCCAGCCTTCCTTTTCCCAACTCTCAGCTCCTTTTTGCCCAAATTCCAGCTCAATTTTCCCAAATTTCATCCAATTTTTTTTCCTAATTTCCAGCCCCTCTTCTCCCAAAATTTCAGCCCCAATTTTCCCACATTCCATCCTTGGCTTTCCCAATTTCCATCCCAATTTTTTCCAACTTCCAGTTCCACTTTTCCTGATTTTCAGCTCCTTTTTCCCCCAAATTCCAGCTCAATTTTCCCAAATTTCCAACCTCATTTTCCCCAAATTCCAGCCTTGCTTTTCCCAAATTTTCAGCCTTTTGTTGTCCAAAATTCCAGCTCAATTTTCCCAAATTCCATCCCTGTTTCTCCCAGATGCCTGCCCTGATTTTCCCAAATTTCATCTCCTTAATCCCAAAATTCCAGCCTTACTTTTCCCAAATTCCAGCCCCATTTTTTTTTCCAATTTTCAGCCTTGGTTTTCTCAAATTTCAGCTCCTTTTTGCCCAAATTCCAGCCCCACTCCTCCCAAATTTAATTTCAGTTTTTCCCAAATTCCAGTCCCACTTTTCCCAAAATTCCAGCCCCATTTTCCCAAATTCCAGCCTAATTTTCCCAAAATTCCAGTTCCACTTTTCTCAATTTCCACCCTCATTTTTCCCAAATTCCAGTCTTGTTTTTCCCAAATTTTCAGCCCTTTTTTGCCCAAATTCCATCCCAATTTTTCCCAATTTCCAGCCCCACTTGTCTCCACTTCCAGCCTCAAGCAAAAGAAACCCAGGGAAAATCCTGGAAAATTTGGGAATTCTGGGCTCATGAATAAAATGGATGGAAGAGAGGGAGAAAAGATGGTCTGGGGAGGTGGAATAAATCAGGATTTGGATGGAAAAGCAGAGTGTGAAATGAGAAGGGATGGTCTGGAGGGAATTTGGAGATGGAGAGAGGTTGGAAAATCGGGATTTGGATGGAAAATCAGGAACTGAAATGATGGAAAACAGGGAGAAGGGATGGTCTGGAGGGAATGTGTCGTTGCCAAGAGGTTGGAAAATCAGGATTTGGGTGGAAAAGCAGAACCTGGGAATGACAGATAGCAGGGAGAAGGGATGACTTGGAAATGAAAAATTGGGATTTGAGTGGAAAAAACAGGAACTGGAATAAGAAGGGATGGCCTGGAAAGGCTGAAAAATCGGAATTTGGATGGAAAATCAGGATTTGGATGGAAAAGCAGGATTTTAGAGGAGTAGGGATGGTTTGAAGAGGATGGAAAATCAGGATTTGGATGGAAAAGCAGAATGTGAAATGAGAAGGGGTGGCCTGGAGGGAATTTGAGGATGGACAGAGTTTGGAAAATCGGGATTGGGGTGGAAAAGCAGGAACTGAATGAAAAAGGATGGCCTGGAGGGGTGGAAAATGGGGATTTGGATGGAAAAGCAGGATGTGAAATGAGAAAAAATGGTTTGGAATGGTCGGAAAATCAGGATTTGGGTGGAAAAGCAGGACCTGAAATGAGAAGGGATGGCCTGGAAATGGGGATTTGGATGGAAAAGCAGAATTTGAGAGGAGAAGGGATGGTTTGAAGAGGATGGAAAATCGGGATTTGGACAGAAAAGCAGGATCTGAATGGAAAAGGGATGGCCTGGAAATCAGAATTTGGGTGGAAAAGCAGGATTTTAGAGCAGAAGGGATGGTTTGAAGAGGATGGAAAATCGGGATTTGGATGGAAAAGCAGGATTTTAGAAGAGAAGGGATGGTTTGGAATGGATGGAAAATCAGGATTTGGATGGAAAAGCAGGATCTGAAATGATGGAAAACAGGGAATGTGTGGATACAGAGAGCTGGAAAATCGGGATTTGGATGGAAAAGCAGGAACTGAGAGCAGAAGGGATGGCCTGGAGAGGTTGGAAAAGCAGGATTTGGACAGAAAAGCAGGATCTGAAATGAGAAAGGATGGTTTGGAATGGTTGGAAAATCAGGATTTGGATGGAAAAGCAGGATTTTAGAACAGAAAGGATGGTTTGGAAGGATGGAAAAGCAGGATTTGGATGGAAAAGCGGGATTTTAGAGGAGAAAGGATGGTTTGGAATGGTTGGAAAATCAGGATTTGGACAGAAAAACAGGATTTTAGAGCAGAAGGGATGGTTTGGAATGGTTGGAAATCGGGATTTGGACGGAAAAGCAGCGCCGGGGCCGCCGGGAAGCCGCAGCAGCCGCAGGATCCGAAGGGAAGGCGGCGGGGGGAGAGGCTGGAAAAGCTGGAAAAGCCGGGAATGAATCCCGAAAGGGCCGGCAGGGACTGGGGAGGGATTGTTTTACACCGGGCCGGGAGCGCCAGAGGCGTCGGAAACTGCCGGGGATGATGGGAATAACAAAGGGGCCCGAGCCGCTGGAAATCCCGGATCAAAGCTCGGCCCCGATCCGGGATCCGCGCGGGACAGGAGGGGGAACATCCCCTCCTGAGCACGGAATTCCCAAAATTGGGGGTGGAATGGGGAGGGGAGGGAGAATGGGGGTGGGAACTGGGGCTGGAAGTTGGAGAAGTTGGGAAAAAAGGGGCTGGAATTTGGGGGAACTGAGGCAGGAATTTGGGGAAACTGAGGCAGGAATTTGGGGAAACTGAGGCAGGAATTTGGGGAAACTGAGGCTGGAATTTGGGAGAAGTGACACTGGAATTTGGGAGAAGTGACACTGGAATTTGGGAGAAGTGACACTGGAATTTGGGAGAAGTGACACTAGAATTTGGGAGAAGTGACACAGGAATTTGGGCAGCCCAGGCCATTCCCTCACAAACCATTCCCTGTTTCTGGAGCTAAACCCAGGAATTCCCATCCCTGCTCTGGCTGCTCCCATTCCCGATTCCCCAATCCCATTCCTGCTCCCATTCCCAATCCCTGCTCCTGTTCCCATTCCCAATCCTGTTCCTGTTTCCCATCCCCTTCCAGCTGCTCTCATTCCCATTCCCAATCTCTCAATCCTATTCCCAATCCCTGCTCCTATTCCCATTCCCCATTCCCAATCCCCATTCCCATTCCCTATTCCCAATCCCTAATCCCCAATCCCAATCCCTGCTCCTATTCCCAATCCCCAATCCCAATCCCTGCTCCTGTTCCCAATCCCCACTCCCAATCCCCATTCCCAATCCCCAATCCCAATCCCTGCTCCTATTCCCATTCCCCATTCCCAATCCTTGTTCCTATTCCCAATCCCAATCCTTGTTCCTATTCCCAATCCCCATTCCCAATCTCCATTCCCAATCCCTGCTCCTATTCCCAATCCCCATTCCCAATCCCTGCTCCCATTCCCAATCTCTGCTCCCATTCCCAATCCCCATTCCCAATCCCTGCTCCCATTCCCAATCCCCATTCCCAATCCCCATTCCCAATCCCCATTCCCAATCCCTGCTCCTATTCCAAATCCCCATTCCCAATCCCTGCTCCTATTCCCAATCCCCATTCCCAATCCCTGCTCCTATTCCAAATCCCCATTCCCAATCCCTGCTCCTATTCCCAATCCCCATTCCCAATCCCTGCTCCTATTCCAAATCCCCATTCCCAATCCCTGCTCCTATTCCAAATCCCCATTCTCAATTCCTGCTCCTATTTCCAATTCCTGCTCCTATTTCCAATTCCTGCTCCTATTCCCATTCCCAATCCCTGTTCCTATTCCCAATCCCCATTCCCAATCCCCATTCCCAATTCCCATTCCCAATCCCCCATTCCCCAATCCCCCATTCCCCAAATCCCAATTCCCCAATCCCCATTCCCCAAATCCCAATTTCCCAATCCCCACCCCCTTCCCGAGGCCATGCCAGCACAACCAGTGGCGCATTCCCATCCATCCCCCCTGGAATTCCGGCCCTCCCCGCTGTCCATTCCCCTCGAATTCCCGTCCATTCCCCCGGAATTCCCGTCCATTCCCCTGGAATTCCTGTCCATTCCCCCGCAATCCCTGCCCATTCCCCCGGAATTCCCGTCCATCCGTTCCCCCGCAATCCCGGCCCTCCCCGCGCTGGCTCCCGGCCCCGGCACACGGAGCTCCCGATCCCGCCGGGAGCCTCCCCCGGCCTTGGAAGGGCCGAGCCCCGCTCCGCGCATCCATCCATCCATCCCTTATCCATCCATCCCTCATCCCGACATCTGGAATAGTCATCGCGGGAGGAAACCGAGCCCCCGGCTGCTTCCTCCCGCCGGCAGCCCCGGCACATCCATCTCCGCTGCGGAAAACCGGGAGCGCCGGGGGATGGACGGCACGGGAAACCGGGAGCGGGGGCACACCGGATAAACCGGGAGCGGGGTCACACCGGATAAACCGGGATAGGGGTCACACCGGATAAACGGGAGCGGGGTCACACCGGGAGCGGAGTCACACCGGGAGTGGGAGCGGGGTCACACCGGGAGCGGGGTCACACCGGGATTGGGAGCGGGGTCACACCGGGAGCGGGGTCACACCGGGATTGGGAGCGGGGTCACACCGGGATTGGGAGCGGGGTCACACCGGGAGCGGGGTCACACCGGGAGCGGGGTCACACCGGGAGCGGGGTCACACCGGGATTGGGAGCGGGGTCACACCGGGAGTGGGAGCGGGGTCACACCGGGAGCGGGGTCACACCGGGATTGGGAGCGGGGTCACACCGGGAGCGGGGTCACACCGGGAGCGGGAGCGGGGTCACACCGGGAGCGGGGTCACACCGGGATTGGGAGTGGGGTCACACCGGGAGCGGGGTCACACCGGGATCGGGAGATGGGTCACACCGGGATTGGGATCTGTGCCAGAGCACTGGGAGCCGGGGTCGGGACCGGGGAACCGCGATTGGCTCCGTGCCATCCTAAAGAACCGGGATTGGGATCTGTGCCAGCACTGGGACCGGGATTGGGATCTGTGCCAGCTCTGGGACCGGGATTGGGATCTGTGCCAACCGTGGGACCAGGATATGGCTCCGTGCCAGCCCAAAGAACCGGGACTGGCTCCGTGCCACGACAGAGAACCGGGACTGGGATCCCTGCCAGCCCAGGAGCCGGGATTGGCTCCGTGCTGTCCCAAAGAACCGGGATAGGGAGAGCTCGGGGCAGGATCGGCAGAGCTCGGGGCGGGATCGGCAGAGCTCGGGGCACGATCGGCAGAGCTCGGGGCACGATCGGCAGAGCTCGGGGCACGATCGGCAGAGCTCGGGGCGGGATCGGCAGAGCTCGGGGCACGATCGGCAGAGCTCGGGGCGGGATCGGCAGAGCTCGGGGCACGATCGGCAGAGCTCGGGGCGGGATCGGCAGAGCTCGGGGCGGGATCGGCAGAGCTCGGGGCGGGATCGGCAGAGCTCGGGCCGGGGGGTCACGGAATTCCTCGGGATGGGGGAATTCGGGATCATTCCCAACATTCCCGATATTCTAGTCTGGCCTGGGATATGGGGAATTAATTCAGGGATCATTCCCGATATTCCAGCCTGGGGATGTGGAAAATTAATTCAGGGAATTCAGGGATCAGCCCTTGGATCATTCCTGATATTCCAGTCAGCCTCAGGGTTCAGGGAATTAATTCAGGGATCAGTCCTTGGATCATTCCCGATATTCCAGCCTGGCCTGGGATGTTCCAGGAGATCACTCGGGAATTTCATCTCAGCACCCTCACAGCCAGGAATTCCTGAGGCCATTCCCTCATTTCCTAAGGATTTTCAGATCCCAAAATTGCCACGATTTTACTGAAATCCAGGAAAAACTGTCGGGATTTTCCAGAATAAATCCCACCTGGTCCCAGCACAGCTCCCAAATTCCCTCCCTGGTGATTGCAGGAGTGAAATTCATGGAAAATCCCCCTCAGGACTGAGCCAATTCCCAAAAATCCGGGATGAGGACCCCAAACCCCAGCCCTGGAGATTTCCCAGTTTTTTATTTTTTTGGGAAAAGGGAAGAAAGGTTGGGATTGGAGCTCCCCCCAGCGGCAGCTCCGACATTCCCTGCAGGATATTCCAGGGAAATTCCAGAGAATTCTGCTCCAGGGGCAGCCTGGGATCCAGAGCAGCCTCTGGAAAAATCGGCATTCCCACGTGGAACACACCAAATTCCCAAAATTCCAAACTTCAGAATTCCCACATGGAACACACAGCACTCCCAAAAATCCAACTCACAATTCCCACATGGAACACAAAGCATTCCCAAAAATCCAAGCCTCAGCATTTGCAAAATTCCCAACCTTAAAATTCCTAAAAATCACAAACTCAGGACCATTCCCACATGGAACTCACAGCATTCCCAAAATTCCAAATCACAATTCCCACATGGAACACGCAGATTTCTCAAAATTCCAAACTCAGCATTCTCACATGGAACAAACAACATTCACAAAAATCCCAAACTCAGGAGAATTCCCACATGGAAGATGCAGAATTCCCAAAAATTCCAACCTCAACATTCCCAAAAATTCCAACTCAGAATTCCCACATGGAACACGCACGATTCACAAAATTCCAACCTCAGGACAATTCCTACATGGAACTCACAGCATTCCCAAAATTTCCAACCTTAGAATTCCTAAAAATCCCAATCTCAGGAGAATTCCCACATGGAAATCACAGCATTCCCAAAGATCCAAATCTCAGCATTCCCAGAAAATCCAAACCTTAAAATTCCTAAAAATTCCAAACTCAGCACCATTTCCACATGAAAGACACAGCATTCCCAAAATTCCAACCTCAGCATTCCCAAAAAATCCCAACCTCAGAATTCCCAAATTTCCCTCACAATTCCCATGTGGAACACACAGCATTCCCAAAATTCCAACACATAATTCCCACATGGAACATGGAGCATTTCCAAAATTCCAAACTCAGGATCATTCCCAAAATTCCCTCAAAATTCCACATAGAACTCACAGCATTCCCAAAAATCCAAATCTCAGCATTCCCAAAATTCCAACCTCAGCATTCCTAAAAAATCCCAACCTTAAAATTCCTGAAAATCACAAACTCAGGAGAATTCCACATGGAACTCACAGCATTCCCAAAATTCCAAATCACAATTCCCACACAGAAAGCACAGGATTCCCAAAAAAATCTCAACCTCATAACGATTCCCACATGGAACTCACAGCATTCTCAAAATTCCAACCTCACAATTCCCACATGGAAGACGCAGCACTCTCAGAATTCCAACCTCAGCATTCCCAAAATTCCAAACTCAGGATCATTCCCACATGGAAGTCACAGCATTCCCAAAATCCCAACACACAATTCCCACATGGAAGATGCAGAATTCCCAAAAATCCAAACTTAACATTCCCAAAAATCCTTCACAATTCCCACATGGAAATCACAGCATTCCCAAAAATCACAACCTCAAGATTCCCAAAAGATTCCAACCTTAAAATTCCTAAAAATTCCAAAATCAGGATCATTCCCACATGAACACGTGGCATTCCCAAAATTCCCAACATCAGCATTCCCAAAAAACCTTCAGGATCATTCCCACATGGAAATCACAGCATTCCCAAAAATCCAAACCTCAGCATTCCCAAAAAAATCCCAACCTTAGAATTCCTGAAAATCACAAACCCAGGAGAATTCCTACATGGAACTCACAGCATTCCCAAAATTCCCAATGTTACAAATCCCACGTGGAAAACACAGGATTCCAAGAAAATCTCAACCTCAGGAGAAATCCCACATGGAACTCACAGCATTCTCAAAATCTCAACCTCAGAATTCCCACATGGAAGGCACAGAATTCCCAAAAATCCCAATGTCAACATTCCCAAAAATCCCTCAGGATCATTCCCAAAATTCCAAAACACAATTCCCATGTGGAGCACACAGTATTCTTAAAATTCCAACCTCAGCATTCCCAAAAATCCTTCACAATTCCCACATGGAACTTACAACATTCCCAAAAATCCAAAACATCAGCATTCCCAAAAATCCCAAACTCACAATTCCCACATGGAACAGGGAACATTCCCAAAATTTCCAACCTCAGCAGAATTCCCACATGGAAGACACAGCACTCTCAAAATTCCCAACCTCAGCATTCCCAAAATTCCAAACTCAGGATCATTCCCACTTGGAACTCACAGCATTCCCAAAAATCCCAATCTCAGCATTCCCAAAAATCCCAACCTTGGAATTCCTGAAAATCACAAACTCAGGAGAATTCCCACATGGAACACACAGCATTCCCAACAATCCAAAACATCAGCATTCCCAAAATCCCAAACTCACAATTCCCACATGGAACACGGAGCACTCTCAAAATTCCAACCTCAACATTCCCAAAATTCCAAACTCAGGATCATTCCCACATGGAAATCACAGCAATCCCAAAAATCCAAATCACAGCATTCCCAAAAAATCCCAACCTTAGAATTCCTGAAAATTCCAACCTCAGGACAATTGCCACATGGAACACACAACATTCCCAAAAATTCCAACTCACAATTCCCACACAGAATTCCCAAAATCCAAACCTCAGGAGAATTCCCACATGGAACTCACAGCATTCCCAAAAATCCCAATATCAGCATTCCCAAAATCCTTCAGGATCATTTCCCCAAGGAACATGCAGCATTCCCAAAAATCCCAACCTTAGAATTCCTGAAAATCACAAACTCGAGAGAATTCCTACATGGAACACAGAGCATTCCCAAAATTCCCAACCTCAGCATTTGCAAAATTCCAACTTCAGCAGAATTCCCACACAGAAAACACAGAATTCCCAAAAATTCCAACTCACAATTCCCATGTAGAACTCACAGCATTCTTAAAATTCCAACCTCAGAATTCCCACATGGAACAAACAGCATTCCCAAAATTCCAACCTAAATATTCCCACATGGAACACGGAGCATTCCCTAAATTCCAAGTTCAGGAGAATTCCCACATGGAAGACACAGAATTCCCAAAATCCCAACCTCAGAATTCTCGACATTCCAAGTCAGAATTCCCACACAGAACAAACAACATTCCCACAATTCCAACTCAAAATTCCCACATGGAACTCACAGAATTTCCAAACTTCCAGCCTCAGAACTGCCAAAAATCCAAACCTCAGCATTCCTAAAAAATTCCAACCTTAAAATTCCTGAAAATCACAAACTCAAGAGAATTCCTACATAGAACACTCAGCATTCCCAAATATCCAAACTCAGCATTCCCAAAAATCCCTCAAAATTCCCACATGGAAATCACAGCATTCCCAAAAAATCCCAACCTTAAAATTCCTAAAAATTCCGAACACAGGAGAATTCCCACATGGAACACTCAGCATTCCCAAATATCCAACCTCAACATTCCCAAAAATCCCGAACTCAGGATCATCCCCACATGGAAGTCACAACATTCCCAAAGATCCAAATCTCAGCATTCCCAAAAATCCAAACCTTAAAATTCCTAATAAATTCCAACCTCAGGATCATTCCCACATGGAAGATGCAGCATTCCCAAAATTCCAATTCACAATTCCCACGTGGAACACTCAGCATTCCCAAAATTCCCAACCTCAACATTCCCAAAAATCCTTCACAATTCCCACATGGAAATCACAGCATTCAAAAAAACCCCAACCTCAGCATTTCTGAAATTCCCAACTTTAGAATTGCCAAAAATCCCAAAGTCAGGAGAATTCCAACATGGAACTTGCATTTCCAAAAATCCCAACATCACAATTCCCACACAGAACACACAACATTCCCAAAAAATCCCAAACTTAAAATTCCTAAAAATTCCAAACTCAGGCTCATTCCCACAGGAAAGACGCAGCATTCCCAAAATTCCCACATCAGCCTCTCCTCACTTTTCCCAAACCCATCACTTTTTCCCCATCAGATCCAGGATAGAATTCCAGGAATTCCGTGGCCCTACCTCCTCGTCGGAGCTGTCCTGCTCGTACTCGTCCAGCGGGGAATCGTCCTGCAGGGATCTCCTCTGCCCTGGAAATCCCCTGGCCTGGGAAATCAGGGAAAAAAAATCACTGGAGAGGTTTGGGAACAGCCATGGGAATGTCTGGGAACAGCCCTGGGAATGTCTGCGAGCTCTGGGAACAGCCCTGGAAAAATTTGGGAGCTTGGGAAAAATCCCTGGAGAGGTTTGGGAACAGCCCTGGGAATGTTTGGGAATTTTGGGAAAAGCCCTGGAAAGGTGTGAGAGCTCTGGGAACATTCCTGGAAAAGTTTGGGAGCTGTGGAACATTCCTGGAGAAATTTGGGAATTTTGGGAAAATCCCTGGAGAGGTGTGAGAGCTCTGGGAACATTCCTGGGAAAGTTTGGAAAACTTTGGAAAAATCCCTGGAGAGGTTTGGGAAAATCCCTGGAAAAGTTTGGGAGCTCTGGGAAAAGTCCTGGAGAAATTTGGGAGCTTTGGAAAAATCACTGGAGAAGTTTGGGAAGAGCCCTGGAAAAGTTTGAGAGCTCTGGAATAGCCCTGGATAAATTTGGGAGCTTTGGAAAAATCCATGGAGTGGTTTGGGAACAATCCTGGAAAAGTCTGGGAGCTGTGGAACATTCCTGGAGAGGTTTGGGAATTTTGGGAAAAGCCCTGGAGAGGTGTGAGAGTTCTGGGAACATTCCTGGAAACGTCTAGAAACAGCCCTGGAAAAATTTGGGAATTTTGGGAAAAGCCCTGGAGAAAAGTGGGAACAACCCTGGAAAAGTTTGGGAGCTCTGGGACAGCCCTGTAGAAATTTGGGAGCTTTGGAAAAATCCCTGAAGAAGTTTGGGAACAGCCCTGGAAAAGTTTGGAAGCTGTGGAACATCCCTGTAGAAATTTGGGAATTTTGGGAAAATCCCTGGAGAGGTTTAGAAACATTCATGGAAAAGTTTGGGAACATTCCTGGAAAAGTTTGGGAGCTCTGGGACAGTCCTGGAGCAATTTGGGAATTTTGGGAAAATCCCTGGAGAGGTTTAGGAACATCCCTGGAAAAGCTTGGGAACAGCCCTGGAAAAGTTTGGGAACAGCCCTGGAAAAGTTTGGAAGCTGTGGAACATTCCTGGAGAAATTTGGGAATTTTGGGAAAAGCCCTGGAGAGGTGTGAGAGCTCTGGGAACATTCCTGGAAAAGTTTGGGAACATTCCTGGAAAATTTGGGAACATTCCTGGAAAAGCTTGGGAGCTGTGGAAAAGACCTGTAGAAATCTGGGAATTTTGGGAAAAGCCCTGGAGAGGTTTAGGAACATTCCTGGAAAAGTTTGGGAACAGTCCTGGAAAAGTTTGGGAGCTGTGGAAAAGCCCTGGAGAAATCTGGGAATTTTGGGAAAAGCCCTGGAGAAATTTGGGAGCTCTGGGAACATTCCTGGAAAAGTTTGGTAACAGCCCTGGAAAAGTTTGGGAGCTCTGGGAAAAGTCCTGAAGAAATTTGGGAATTTTGGGAAAAGCCCTGGAGAGGTGTGAGAGCTCTGGGAACATCCCTGGAAAAGTCTGGAACAGCCCTGGAAAAGTTTGGGAGCAGCCCTGGGAATGTTTGGGAACAATCCTGGGAAAGTTTGGGAGCTGTGGGAACAGCCCTGGAGAAATCTGGGAATTTTGGGAAAAGCCCTGGAAAAGTATGGGAACAGCCCTGAAAAAGTTTGGGAGCTCTGGGAAAAGTCCTGGAGAAATCTGGGAATTTTGGGAACAGCCCTGGAGAGGTTTAGGAACATTCCTGGGAAAGTTTGGGAACAGTCCTGGAAAATTTTGGGAGCTGTGGAACATTCCTGGAGAAATTTGGGAATTTTGGGAAAAGTTCTGGAGAGCTCTGGGAACATTACTGGAGAAGTTTGGGAACAGCTATGGAAAAGTTTGGGAGCTCTGGGAACATTCCTGTAGAAATTTGGGAGCTTTGGAAAAATCTCTGGAGTGATTTGAGAGCAGCCCTGGAAAAGTTTGCAAGCTGTGGAAAAGCCCTGGAGAAATCTGGGAATTTTGGGAAAAGCCCTGGAGAGGTTTAGGAACAGTCCTGGAAAAGTTTGGGAGCTCTGGGACATCCCCGGATAAATTTGGGAATTTTGGGAAAAGCCCTGGAAAAATTTGGGAGTTCTGGAAACGTTCCTGGAAAGTTTGGGAACATTCCTGGAAAAGTTTGGGAGCTGTGGAAAAGCCCTGGAGAAATTTGGGAATTTTGGGAAAAGCCCTGGAGAGGTGTGAGAGCTCTGGGAACATTCCTGGAGAATTTTGGGAGCTCTGGAAAAAGCCCTGGAAAAGTTTGGGAACAGCTCTGGGAATATTTGGGAATTTTGGGAAAAGTCCTGGAAAAGTTTGGGAACATTCCTTGAAAAGTTTGGGAGCTGTGAAACATCCCTGGAGAAATTTGGGAATTTTGGGAAAAGCCCTGGAGAGGTGTGAGAGCTCTGGGAATACTCCTGGAAAAGTTTGAGAACAGCCCTGGGAATGTTTGGGAGCTTTGGAAAAATCCCTGGAGAGGTTTGGGAACAGCCCTGGAAATGTTTGGGAGCTCTGCGAACATTCCTGGACAAATTTGGGAGCTTTGGAAAAATCTCTGGAGTGATTTGAGAGCAGCCCTGGAAAAGTTTGGAAGCTGTGGAACATTCCTGGAGCAATTTGGGAATTTTGGGAAAAGCCCTGGAGAGGTTTGGGAACATTCCTGGAAAAGTTTAGAAGCTCTGGAACATCCCTGGAGAAATTTGGGAATTTTGGGAAAAGCCCTGGAAAAATTTGGGAGTTCTGGGAACATTCCTGGAAAGTTTGGGAACATTCCTGGAAAAGTTTGGGAACATTCCTGGAAAAGTTTGGGAACAGCCCTGGCAACATTTGGGAGCTTTGGAAAAATCCCTGGAGAGGTTTGGGAGTAGCCCTGGGAATGTTTGGGAGCTGTGGAACATTCCTGGAGCAATTTGGGAATTTTGGGAAAAGCCCTGGAGAGGTTTGGGAACATTCCTGGAAAAGTTTAGAAGCTCTGGAACATCCCTGGAGAAATTTGGGAATTTTGGGAAAAGCCCTGGAAAAATTTGGGAGTTCTGGGAACATTCCTGGAAAGTTTGGGAACATTCCTGGAAAAGTTTGGGAACATTCCTGGAAAAGTTTGGGAACAGCCCTGGCAACATTTGGGAGCTTTGGAAAAATCCCTGGAGAGGTTTGGGAGTAGCCCTGGGAATGTTTGGGAGCTGTGGAACATTCCTGGAGCAATTTGGGAATTTTGGGAAAAGCCCTGGAGAGGTTTGGGAACATTCCTGGAAAAGTTTGGGAGCTTTGGAAAAGCCCTGGAGAAATCTGGGAATTTTGGGAAAAGACCTGGACAGGTGTGAGAGCTCTGGGAACATCCCTGGAAAAGTCTGGAAACAGCCCTGGAAAAGTTTGGGAGCAGCCCTGGGAATGTTTGGGAACAATCCTGGAAAAGTTTGAGAGCTCTGGGAACAGCCCTGGAAAATTTGGGAGTTGTGGAACATTCCTGGAGAAATTTGGGAATTTTGGGAAAAGCCCTGGAAAAATTTGGGAGCTCTGGGAATATTCCTGGAAAGTTTGGGAACATTCCTAGAAAAGTTTGGGAACAGCCCTGGCAACATTTGGGAGCTTTGGAAGAATCCCTGGAGAGGTTTGAGAGCATCCCTGGAAAAGTTTGGGAACATTCCTGGAAAAGTTTGGAAGCTCTGGGAACATTCCTGGACAAATTTGGGAGCTTTGGAAAAATCTCTGGAGTGATTTGAGAGCAGCCCTGGAAAAGTTTGGAAGCTGTGGAAAAGCCCTGGAGAAATTTGGAAATTTTGGGAAAAGCCCAGGAGAGGTGTGAGAGCTCTGGGAACATTCCTGGAAAAGTTTGGGAATAGCCCTGGAAAAGTTTGGGAGCTCTGGGAACATCCCTGTAGAAATTTGTGAGCTTTGGAAAAAGCCCTGGAGAAGTTTGGGAACATTCCTGGGAAAGTTTGGGAGCTGTGGAAAGCCCTGGAGAAATTTGGAAATTTTGGGAAAAGTTCTGGAGAGGTTTGGGAACAACCCTGGAAAAGTTTGGGAACATTCCTGGAAAAGTTTGGGAGCTCTGGGACAGTCCTGGAGCAATTTGGAAATTTCGGGAAAAGCCCTGGAAAAATTTGGGAGCTCTGGGAATATTCCTGGAAAAGTTTGGGAACATTCCTGGAAAAGTTTGGGAACAATCCTGGGAATGTTTGGGAACTCTGGGAAAAGTCCTGGAGAAATTTGGGAGCTTTGGAAAAATCCCTGGAGAAGTTTGGGAACATTCCTGGAAAAGTTTGGGAGCTGTGGAAAAGCACTGGAGAAATTTGGGAATTTTGGGAAAAGCCCTGGAGAGCTCTGGGAACATTCCTGGAGAAGTTTGGGAACAGCCCTGGAAAAGTTTGGGAGCTTTGGGAAAAGTCCTGGAGAAATCTGGGAATTTTGGGAAAAGCCTGGAATGGTTTGGGAACAGCCCTGGAAAAGTTTGGGAGCTCTGGAAACAGTCCTGGAGAAATTTGGGAATTTTGGGAAAAGCCCTGGAGAGGTGTGAGAGCTCTGGGAACATTCCTGGAAAAGTTTGGTAACAGCCCTGGAAAATTTTGGGAGCTTTGGGAAAAGTCCTGGAGAAAAGTGGGAACAACCCTGGAAAAGTTTGGGAGCTCTGGGAACAGCCCTGGAGATTTCCAGAACAATCCAGGATTTCCAGGCACAACCCCAGTGGGAAGGAAAGAGTTAAACAATTCCTGAGTTTTTCTTGGATCAGGAAAAAAAAACCAAATCCAAAATTCCAGCAGCTCCAGGAGCTGCCAGAGAAATCTGGGAATGCTGGAAGTCATCAGGAGGAAATCCAGGCTGACAGGGAAGGGTCAACATTTATGGGAACCCTGGGAGAGCTGGGATTTGGGATTTGGGATTTGGGATTTGGGGAATGGCAGCTCTGGGATTTGGGATTTGGGATTTGGGGAACGGCAGCTCTGGGATTTGGGATTTGGGGAATGGCAGCTCTGGGATTTGGGATTTGGGGAATGGCAGCTCTGGGATTTGGGATTTGGGATTTGGGGAATGGCAGCTCTGGGATTTGGGGAATGGCAGCTCTGGGATCTGGGATTTGGGGAATGGCAGAGCTGGGATTTGGGATTTGGGGAATGGCAGCTCTGGGATCTGGGATTTGGGGAATGGCAGAGCTGGGATTTGGGATTTGGGGAATGGCAGCTCTGGGATTTGGGATTTGGGATTTGGGGAATGGCAGCTCTGGGATTTGGGATTTGGGGAATGGCAGCTCTGGGATTTGGGATTTGGGACTTGGGGAATGGCAGAGTTGGGATTTGGGATTTGGGGAATGGCAGCTCTGGGATCTGGGATTTGGGGAATGGCAGCTCTGGGATTTGGGATTTGGGGAATGGCAGCTCTGGGATTTGGGATTTGGGGAATGGCAGCTCTGGGATTTGGGATTTGGGGAATGGCAGCTCTGGGATTTGGGATTTGGGATTTGGGGAATGGCAGCTCTGGGATTTGGGGAATGGCAGCTCTGGGATCTGGGATTTGGGGAATGGCAGAGCTGGGATTTGGGATTTGGGGAATGGCAGCTCTGGGATTTGGGATTTGGGATTTGGGGAATGGCAGCTCTGGGATTTGGGATTTGGGATTTGGGGAATGGCAGCTCTGGGATTTGGGATTTGGGATTTGGGGAATGGCAGAGCTGGGATTTGGGATTTGGGATTTGGGGAATGGCAGCTCTGGGATTTGGGATTTGGGATTTGGGGAATGGCAGCTCTGGGATTTGGGATTTGGGGAATGGCAGCTCTGGGATTTGGGATTTGGGATTTGGGGAATGGCAGCTCTGGGATTTGGGATTTGGGGAATGGCAGCTCTGGGATTTGGGATTTGGGATTTGGGGAATGGCAGCTCTGGGATTTGGGATTTTGGGAACAGGAAAATCCCATTCCCTGCTTCCCATCCCCCCAGCCTGCATCCCAAATCCCTCCCCAGCTCTCCCACAAAACCCCCTGGAAAAGGTTCTGGAATTCCCAGTTCTACAGCCTCTGGAATTTCTCTTTCCTTCCCAGAATTGGGGCACAATTAAGGAATTTTGGGCTCCTCAGTCCCAAACCTTGGGAATCTTGGGATGAGAGGGAAAATCTGGGATGAGGAATCCCAGAATGAGAGGGAAAATGTGGGATGAGGCATCTTAAATTGAGAGGGAAAATCTAGGATTTGGAATCCCAGAATGAGAGGGAAAATCTGGGATGAGGAATCCCAGAATGAGAGGGAAAATCTGGGATTTGAAACCCCAGAATTAGGGGCAAAA
The DNA here is from genome assembly GCF_009819885.2 of Catharus ustulatus. Taxonomy (NCBI): domain Eukaryota; kingdom Metazoa; phylum Chordata; class Aves; order Passeriformes; family Turdidae; genus Catharus; species Catharus ustulatus. Next base: position 164,196,750 of record NC_046221.1, read on the forward strand.
TCTGGGAGAAGGAATTCCAGAATTAGGAGGAAAATCTGGGAGAAGGAATCCCACAATGAAAAGGAAAATCTGGGATGAGGAATCCCACAATGAAAAGGAAAATCTGGGATGAGGAATCCCAGGATGAGAGGCAAAATGTGGGATTTGGAATTAATTTTTGTAACTAACTAAAACAGAAAAACACTCCCCAAACTATATTTTTTTCTCGTTAAATAAACAAATTTGTTTCCATTTCTCTCAAAAAAATCACAAATTTCCAAATAAATAATTAAATCTATTTCCTAAAAAAAAAAAATTATTTAAAAATTCTCTCCCAAATTTACCCTAAACCAAACCAAATATAAATTGGTAATTCCTGCTCCTCCTGGAAAACTGGAGCAGGAAGAGCCTGGATTTTGGGAGTATCCCAGGAATGGGTCAGGAGTGGGATGGAGCCCCCCAAAATTCAGGGAAAAATCAGCTCAAAGCCTTACCTGTGTCTGGGGAGCTGAAGGGCTGCCAGAGGATTCTTCTTCATCTTCTTCTTCATCTTCATCTTCCTCTTCCTCCTCCTCCTCCTCAGCACTCCCTGAGGATTCGCTGTCACTCCCCGAATCCTCCAGGCCGGAATAAACGCTCTCCTCGCTCTCTGACAGCTCCTGGGTGTCTGAGGAGAGGCTGGGCTGCAAGGGAGGGGACAGCAGGGTCACAGGGGGGACAGGAGGGGACAGGGGGGGACCCTGAGCCTGGCAGGGCTGGGTGGGGACACCCCCACATTGCTGGAACCCCAAAGTTTGGAGTCATCCCTCAGGACCAGGCTGGAGCCCCTCAGGATAAAATCAGAAATCAGACCCTCCTAAATCCCAAATCCCCTCAGGACCAGGCTGGAGCCAGCTCAGGATAAAATCAGAAATCAGCCCCCCCAAATCCCAAATCCCCTCAGGACCAGGCTGGACTCAGCTCAGGATAAAATCAGAAATCAAACACCCCCAAATCCCAAATCCCCTCAGGACCAGGCTGGAGCCAGCTCAGGATAAAATCAGAAATCAGACACCCAAATCCCCTCAGGATGAGGCCAGAACCCCACCCAGTTACTGGAACCCCCCTCAGGACAAGGCCAGACCAGACCCATCAATTATTGGGGCTCTCCTCACCAGGACAGGGCTGGGTCACCCCTTCAGGAGCCCAAAATTCCTCCTCAGGAGCCCAAATCCTCTGTCACTGTTGTGTTTTCCCCTCATGGAGTCCAGGCTGGAGCCCCCAGGTTATGGGGTCCCCCTTCACTGGGATAGAGCTGGATTCCTCCTCAGTAACCAAATCCTCTCTTAGGAGCCAAAATTCCTCCTCAGGAGCCCAAATCCTCCCTCAGGAGCACAAATCCCTCCTCATTGTAGGGTTTTCCCCTCACGGAGACCAGGCCAGAGTCCCCAAGTTATGGGGTCCACCTTTACTGGGATAGAGCTGGGTTCCCCCTCAGGAACCCAAATCCCCTCACAAGAGACCAAATTCCCTCTTAGGAGCACAAATCCCTCCTCATTATTGGGTTTTTCCCTCACGGAGAACAGGCCGGACCCCCCCTCATTTCCCGGTCCCCTTTCCCTGGGACAGAGCCGAGTTCCCCCTCACGAACCCAAATCCCCCTCAGGAGCCCAAATTCCCCCCTCAGGTGCCCAAATCCCACTTCAGGAGCCCAAATCCCCTCTCAGGAGTCCAAATCCTCCATCACTGCTGGGTTTTCCCCTCACAGAGACCAGGCCGGACCCCTCCATTCCCGGGTCTCCTCTCACAGAGACCAGGCCAGACTCTCCTCAAATTGACAAAATTCTCCTTCAGTTCAAGGCTGGACCCCCCTCACCGGAAAAGAGCTGTGTTCAGCCCTCTTAGGAGCCCAAATCCCCTCACAAGAGCCCATATTCCCCCTCAGGAGCACAAATTACTCCTCCTTGTTGGGTTTTACCCTCATGGAATCCAGGCCAGAGCCCCCAGGTTATGGGGTCCCCCTTCACTGGGATAGAGTTGGATTCTCCCTCAGGAACCCAAATCCTCTCTTAGGAGCCAAATTCCTCCTCAGGAGCCCAAATCCTCCCTCAGGAGCACAAATCCCTCCTCATTATTGGGTTTTTCCCTCACGGAGAATAGGCCGGACCCCCCCTCATTCCCAGTCTCCCCTCACTGGGACAGAGCCAAGTTCCTCCTCAGGAACCCAAATCCTCTCTTAGAAGCCAAAATTCCTCCTCAGGAACCCAAATCCTCTCTTAGAAGACAAAATCCCTCCTCAGGAGCCCAAATCCCCCCTCAGGAGCCCAAATCCCCTCTCAGGAGCCCAAATTCCCCCTCAGAAGCCCAAAGTCCCCCTCACTGTTGGGTTTTCCCCTCATGGAGACCAGGCTGGATCCCACCACTCCCGGGTCCCCCCTCATGGAGACCAGGCCAGACTCTCTTCAAATTGCCAAAATTCCCTTTCAGCTCAAGGCTGGACCCCCCTCAGGAGGACAGAGCCGTGTTCACCCTTCTTAGGAGCCCAAATCCCCTCATAAGAGCCCAAATTCGCCCTCAGGAGCACAAATTCCTCCTCACTGTTGGGTTTTCCCCTCATGGAGTCCACACCGGAGCCCTCAAGTTATGGGGTCACCCCTCACCGGGACAGAGCCGAGATCCCCTTCAGGAACCCAAATACCCTCTCAGGAGCCCAAATTCCCCCTCAGAAGCCCCAATCCCTCCTCACTGTTGGGTTTTCCCCTCATGGAGACCAGGTTGGACCCCACCACTCCTGGGTCCCCCCTCACAGAGACCAGGCCAGACTCTCCTCAAATTGCCAAAACTCCCCTTCAGTTCAAGGCCGGACCCGCCTCACCAGGACAGAGCGGTATTCACCCCTCTCAGGAGCCCAAATCCCCTCACAGGAGCCCAAATTCCCCCTCATTAGCACAAATTCCCCCTCACTGTCAGGTTTTCCCCTCACAGACACCAAGCTGAAGCCCCCCAGGTTATGGGATCTGCCTTCCCTGGGACAGAGCTGGGTTCCCTGTCAGTAGCCCAAATCCCCTCTCAGGAAGCCAAATCCCCTCTTAGGAGCCCAAATCCCCCCCTCAGGAGCCCAAATCCCCTTCAGGAAACCAAATTCCCCCTCAGGAACCCAAATCCCCTCTTAGGAGCCCAAATCCCCCCTCAGGAGCACAAATCTCACTGTTGGGTTTTGCCCTCATGGAGACCAGGCTGGACCCCTCCATTCCTGGGTCCCCCTTCCCTGGGACAGAGCCGGATTCCTCCTCAGGAGCCCAAATTCCTTCTCAGGAGCCCAAATTCCCCGCTCAGGAGCCCAAATTCCCCATCAGGAGCCCAAACCCCTCCTCACTGTTGGGTTTTCCCCTCATAAAGACCAGTCTGGACCCCTCCATTCCTGGGTCCCCCCTCACAGAGACCAGGCCAGACTCTCCTCAAATTGCCAAAATTCCCCTTCAGTTCAAGGCTGGACCCCTCTCATTGGGGACAGAGCGGTATTCACCCCTCTCAGGAGCCCAAATCCCCTCACAAGAGCCCATATTCCCCCTCAGGAGCACAAATTCCTCCTCATTGTCGGGTTTTACCCTCATGGAATCCAGGCCGGAGCCCCCAGGTTATGGGGTCCCCCTTCACTGGGATAGAGCTGAGTTCTCCCTCATGAACCCAAATCCTCTCTTAGGAGCCAAAATCCCTCCTCAGGAGCCCAAATCCCCCCTCAGGAGCCCAAATCTCTCCTCACTGTTGGGTTTTCCCCTCATGGAGACCAGGCTGGACCCCTCCACTCCCAGGTCTCCTCTCACAGAGACCAGGCCAGACTCTCCTCAAATTGCCAAAATTCTCCTTCAGTTCAAGGCTGGACCCCCCTCACGAGGACAGAGCTGTGTTCAGCCCTCTTAGGAGCCCAAATCCCCTCACAAGAGCCCAAATTCCCCCTCAGGAGCACAAATTCCTCCTCATTGTTGGGTTTTACCCTCATGGAATCCAGGCCGGAGCCCCCAGGTTATGGGGTCCCCCTTCACTGGGACAGAGCCGAGTTCCCCCTCAAGAGCCCAAATTCCCCCTCAGGAACCCAAATTCCCTCCTCAGAAGCCCCAAATCCTCCGTCACTGTTGGGTTTTCCCCTCATGGAGACCTGGCCGGACTCCTCTCATTTCCCCGTCCCCCTTCACTGGGACAGAGCCGCGTTCCCCCTCAGGAACCCAAATCCCTCTTCAAGAGCCCAAATCCTCCCTCAGGAACCCAAATCCCCCCTCAGGAACCCAAATTCCCCCTCAGGAACCCAAATCCTCCTCAGTGCTGGCTTTTCCTCTCACGGAGACCAGGCTGGATCCCTCCATTCCTGGGTCTCCCCTCACGGAGACCAGGCCAGACTCTCCCCAAATTGCCAAAATTCCCCCTCAGTTCAAGACTGGACCTCTCTCACCGGGACACAACCGGGTTCCCCCCTCAGGAGACCAAATCCCCGCTCACTGCTGGGTTCCCCCTCACCGACACCAGGCCGGACTCCGCTAAATTTCCCGCTCCCCCCTCACCGGGGTAGAAGCAGTTTCCCCCTCAGGAGCCCAAACTCCAAGGACAGACCCCCCCCCAGTGCCGGTTCCCCCTCACGGACACCAGGCCGGACCCCTCCCCGCCATTTCACGGCCCCCACTCACCGGGACCAGGCCAGCCTCCTCCCCGTTGCCATGACAATCCCGTGAGTGTCCCCTCCCTCCCCGTTGCCATGACAACCCCGAGTGTCCCCCCCTGTCTCTCCCTTCCCGGTCACCCCCGGACCTGCTCCATGGTGGCGGCTCCGCGTGCGCCGCCGAACACGTGGGCGCGGGTCAGAGGGACGGCCACGCCCCCGCCCGCCGCGCTTCCGCCTTCCCGCGGCTCCGCGCCGCTCCCGAGGGAGGGGATCCCGCTACCAGGCGGGCGGGATAGCGGGAACGAGAGAAGAGAACGGGAAAAGATAACGGGAAAGGGAACGGGAAATGAGTGGCAGCGCGGGAAAATGTGAAATCAGAGTGCGCATGCGCAAAAGGGCGTCGCGCTGCCGGGACCGCGCATGCGCGCAGCGGCAGCCGCGCCAAAGGCGGTGAGAGCGCCGCGAAGGAGGCGGGGCTTAGCGGAAGGGGCGTGGCCAGAAACGTTTGGGGGCGTGCCTGGCGCGCCATGGTGGTAATAGGAAAGGGGCGTGGTCAGAGAGGGGAAAAAGGGCGTGTCCAGAGGGGAGGGCGGGGCCGGTGCGCACAGGGGCGTGTCCACTCCATTGGAGGTGTCACCCTGTGAGAACCCCGCCCACACCCTGCAAAAAATGGACAGAGGGCGTGGCCAGGTGTGCTGGGCTGGGTCTCTATGGGCAGGGGGCGTGGCCAGGTGGCAATAGCCACGCCCAAGCCATGCCAGGGACGGGTAGAGGGCGTGGCCTGTTCTGAGTGGCCGTGTCCTGCCCCATCGGGTTAAACTAAACCAGCACAAGAAAGGGGCGGGGCTTCTAAAGAAATGGGCGTGGCCTGAGCGATAAGGGGGGTGTTCTAATGTGCTAGCCCTGCCCATGGCTGGTCCTCCATAGGCAGTGGGCGTGGTCTAATGCGAGTGGGCGTGTCCCTACACCCCTCGTTCCACATCCTTCCCTTCCCCTATAACAAGTGGGCGTGGCCAAGAGGCCAAAGCCCCGCCCCTTCTCTCTTACAACACAAGGGGGCGTATCCAAACACTAAAGCCCCGCCCCTCCGGGGGGTTCCCCAACGTGCAATAGGCGTGGCTAACGGAAAGGGGCGTGGCTTATAAAGCAAACCACGCCCTCTTCCTAGCCTAACAGCACCGTTTGCGCGCAGTGGGCGTGGCCGCGCATGCGCCGCGCGCCGCCCCCTCACACCGCCCCTCCAAGATGGCGGCGGCCATGCCGCGTCCCGCCGCCGCCGCCGCCGCTCCCGGCCCTTCCCGCCTTTGGTAGCGGGCGCGCTCGCACGGGGTCTCCCGGAGCCCTTCCCGCCCCCGCCGTGAGGGCGCGGCCATGGACGGCCCCGGCGCGGCGGCGGGCGCGGGGCCCAGTAACGTGCCCGCCTTCCTCACCAAACTCTGGACGCTCGTGGAGGATCCCGACACCGACGCCTTGATCTGCTGGAGCCCGGTGAGTTCCCGGTTCGGCGGCGGGGAAGGAGCGGAGCGGGCGGGGATTCCCGGCCCGGCCCGGCCCGGCTGAGGGCAGCGCCCGCGGCCTGCGCTGGGCCCTGAGGCCTGGCCCGTTCCTCTGGGAATTCCCGTTAAAATCCCGCTAAAACCCCGTTAAAACCCCGCTAAAATCCTAAATTCCCGCTTTTCCGGAGCGGCAACGTGCGAGATAAGGAGGGAAATAAAAACGTAAACAAAGCGCCGAGGGTTGGGACGACCTTTGGAGCGGGATAACAGCGGGAGCCGCTAATTAGGGAATAATGAGAGGATAATTCCGGGATTGAGGGAATAAATTTGGGAATTCCGGGAGATCCCGAAGCGTTTTGTTGGTTTTTTTTGTTTTTTCTGGGAGAGCTGTTGGGATAGAAGCTGGAGAAATTGGAAATAGGGAATTTTTTTTGTGGAATATTGGGAAGGAATTCCTGTCCCCCAGCGAATTCCCGAGGAATTTATCCAAGGATAAACCCAGGGAGGTGGATTTGCCATTTTTTGCTGCAATTCTGGTTGATTTTCCTTAATTTTCCCTTTTTTTTCCCCTTGGGAAAATCTTAAATCCAAAAGAATTCTCAGGGAATTCATCCCATCCCAAAAATTCCCAAAAAATTCCCAAATTTTTCCCCTGCAGCTGAAAAAATTCTGTTTCCCATTGCAGAAAAAACAGATACAATTCCTAAAATTCATTTTTAAACCTTAAACCTGTTTTTTTTTTTTCATTTTGGAAAAGATTTCTCCATCTGTGTCCATGTTCCAAATTTCTGTTTTTCCCTTGGTGTTGGAATTCCAGGATTTGGGAAGGTGAAGCTCTGGAAATCCCAGGAAAAATTTGGATTTTATGGAGTGGGAGTTTTCCAGCTCCTGATTTTTTCCATCCTCATCCCAAAATTCCAACTTTTCCCCTCAGGAATTGTCGATTTTTTTTTTTTTTTTTTGCCAAAAATTCCATGGTTTTTTCTCAGGATTCAGGAATTTCCTGCCTTGTCCAGGTTTAATAAACATTCCTGGATTTTTGTGCTTTTAAGGAAATCCTGTTTTTTTTTTTTTTCCCCAAGGAATTCCCAGGTTTTTTTCCCCATAGGATTTCCCTGCTTTTTCCTGGTTTTTTTTTTTTAATTTTTTTTTTTAATTTTTTTTTTAATTTTCCCAGGAATTCCTGTAATTTTAATTTATTTTTTTTCCTGGAATTCCTTTCCAGGCAGATCCCAATATCCCACACCATTCCCAACATTTCCCTTGGAAAATTCCCTTTTCCTGTGCCAGAACATGGAATTTTCATGGAATTTTTCATGAATTTTTTCATTGATTTCTTCATGGAATTTTCATGGAATTTTCATGGAATTTTCATGGAATTTTCATGGAATTTTTCATTGAATTTTCATGGATTTTTCATTGAATTTTCATGGAATTTTCATGGAATTTTCATGGAATTTTTCATGGAGATTTCATGGAATTTTTATGGAATTTTCATGGAATTTTCATGGACTTTTTCATGGAATTTTCATGGAATTTTTATGGAATTTTCATGGAATTTTCATGGACTTTTTCATGGAATTTTCATGGAATTTTTATGGAATTTTCATGGAATTTTCATGGACTGTCTCATAATTTAACTTCAAATCCCAGATTTTTTTCCCTCCCTTTTTTTTTTTTTTTTTTTTTTTTCCATTGGAATTGCATTTTCCTGGCCTTTTTCTGGAGAGGTTTAGGTTGGGATTTTTAGGAATATTCCCCTGGAATTCCAGGCTGGAATTTCAGGAAAAATCCTGGAATTCCAGGCTGGAATCCTGAGTAAAATCCTGGAATTCCTGGCTGGAAAAATCCTGGAATTTCTGGCTGGAATTCTGAGTGAAATCTTGGAATTCTGGGCTGGAATCCCTGGAAAAATCCTGGAATTGTGGGCTGGAATTCTGGAAAAAATCTTGGAATTCTGGGCTGGATACTCTGAAAGAATGCTGGAATTCCTGGATGAAAAATCCTGGAATTCTGGGCTGGAATTTCAGGTGAAATCTTGGAATTCCTGGCTGGAAAAATCCAGGAATTCCAGGCTGGAATCCTAAATGGAATCCTGGAATTCCGGGCTGGAATCCTGACTAAAATCTTGGAATTCTGGGTTGGAATCTCTGGAAAAATCCTGGAATTTTGGGCTGGAATCTCTGGAAAAATCCTGGAATTCCTGGCTTGAATCCCTGGAAAATCCTGGAATTCCAGGCTGGAATCCTGAGTGAAATCCTGGAATTCTGGGCTGGAATTCTGGGTGAAATCCTGGAATTCCAGGTTGGAATCCCTGGAAAAATCCTGGAATTCTGGGTGAAAAATCCTGGAATTCTGGGCTGGAATCTCTGGAAAAATCCTGGAATTCCTGGCTGCAAAATCCTGGAATTCTGAGTGAAATCTTGGAATTCTGGATTGGAATTCTGGGTGAAATCCTGGAATTCCAGACTGGAATCTCTGGTGGAATTCTGGATGGAATTTTAGGTAAAATCCTGGAATTCTTGGCTGGAATCTCTGGAAGAATCCTGAAATTCCTGGCTGGAAAATCCTGGAATTCCAGGTTGGAAATTTCAGGTAAAATCTTGGAATTCTGGGCTGGAATTTCAGGAAAAATTCTGGAATTCTGGGTTGGAATTCTGGGTGAAATCCTGGAATTCTGGGCTGGAATCCCTGGAAAAATCCTGGAATTCTGGACTGGAATTTCTGGAAAAAATCCTTGAAATCTGGGCTGGAATCCTGAGTGAAATCCTGGAATTCTGGGCTGGAATTTCAGGAAAAATCTTGGAATTCCTGACTGGAAAATCCTGGAATCCTGAGAGAAATCCTGGAATTCTGGGCTGGAATCTCTGGAAAAATCCTGGAATTCCTGGCTGGAATCCCTGGAAAAATCCTGGAATTCCAGGCTGGAATTTCAGGTAAAATCTTGGAATTCTGGGCTGGAATCCCTGGGAAAAATCCTGGAATTCCAGGCTGGAATCCTGAGTGAAATCCTGGAATTCTGGGCTGGAATTTCAGGAAAAATCTTGGAATTCCTGGCTGGAAAATCCTGGAATTCCAGGTTGGAATTTCAGGTAAAATCCTGGAATTCTGGACTTGAATCTCTGGAAAAATCCTGGAATTCTGGGCTGGAATTTCTGGAAAAATCCTGGAATTCTGGGCTGGAATTTGAGGTAAAAAAAATTCCAAAAAAATCCAAAAAAAATTAAAAAAAATTAAAAAAAAATTCCCAAAAATTCAAAAAAAAATCAAAAAATCCCAGAAAAAATAAAAAAAATTCCAAAAAAAATCCAAAAAAATCCACAAAAATTAAAAAAAAAATCCAAAAAAAATTCCAAAAAAAAAACCCCTCAACCCTGGAAATTCCAGCATAAATCTGGAATAATCCCACAATTCCAGAGGGCTTGAAATGACCCCAATTTTGTTGATTTTTCCCAATTTTTTTTTCATTTTCCAGAGCGGGAGCAGCTTCCACGTGTTCGACCAGGGCCAGTTCTCCAAGGAGGTGCTGCCCAAATATTTCAAACACAACAACATGGCCAGCTTTGTGAGACAGCTCAACATGTGTGAGTATTCCTCAACATTCCAGGCAAAGTTGGGAATTATTTCCAAGTTTTTTCCCATTTTTTTCTGATTTTTTTCCAATTTTTTTCCAATTTTTTTCCCATTTTTTTCCCTTTTTTTTCGAATTTTTTTTGCCTTTTTTTTTCCTTTTTTTCCAATTTTTTTCCATTTTTTTTTCCATTTTTTTTTCCATTTTTTTTCCATTTTTTTTCCAATTTTTGTCCCATTTTTGTCCCATTTTTTCCATTTTTTCCAATTTTTTTCCAATTTTTTTCCAATTTTTTCCCCCATTTTCCATTTTTTTTCAATTATTTTCATTTTTTTTCCCATTTTTTCCCATTTTTTCCCATTTTTTTCCCCATTTTTCCCCCATTTTTCCCCCATTTTTCCCCATTTTTTCCCCATTTTTTCCCATTTTTTTCCCATTTTTTCCCCATTTTTCCCCATTTTTTCCCATTTTTCCCATTTTTTTCCCATTTTTTCCCATTTTTTTCCCATTTTTTTCCAATTTTTTTTATGTTTTTCGAATTTTTTGCCATTTTTTTGCCATTTTTTTCCAATTTTTTCCAATTTTTGTCCCATTTTTTCCCCTTTTGTTTCTCTTTTTTTCCCATTTTTTCCCCATTTTTTCCCCATTTTTTCCCCATTTTTTCCCCATTTTTTCTCCATTTTTTCTCCATTTTTCCCACTTTTCCAATTTCCCCCATTTTTCCCCATTTTTTCCATTTTTTCCCCTTTTCCCCATTTTTTCCCATTTTTTCTGGGACACCCAGAATTCCAGCATTTCTTCCCATATTCCCATTTATTCCCATTTTTCCAATCATTTCCAGTAGGGGGTGCCACAATCCCAAAAATCCCTTTTGTTCTCTTTTTTTTCTCTTTTTTTCCTCTTTTTTTTCTTTTTTTCTCTTTTTTTCTTTTTTTCCTCTTTTTTTCTCATTTTTTTTCACTTTTTAAAAATATTTTTTCTCTTTTTTAATATTTTTTCCTCTTTTTTCCTCTCTTTTTTCTCTCTTTTTCCTCTTTTTTTTCTCTTTTTTTTCTCTTTTCTCTCTTTTTCTCTTGTTATCTTTTTTCTCTTTTTTAAAAATCTTTTTTCTAATTTTTCCCCATTTTTCCCCATTTCCCCATCTTTTCCCCCATTTCACATTTTTTCTGCATTTCAATCCCATATTTATCCCATTCCCCCATTTTTATTCTATTTTAATCCCATTTCCCCCATTTTTATTCTATTTTAAATCCCATTTCCCCCATTTATAATCCCATTTTTTCCCATTTTCCCCCATATTTCCCCCATTTTAATCCCATATTTTCTCCATTTTTTATTCTAATTTTATCCCATTTCCCCCCACATTTTCCCCATTTTAATCCTATTTTTCCCTATTTTAATCCTGTATTTCCCTGTTTTTAATCCCATTTTAATCCAATTTTAATCCCATTTTAATGCCCACTTCCCCCATTTTAAGCCCACTTTTATCCCATATTCAATCCCACTTTAATCCCACTTTAATCCTATTTTAATCCCATTTTTATCCCATATTTAATCCCATTTTTAATTCCATATCCAATCCCATTTTAATCCCATTTTCCCCATTTTAATCCCATTTTAATCCCATTTTATCCCATATTTTCCCCCATATTTCCCCTATTTTTAATCCCATTTTAAACCCATTTTTCTCACATTTTCTCTCAATCTTTTCCCCATTTTGATCTCATTTTAATCCTATTTTGATCTCATTTTAATCCTATTTTAATTTCATTTTAATCCTATTTTGATCTCATTTTAATCCCATTTTTCACCATTTTTATCCATTTTTCCCCATTTTAATACAATTTTAATCCAATTTTCCCTATTTTAATCCCATTTTAATCCCATTTTTTCCCCATATTCCCCCCATCTTTTCCCTATTTTCAATCCCATATTTCCCCCATTTCTATCCCATTTTTCCCCTATTTTTAATCCCATTTTAATCCCATATTTCCCCCATTTTATTCCCATTTTAATCCCATTTTAATCCTATTTTCTCCCCTATTTTTATCCCATATTTCCCCATTTTAATCTAATTTTCTCCCCATATTTAATCCCATATTTCCCCCATATTTTCCCCATTTTAATCTCATTTTAATCCCATTTTTTCCACATTTTAATATCATTTTTATCTGTATTTCCCCATATTTCCCCCCATATTTCCCCCATTTTAATCCCATTTTAATCCCATTTTAATCCCATATTTAATCCATTTTATCCCATATTTATTCCCATATTTAATTCAACTTAATCCCATTTTAATCCCATTCCCCCCATTTTTTATCCCATTTTCTCAATTTTTAATCTCACTTTAATCCCATTTTTATTTAATTTTTCCCCATTTTTAATCCCATTTTTCCCCATTTTTAATCCCATTTTCCCTATTTTTTATCCCATTTTAATCCCATATTCCCCTCGTATTTCCCCATATTTCCCCTATTTTTAATCCCATTTTAATCCATTTTTCTCTATTTTTAATCCCATTTTTCCCTGTTCTTAATCCTATTTTAATCCCATTTTTTCCACATTTTAAATCCCATTTTTATCTGTATTTCCCCATATTTCCCCCCATACTTCCCCCATTTTTAATCCCATTTTAATCCAGTTTTAATCCCATTTTATATAATTTTCTCTATTTTTCCCCATTTTTAATCCCATTTTATTGTGTTTTAATCCCATATTTTCCCCATTTTAATCCTATTTTTCCCTATTTTTATCACATTTTATATTTTCCCTATTTTTAATCTCATTTTAATCCAATTTTAATCCATTTTAATCCAATTTAATCCAATTTTCCCCCATTTAAATCCCATTTTAATCCTGTATTTCCCCCATATAATCCCATATTTTCTCCATTTTAATCCCATTTTTAATCCATATTTCCCCATTTTTAGTCCCATTTTTTCTGGATTTTAATCCCATTTTAATCCCATTTTAATCCCTATTTCCCCCCATTTTATTCCATTTTAATCCCATTTTAATCCCATTTTAATCCTATTTCCCCTCTATTTTTATCCCATATTTCCCCCATTTTAATCTAATTTTATCCCATATGTAATCCATATTTCCCCCATATTTCCCCATTTTTTATCCAAATTTAATACCATTTTAATACCATTTTATCTCTTTTTTCCCCATTTTAATCCCATTTTTAATCCCATTTAATCCCATATTTAATCTCATTTAATCCATATTTATCCCATTTTATCCCATTTTAATCCCATTTTAATCCCATTTTTCCCCATTTTTTCCCCGTTTTATCCATATTTTCCCCATATTTCCCCCATTTTTAATCCCCATTTTCCCCCAATTTTGAATCCAATTTTTCCCTATTTTTAGTACAATTTTATCTCAGTTTCCTATTTTTAATCCCATTTTTCCCTGTTTTTAATCCAATTTTTATTCCATTTTTATCCCATTTTTATCCCATTTTTATCCCATTTTCCCCCACTTTTCCTCCACATTTCCCCCATATTTCCTCCAATGTTAATCCCATTTTAATCCCATTTTAATCCCATATTTCTCCATCTTTTCCCCATTTAATCCCAGTTTTATATCATTTTCCCCATTTTTAATCACATTTTAATCCAACCTTAATCCCATTTCCCCCCATTTTAATCTCATTTTAATCCCATATTTCCCCCATATTAATCCCATATTTTCCCCATTTTAATCCCATTTTTAATCCCATATTTCCCCCATTTTTTCTCAATTTTTTCCCCCTTTTTCTCCCGTATTTTCCCCGTATTTCCCCCATATTTCCCCATTTTTAATCCAATTTTAATCCCATTTAATCCCATTTAATCCCATTTTAATCCCATTTTAATCCCATTTTTCCCCATTTTCCCCCCAGATGGCTTCAGGAAGGTGGTGCACATCGAGCAGGGCGGGCTGGTGAAGCCTTTGGGATCCCATATTTAATCCATTTAATCCCATATTTAATCCCATTTTTAATCCAATTTTAATCCATATTTCTGATCCCAGATGGCTTCAGGAAGGTGGTGCACATCAAGCAGGGCGGGCTGGTGAAGCCCTTTGTGATCCCATATTTTAATCCCATTTAATCCCATTTTAAATCCCATTTAATCCCATTTTGAATCCCATTTAATCCCATTTTAATCCCATTTTAATCCCATTTTTATCCCATTTTAATCCCATTTTAATCCAATTTTCCCCCATTTTTTCCCCCGTTTTTATCCCATATTTTCCCCGTATTTCCCCCGTATTTCCCCCATTTTTAATCCAATTTAATCCAATTTTAACCCCATTTTAATCCCATTTTTCTCCATTTTTAATCCCATTTTTATCCCATTTTTCCCCCCCAGGTGGCTTCAGGAAGGTGGTGCACATCGAGCAGGGCGGGCTGGTGAAGCCCTTTGTGATCCTATATTTAATCCCATATTTAATCCCATATTTAATCCCATATTTAATCCCATTTAATCCCATATTTAATCCCATATTTAATTCCATTTTAATCCATTTTTATCCCATTTTTATCCCATTTTTATCCCATTTTTCCCCATTTTTTCCCCGTTTTATCCCATATTTTCCCCATATTTCCCCCGTATTTTCCCCATTTTTAATCCAATTTTAATCCAATTTTAATACCATTTTTATCTCATTTTTCCCCGTTTTTAATCCAATTTTAATCCCATATTTTGACCCCAGATGGCTTCAGGAAGGTGGTGCACATCGAGCAGGGTGGGCTGGTGAAGCCCTTTGGAATCCCATATTTAATCCCGTATTTTATCCCATATTTAATCCCATTTTTTCCCCATTTTTAATCCCATTTTTCCCCATTTTTAATCCCTTTTTTATCCCATTTTAATCCCATTTTTATCCCATTTTAATCCCATTTTAATCCAAATTTCCCCATTTTTTTTCCCCATTTTAATCCCATATTTTCCCCGTATTTCCCTCATATTTCCCCCATTTTTAATCCAATTTTAATCCAATTTAATCCAATTTTTTCCCCATTTTCCCCCATTTTTCTCCATTTTTAATCCCATTTTAATCCATATTTCTGATCCCAGATGGCTTCAGAAGGTGGTGCACATCGAGCAGGGCGGGCTGGTGAAGCCGGACAAGGACGACACGGAATTCCAGCATCCCTTCTTCCTCAGGGGCCAGGAGCAGCTCCTGGAGAACATCAAGAGGAAAGTCACCAGTGTGAGTGGGATAATGTGCAATAATAAACACAAAAAATCCTGGGATTTGTCACAAAAATCTGGGAAAAATCTGGGAAAAATCCTGGGATTCGTCATTAAAAAATCTCTGAAATATCCTGGGATTCGTCATGAAAAAATCAAAAAATCAAAATTAAGAAATCATTAAAAATTAAAAATATCCTGGGATTTGTCATTAGAAAATCTGTTAATTATCCTGGGATTCCTCATTAAAAAATCAAAAAATAAAAATTAAAAAGTCATTTAAAAATTAAAAATATCCTGGGATTTGTCAGAAAAATGTGTTAAAAGTCCTGGGATTGGGAATAATAAACAGAAAAAATCTTGGGATTTGAAATAATTAATAAGCAGAAAAAATGGATTTGAAATAATTAATGAAGAGAAAAAATTGAATTTGAAATAATAATAAACAGCAAAAATGGGATTTGAAATAATTAATAAACAGCAAAAATGGGATTTGAAATATTTAGTAAATAGAAAAATGGGGTTTGGAATAATTAATTAGGGATTTGGAATAAGAAACAGAAAAAATCCTGGGATTTGAAATAATAAATAAACAGAAAAATCCTGGATTTGTCATTAAAAAATCTCTTAAATATCCTGGGATTTGTCAGAAAAATGTGTTAAAAATCTGTTAAAAATCCTGGATTTGTCACAAAAATCTGGGAAAATTTGTTAAAAAATCCTGGGATTTGTCACAAAATCTGGTAAAAAAATTGTTAAAAATCCTGGATTTGTCACAAAATCTGGGGAAAAATCTGTTTAAAATCCTGGATTTGTCACAAAAATGTGGGAAAAAATCTGTTTAAAATCCTGGATTTGTCCCAAAAATCTGGGAAAAAATTGTTAAAAATCCTGGGATTTGTCACAAAAATCTGGGAAAAAATCTGGTAAAAATTCCTGGATTTGTCACAAAAATGTGGTAAAAAATCTGTTAAAAATCCTGGATTTGTCACAAAAATCTGGGAAAAAATCTGTTAAAAATCCTGGATTTGTCACAAAAATCTGGTAAAGTTTGTTAAAAAATCCTGGGATTTGTCACAAAAATCTAGGGAAAAAATCTGTTAAAAATCCTGGATTTGTCACAAAAATGTGGTAAAAAATCTGTTAAAAATCCTGGATTTGTCACAAAAATCTGGTAAAAAATCTGTTAAAAATCCTGGATTTGTCATAAAAACAAAAAAAATGGGATTTGAAATAAATATAAACAGAAAAAATCCTGGGATTTGAAATAATGAACAGAAAAAATCCTGGGATTTGGAATAATTAACAGAAAAAATGGTATTTGTCATAAAAACAGAAAATATCCTGGGATTTGGAATAATAAACAGAAAAAATCCTGGGATTGGAAATAATTAATAAACAGAAAAATGGGATTTGAAATAATAAACAGAAAAAGTCTTGAGATTTAAAATAATTAATAAACAGAAAAAATGGGATTTTAAATAATTAATAAACAGAAAAAAAGTCCTGGGATTTGTCATTAAAAAATCTCTGAAATATCCTGGGATTTGTCATTAAAAAATCAAAAAATCAAAATTAAAAAATCATTAAAAAATGAAAAATATCCTGGGATTTGTCATTTAAAAATCTGTTAAATATCCTGGGATTCCTCATTAAAAAATCAAAAAATCAAAATTAAAAAATCGTTAAAAATTAAAAATATCCTGGGATTTGCCAGAAAAATGTGTTAAAAATCTGTTAAAAATCCTGGGATTGGGAATAATAAACAGAAAAAATCTTGGATTTGAAATAATTAATAAACAGAAAAAATGGGATTTGGAATAATTAATAAATAGAAAAATGGGATTTGGAATAATTAATAAACACAAAAAATGGGATTTGAAAGAATTAATAAACAGAAAAATGGAATTTTGAAGTCAATAATAAACAGAAAAATAGGATTTGAAATAATTAATGAACAGAAAAATGGGATTTGAAATAATTAATAAATAGAAAAATGGGATTTGAAATAATTAATAAACAGAAAAAATTAAGTTTGAAATAAAAACAAAAAATCCAGGGATTTGAAACAAAAATCTGGTAAAAATTCTGAGATTTGTCATAAAAAATCACACAGGATTCTTGTAAAAAAAAAAAAAAAAAGGATCCCTTGAAAAATCCCAAAATTTGCCCCAAAGACATCCTAAAAATTCATTAAAAATTTAAAAAAAATCTTTTCAAAAGTGCAAAAAATCCTAAAAAAAAATCCAAAAAAATTCTTTAAAAATTGAAAAAATTCCTTAAAAATTTGAAAAAAAATTGAAAAAAAATCCTAAAAAAAATCTTCAAAAATTCTTTAAAAATTGAAAAAATTCTTTTAAATTTGCAAAAAAATTGAAAAAAAATCCCTAAAAAAAAATCTTTATAAAATCTTTAAAAATTGAAAAAAATTCCTTAAAAAATTTGAAAAAAAAATTGAAAAAAACTCCTAAAAAAAAATCTTAAAAATTCTTTAAAAATTGAAAAAATTCCTTAAAAAATCTGCAAAAAATTGAAAAAAAATCCTAAAAAAAATCTTTAAAAATTCTTTAAAAATTGAAAAAAATTCCTTAAAAAATTTGCAAAAAACTGAAAAAAAATCCTAAAAACCTGAAAATAAACCTAAAAATCCCCAAAAACTCCTCAAACCTCTCCTACAACTCCACAAAATCCCAAAACAGTTCTGGAAAAGTAAAATAAAAAAAAATCCCAAATACATGTAAAAAATTAGGGGGAAAAAAACAGAAAAAACCTTTGAAAAAATAAAAAAAAATCCATTAAAAATTCATTAAAAATCCTGAAAAAATTAGAAAAAAATCTGAAAAAATCCCAAAAAATTCCTGAAGTCTCCCAAGCATTTCCTGCATCCCAAATCCCTCCTAGAACACCCCAAAAAACAAAATAATTCTGGAAAAGTAAAAAAAAAATCCCAATTATTTGACAAAAACTCGTAAACCCAGCCGCGAAAATTCTCGAAAAAATAAAAAAAAATCCGCTAAAAATTTTAAAAAAATCCATAAAAATTCTGAAAATAATCCCAAAATTCCCTAAACTTCTCCTACAACTCTACAAAATCCCAAAACAATTCTGAAAAAGTAAAAAAATTCCAAAGTTCTTGTAAAAATTCTCAAAAAATCTGAAGAAAAAGCCGAAAAATGCTTCAAAAAATCCAAAAAAAATAAAAAAAAATTATAAAAAAATGCTAAAAAAATCGGAAAAAAATCCCAAAAATTCCTGCAGCCTCCCAGTCACTGCCTGCATCCCAAATTTCTGTTTTTTTCCCATTTTTTCCAATTTTTTTCCCCGTTTTTCAGGTGTCAGGGCTGAAGGGCGAGGAGGTGCGGGTGCGGCAGGACAGCGTGGCGCGGCTGCTTGTGGACAGGCAGCCATGGGACCAAAAAATCCCCTAAAAAATCCAAATAAAATCCTAAAAAAATCCTAAAAAATCCTAAACCTCTCCTATAACTCTCCAAAAAACCAGAATTATCCTGAAAAAGTTAAAAAAAATTTCCAATTATTTGTAAGAATTTCCAAAGATGAGTAAAACCCAGCCGTGAAAACCTCGGCGAAAAATAAAAAAAATCCGCAAAAAATTCTAAAAAAATCTTAAAAAAAATCTGTAAAAAATCCCAAAAAAATTCCTGCAGCTTCCCAGTCACTCCCTGCATCCCAAATTTCTGTTTTTTTCCCATTTTGCCCATTTTTTTCCCCATTTTCAGGTGTCAGGGCTGAAGGGCGAGGAGGTGCGGGTGCGGCAGGACAGCGTGGCGCGGCTCCTGGCGGACAGGCAGCCATGGGGCAAAAAATCCCCAAAAAAATCCCAAAAAATTGTGAAAAAAATCCTAAAAATCCTAAACCTCTCCTATAACTCTCCAAAACCCAGAATTATCCTGAAAAGTTAAAAAAAATTCCAAGTATTTGTAAAAATTCCCAAAAATGAGTAAACCAGCTGCGAAAACCGCGAAAGAAAAAATCGAAAAAAATTGCGCAAAAAATTCTAAAAAATGGTAAAAAAAATCTGTAAAAATCCCAAAAAAATTCCTGCAGCCTCCCAGTCACTGCCTGCATCCCAAATTTCTGTTTTTTCTCCTTTTTTCCTTTTTTTTCCCCATTTTTCAGGTGTCAAGGCTGAAGGGCGAGGAGGTGCGGGTGCGGCAGGACAGTGTGGCGCGGCTCCTGGCGGACAGGCAGCCATGGGGCCAAAAAATCCCAAAAAATCCCAAAAAAAATCCTAAAAATATCCCTAAAAAATCCTAAACCTCTCCTATAACTCTCCAAAAACCCAAAATTATTCTGAAAAAGTAAAAAAAAATTTCCAATTATTTGTAAAAATTTCCAAAGATGAATAAAACCCAGCCGCAAAAACTCGCGAAAAATCAAAAAAAATCCGCAAAAAAATCCGAAAAAAATGCTAAAAAAAATCTGTAAAAAATCCCAAAAAATTCCTGCAGCCTTCCAGTCATTCCCTGCATCCCAAATTAACGTTTTTTTCTCATTTTTCCCATTTTTTCCCCATTTTTTCAGGTGTCAGGGCTGAAGGGCGAGGAGGTGCGGGTGCGGCAGGACAGCCATGGGGGCAGAGAAACCCCAAAAATCCCAAAAAAATTGTGAAAAAAATCCCAAAAAAAATCCTAAAAAAATCCTAAACCTCTCCTATAACTCTCCAAAAACCCAGAATTATCCTGAAAAAGTAAAAAAAAAATTCCCAAGTATTTGTAAAAATTCCCAAAAGTGAGTAAAACTCAGCGCGAAAACTTGCGAAAAATCAAAAAATATCCGCAAAAAATTAAAAAAAAATGCTGAAAAAAATCTGTAAAAATCCAAAAAATTCCTGCAGCCTCCCAGTCACTCCCTGCATCCCAAATTTCTGTTTTTCCCATTTTTCCCATTTTTTTCCCCCATTTTCAGGTGTCAGGGCTGAAGGGCGAGGAGGTGCGGGTGTGGCAGGACAGCGTGGCGCGGCTCCTGGCGGACAGGCAGCCATGAGGTGCCAAAAATCCCCAAAAAAATCCCAAAAATCCCAAAAAATCCTAAAAAAATCCTAAACCTCTCCTATAACTCTCCAAAAAGCCAGAATTATCCTGAAAGAGTTAAAAAAAATTTCCAAATATTTTTAAAAATTTCCAAAGATGAATAAAACCCAGCCGCGAAAACTCGCGAAAAATCAAAAAAAATCTGCAAAAAATTCTAAAAAATGCTAAAAAAAATCTGTAAAAAATCCCAAAAATTCCTGCAGCTCCCAGTCACTCCCTGCATCCCAAATTTCTGTTTTTTCCCATTTTTCCGATTTTTTTTCCCCAATTTCAGGTGTCAGGGCTGAAGGGCGAGGAGGTGCGGGGGCGGCAGGACAGCGTGGCGCGGCTCCTGGCGGACAGGCAGCATGGGGCCAAAAAATCCCCTAAAAAATCCCCAAAAAATCCTAAAAATCCTAAAAAAATCCTAAACCTGTCGTATAACTCTCCAAAAACCCAGAATTATCCTGAAAAGTTAAAAAAAATTTCTAATTATTTGTAAAAATTCCCAAAAATGAGTAAAACCCAACCGCAAAAAACTCGCGAAAAATGAAAAAAATCGCAAAAAATTCTAAAAAAATCCTAAAAAAAATCGGAAAAAAATCCCAAAAATTTCCAGTCACTCCCTGCATCCCAAATTAACATTTTTTCCCATTTTTTCCCATTTTTTCCCCGTTTCCAGGTGTCAGGGCTGAAGGGCGAGGAGGGTGCGGGTGCGGCAGGACAGCGTGGCGCGGCTGCTGGCGGACATGCAGGCCATGAGGGGCCAAACAGGACAGCCTGGACTCGAGGCTGCTGGCCATGAAACAGTAGGGAAAACATCCCAAAAAACATGGAAAATTGGGGGGAAATGGGAGAATATTGGGAAATGTCCTGGAAAAATTCGGGGAAAATCCAGAGAAAATCCAGAGAAAATTCTGGGAAAAACCTGGGAAAATCTTGGAGAATCCTGAAAAAATTCCAGGAAAATCATGGGAAAAACATAGGAAAATTCTGGGAAATTCCATTAAAAATCTCATGAAAATCTTGGGAAAATCCCTGGAAAATCATGGCAAAAACATAGGAAAGTCCTGGGAAAATCCACAAAACCCTGTGGAAAATACATGAAAAATCCCATGAGAATCCTGGAAAAATCCCTGGAAAATCATGGGAAAATTTTGGGGAAATCATTAAAAAAATCCATGGAAAACCCCAGGAAAATTCTGGGAAAATCTCTGGAAAATCTTGGGGAAGTCCTGAAAAAATCCAGGGAAAATTCAGGGAAAATCTTGGGAGAATCATGAGAAAATTCCAGGAAAATCCTGGGAAAAACATAGAAAAATCCTGAGAAATTCTGAGAAAAATCCTGCAAAAATCCCTTGAAAATCCTGGAAAAATTCCTGAAAAATCCTGGAAAAATTCCATGGAAAATCATGGGAAAATACTGAAGAAATGCAGGGAAAATTCTGGAAAAAATCTGGAAAATCTTGGGAGAGTCCTGGGAAAATCCACAAACCATGGGGAAAATCCATGAAAGATCCCAGGAAAATCCTGGAAAAATCATGGGAAAATCCAGGGAAAATTAAGAGAAATCCTGGGAAAATTCAGGGAAAATTCAGGGAAGATCTTGGGAGAATCATGACAAAATTCCAGGAAAATCATGGGAGAAACATAAGAAAATTCTGGGAAAATCCATTAAAATCCCAGGAAAATCCTGGAAAAATCTCTGGAAAATCATGAGAAAATTTTGGGAAAATCCAGTGAAAACTCTGGGAAAATCCCTGAAAAATTCCAGGAAAATCCTGAAAAAAATCCACAGAAAATCCTGGAAAAATACAGGGAAGTTCCTGAGAAAATCCCAAAAAACCCTGGAAAAATCCTAGAAAAATTCCTGGGAAAACCTGGAAAATCCCAGAAAAATTCCACAAAATCTGGGAGAAAATCTTAGAAAAATCCAAGAAATATTTTGGGAAAATCCCAGAAAATTCACAGAAAAATTCCAGAAAATCTGGTAAAAAATCCCAGAAAAATCTCAGCAAAGCCCTGGAAAATGGTTGGCAAAATCTCAGGAAAATCTGGGAAAATCCTGAGAAAATTCCAGGAAAATCTTGGGAAAATCCTGTGAAAATCCAGGGAAATCTCATGTAAACCCAGGGAAAACCCAAAAAAAATCCTTTATAATTTCTGGGAAAATTCTGCAAAAATTCTGAGATGATCCTGGGAAAATCCCTGTGAAAACCCAGGAAAATCCTGCAAAAAATCCTGGAAAAATTCTGCAAAAAACCCAGAGATTTTCCTTTCCCAGATCCCAAATCCCAACATTTTCCCTTTCCCAAATCCCAACATTTCCCTTTTCCAGGATCCCAAATCCCAACATTTCCCTTTTCCAGGATCCCAAATCCCAACATTTCCCCTTTTCCAGACCTCAAATCCCAACATTTTCCCTTTTCCTAAACCCCAAATCCCAACATTTCCCCTTTTCCAGGATCCCAAATCCCAACATTTTCCTTTTCCCAAATCCCAAATCCCAACATTTCCCCTTTCCAAAACCCCATATCCCAGAATTTTAATTCCCAGACCCCAAATCCCAACATTTCTCCATCCCAAATCCCAACATTTCCCCTTTTCCTGAATCCCAAATCCCAACATTTCCCCTTTTCCTGGATCCCAAATCCCAACATTTCCCTTTTTCCAGGATCCCAAATCCCAACATTTTCCCTTCTCCTAAATCCCAAATCCCAACATTTCCCCTTTTCCTGCATCCCAAATCCCAACATTTTCCCTTCCCAGATCCCAAATCCCAAATTTTCCCTTTCCTAAATCCCAACATTTCCTTTCCAGGATCCCAAATCCCAACATTTTCCACCCCAAATCCAACACTTTCCCTTTCCCAAACCCAAATCCCAACATTTTCCTTTTCAGGATCCCAAATCCCAACATTTCCCCTTTTCCAGGATCCCAAATTCCAACATTTCCCCTTTTCCAGGATCCCAAATCCCAACATTTCCCCTTCCCAAATCCCAAATCCCAGCATTTTCCCTTTCCTAAACCCCAAATCCCCACATTTTCCACCCCAAATCCCAACATTTCCCCTTTTCCAGGATCCAAATCCCAACATTTTCCCAAATCCCAAATTCCAACATTTTCCCTTTTCCTGGATCCCAAATCCCAACATTTTCCCTTCCAGGATCCCAAAACCCAGAATTTTCAATTCCCAAATCCCAACACTTTCCGTTCCCAAACCCCGTATCCCAGAATTTTAATTCCCAGATCCCAAATCCCAACATTTCCCTTTTCCAGATCCCAACATTTTCCTTTCCCAAACCCCAAATCCCAAAATTTTCCCATCCCAAATTCCAACATTTCCCCTTCCCAAATCCCAACATTTTCCCTTTTCCTGGATCCCAAATCCCAGCATTTCCTTTTCAAGGATCCCAAATCCCAACATTTCCCTTCCCAAATCCCAGCATTTTCCCTTTCCTAAACCCCCAATCCCCACATTTTCCACCCAAATCCCAACATTTTCCCTTTCCCAAACCCAAATCCCAACATTTTCCCTTTTCCTGGATCCCAAATCCCAACATTTTCCCTTTTCCAGGATCCCAAATTCCAATATTTCCCCTTCCCAAATCCCAAATCTCAACATTTTCTGTTTCCTAAATCCCAACGTTTCCATTTTCCAGGATCCCAAATCCCAACATTTTCACTTCCCAGATCCCAAATCCCAACATTCTCCCTTTCCAGAATCCCAAATCCCAACATTTTCCACCCCAAATCCCAACATTTCCACTTTCCTGGATCCCAAATTCCAATATTTCTGCTTTTCCAGACCCCATATCCCAGAATTTTAATTCCCAGACCCCAAATCCCAACATTTTCCATTTTCCAGGATCCCAAATCCCAACATTTTCCCTTTCCCAGATCCCAGCCTTTTCCTTTCCCAAACCCCAAATCCCAAAATTTTCCCATCCCAAATCCCAACATTTCCCTTTTCCTGGATCCCAAATCCCAACATTTTCCCTTCCCAGATCTCAAATCCCAACATTTCCCATTTTCCAGGATCCCAAATCCCAACATTTTCACTTCCCAGATCCCAACATTTTCCCTTCCCAAACCCCAAATCCCAATATTTTCCCATCCCAAATTCCAACATTTTCCCTTCCCAAATTCCAACACTTTCCCTTTTCCAGGATCTCAAATCCCAACATTTTCCCTTTCCCAGATCCCAGCCTTTTCCTTTCCCAAACCCCAAATCCCAAAATTTTCCCGTCCTAAATTCCAACATTTCCCCTTCCCAAATCCCAACATTTTCCCTTTTCCTGGATCCCAAATCCCAACATTTCCTTTTTCAAGGATCCCAAATCCCAACATCTTCCACCCCAAATCCCAACATTTTCCCTTTCCCAAACCCAAATCCCAACATTTTCCCTTCCCAGATCCCAAATCCCAACATTTTCCTTTTCCAGGATCCCAAATCCCAACTTTCCCTTTTCCCAGACCCTACATCCCAACATTTTTCCACCGCAAATCCCAACATTTTCCCTTTCCCAAATCCCAACATTTCCTTTTTCCAGACCCCAAATCCCAAATTTTCCCTTTCCTAAATCCCAACATTTCCCTTCCAGAATTCCAAATCCCAACATTTTCCACCCCAAATCCCAACATTTTCCCTTTCCATCCCCCCATTTTCCCTCCCCACATCCCAATATATTTTGGGAAGCAGCTGCCGAGCGGGGCCATCCCATAAATCCTCGGGATGGGCCCTTAACGACCCCTCTGGGAATTCCTGCAGCCATCCCATCAATCCCATCCCATTCCCTAATTACCTCCCCATCCCTGTCCTGCCATCCCAAAAATCCTTGGGGGATTTTTCCAGCTGCTCCCACCCCCTTCCTTTATTCCTCATTCCCGAGGCGTGGCCGGCTCAGCTGTGATCCCAATCCCAAAAATTCCTTTGGGATTTGGGGATGGTGAATCCAGGCTGGGCTGGCTCAGCTGTGATCCCAATCCCAAAAATTCCTTTGGGATTTGGGGTTGGTGGATCCAGGCTGGGCTGGCTCAGCTGTGATCCCAATCCCAAAAATTCCTTTGGGATTTGGGATGGTAAATCCTAAAACTGGGGTGGACTGGGAACAGGGAAAATGGGAATGGGAGAAATGGGGAAAGTGGGAATAGTGGAAATGTGGGAATAGTGGGAATGGGAATAATGGGGAAAATGGGAATGGGAGAAATTAGGAAAATAGAAAAAATGGGAATGGGAATAATGGGAGAAGTGGGAATGGGAGAAATGGGAAAAGTGGGAATGAGGAAAATGGGGATGGGAGAAATGGGAAAAATTGGGAAAGTGGGAATGGGAGAAATGGGGAAAATAGAAAAAATGGGAATAATGGGAGAGGTGGGAATGGGAAAAATGGGAATGGGAGAAATGGGGAAAATGGGAATAATAGGAATGAGAATAGTGGGAATGGAAATAATAGGAAAAGTGGGAATGAGGAAAATGGGGATGGGAGAAATGGGAAAAATTGGGAAAGTGGGAATGGGAGAAATGGGGGAAATGGAAAAAAATGGGAATGGGGAAAATGGGAATAGTGGGAATGGGAATGGTGGGAATGGGTAAAGTGGGAATGGGAGAAATGGGGGAAATGGAAAAAAATGGGAATGGGAGAAATGGAAGAAGTGGAAATGGGAAATGGAGAAAGTGGAAATGTGGAAATAGTGGAATGGGAATAATGGAATAATGGGAATGGGAGAAAGGGGGAAATTGGAATGGAGAAAATGGGAAAAATGGGAATAGTTGGGAATGGGAAAAGTGGAAAAGTAGGAATGGGAAAATGGGGATGTGGAGAAATGGGGAAAATAGGAATAGTGGAAATGTGGGAATAGTGGGAATAGGAATAAGGGGAAGGTGGGAATAGGATAAATGGGAATAGGAATAATGGGAGAAGTGGGAATGGGAATAATGGGGAAAATGGGAATGGGAGAAATGGGGAAAATAGAAAAAATGGGAATGGGATAAATGGACAAAGTGGGAATGGGAAAAGTGGGAATGGGAGATATAGTGGTGGAGAAATGGGGAAAATGGGAATAATAGGAATGAGAATAGTGGGAATGGAAATAATGGGAAAGATGGGAATGGGAGAAATGGGAAAGTGGGAATGAGGAAATGGGAAAAATGAGGAAAATAGAAAAATGGGAATGGGGAAATGGGAATAGTGGAAATGGGAATAAGGGGAAAAGTGGGAATGGGAAAAATAGGAATGGGAGAAATGGGGAAAATGGGAATGGGAGAAATAGGAAAATGGGAATAGTGGGAAGGGAATAGGGGAAATGGGAATAAGGGAAAATGTGGAAGGAGAAATGGGAGAAATGGGGAAAATGGAAAAAATGGGAATGGGAGAAATGGAAGAAGTGGAAATGGGAAAAATGGAGAAAATGGAAATAGTGGAAATAGTGGAATGGGAATAATGGGAATGGAGAAAGGGGAAATTGGGAATGGGAGAAATGGGAAAAATGGGAATAGTGGGGAATGGGAAAAGTGGGAAAAGTAGGAATGGGAAAAATGGGAATGGGAGAAATGGGGAAAATGGGAATAATTGGAATGAGAATAGTGGGAATGGAAATAATAGGAAAAGTGGGAATGGGAGAAATGGGAAAAATTGGGAAAGTGGGAATGGGAGAAATGGGAAATTGGGAATGGGGTAATGGGAATGAGGAGAAAGGGAATGGAAAATAAGAGAGGGAATAATGGGGAAAATGGGGATGTGGAAAATAGGAAAAATGGGAATGGGAATAGTGGGAGTGAGAATAATAGGGTAAGTAGGAATAATGGGATAAATGGGAATGGGAGAAATGGGAAAAATGGAAATGGGGAAAAAAGGGGATAATGGGGATGGGAAATTGAGAATGGGAATGGGGAAAATGGGAAAAAAGGAATTGGGAAATTTGGAATGGGAAGTGGGAGCACATCCAAAACCTGATCCCATTCCAGGGATTCAGGAGGGTTTGGGATTTCCTGCATTTGGGGTTTTCTGGATTTGGGATTTCCTGGATTTAGGGAGTTTCCAGGATTTAGGATTTCCAGAATTTGGGATTTCCTGAATTTGGGATTTCCAGGATTTGGGATTTTTTGGATTTAGGATTTCCTGGATTTGGGGTTTCCTGGATTTGGGATTTCCTGGATTTAGGGTTTCCTGTATTTAGAGGATTTCCAGGATTTGGGGTTTCCAGGATTTAGGATTTCCTGAATTTGGGATTTCCTGGATTCGGGGATTTCCTGGATTTAGGATTTTTCTGGATTTAGGAGATTTTCAGGATTTGTGGTTTTCTGGATTTAGGATTTCCTGGATTTAGGGGATTTTCAGGATTTGGGATTTCTGGATTTGGGCTATTCCTGTGTTTGAGGTTTTCCTGGATTTAGGATTTCCTGGATTTGGGATTTCCAGAATTTGGGGTTTCCTGGATTTGGAGATTTCTGGATTGGGGATTTCCTGGATTTGGGATTTTCTGGATTTAGGGTTTCCTGGATTTGGGGTTTCCAGGATTTAGGATTTCCTGAATTTGGGATTTCCTGGATTTGGGGTTTTCCTGGATTTGGGATTTCCAGGATTTGGGGATTTCCAGGATTTGGGATTTTCTGGATTTAGGATTTCCTGGATTTAGGGAGGTTTCCAGGATTTAGGATTTCCTACATTTGGGATTTCAGGATTTGGGGTTTTCTGGATTTAGGATTTCCTGGATTAGGGTTTCCAGGATTTGTGGTTTCATGGATTTGGGGATTTCCGGGATTTGGGATTTCCTGGATTTAGGATTTCCTGGATTTGGGATTTCCTGGATTTAGGGAATTTCCAGGATTTGGGGATTTCCTGGATTTAGGATTTCCTGGATTTAGGGTTTCCAGGATTTGGGATTTTCTGGATTTAGGATTTCCTGAATTTGGGATTTTTTGGATTTAGGATTTCCTGGATTTAGGGGATTTCCAGGATTTGGGATTTTTTGGATTTAGGATTTCCTGGATTTGGGGGATTTCCTGGATTTAGGGATTTCCAGGATTTGGGATTTCCTGGATTAGGGATTTCTTGGATTTAGGGGATTTCCAGGATTTGGGATTTTCTGGATTTGGGCTATTCCTGTGTTTGAGGTTTTCCTGGATTTAGGATTTCCTGGATTTGGGATTTCCAAGATTTAGGATTTCCTAGATTTGGGATTTCCAGAATTTGGGGTTAGGATTTCCTGGATTTAGGGGATTTTCAGGATTTGGGGTTTCCTGGATTTAGGATCTCCTGAATTTGGGATTTCCAGAATTTGGGGTTTCCTGGATTTAGGATCTCCTGAATTTGGGATTTCCAGAATTTGGGGTTTTCTAGATTTAGGATTTCCTGGATTTAGGATTTCCAGGATTTGGGATTTCCCAGATCTGGGTTTTCCAGAATTTAGGATTTCTCATGAATTTTTTCCATTTCCAGTGGAACTTTTTCCTGGGTTTCCCATGGAATATTTCCTATTTCCATGGATTTTTTCTCCCTATTTCCATGGAATTTTTCCCTGTTTTTCCTAGAATTTTTTCCCCCTATTTCCCTGGCACATTTCCCTGTGTTTCCCTGGAATGTTTTCCCCATTTTCCCTGGAATTCTGTCTCTCCCTGTGCGCAGCGAGAACGAGGCTCTGTGGCGGGAGGTCGCCAGCCTGCGCCAGAAGCACGCGCAGCAGCAGAAGGTGGTCAACAAGGTAACGGCACAATCCCTCATTTCCTGCAGAATTCCCACTTTTCCAGTGGTAATTCCCACTTTTCTGGGGGTAATTCCTACTTTTCTGAGGGTAATTCCCAATTTTCTGGGGGAAATTCCCACTTTTCCTGAGGAAAATCCCAATTTTCTAGGGGTCATTCCTCATTTTCTGGGGTTAATTCCACTTTTCTGAGGGTAATTCCAATTTTCTGGGGGTAATTCCTAATTTTCTGGAGATTTCCACTTTTCTGGGGGTAATTCCCACTTTTCCATTGGTAATTCCCACTTTTCTGAGGAAAATCCCAATTTTCTAGGGGTCATTCCTCATTTTCCATGGGTAATTCCCACTTTTCTGGGGGTAAATCCCAATTTCTGGAGGTAATTCCTCATTTTCTGGGATAATTCCCACTTTTCTGGGGTAATTCCAACTTTTCCATGGGTAATTCCCACTTTTCCAAGGGTATTCCCATTTTTCCAGGTGCAATTCCCACCTTTCTGGGACAATTCCCACTTTTCTGGACCTAACTCCCACTTTTGCATGGGTAATTCCCATTTTCTGGGGTAATTCCCACTTTTCTGGGGGAAATTCCCAATTTTCCTGAGGAAAATCCCAATTTTCTAGGGGTCATTCCTCATTTTCTGGGAGTAATTCCCACTTTTCTGGGATAATTCCCACTTTTCTTGAGGTCATCCTTCATTTTCTGGAGGTAATTCCCACTTTTCTGGGGGTAATTCCCAATTTTCTGGGGCCATTCCACTTTTCCTGAGGAAAATCCCACTTTTCTGGGGGTCATTCTCATTTTCTGGGAGTAATTCCCACTTTTCTTGGTGCAATTCCCACTTTTCTGGGATAATTCCCACTTTTCTGGGATAATTCCCACTTTTCTGGGGCAATTCCCACTTTTCCAGAGTACATTCCCACTTTTCCAGGGGCAATTCCCAATTTTCCTGGGGGTAATTCCCAATTTTCTGGAGATTTCCCACTTTTCCATTGGTAATTCCCAATTTTCTGGGGGTAATTCCAACTTTTCTGAGGGTAATTCCCATTTTCTGGGGGAAATTCCACTTTTCCTGAGGAAAATCCCAATTTCTAGGGGTCATTCCTCATTTTCTGGGGGCAATTCCCACTTCTCTGGGGGAAATTCCCAATTTTCTGGAGGTAATTCCTGCTTTTCTGGGATAATTCCCAATTTCCTGGATGGAATTCCCAACTTTTTGGGGGTAGAATTCCCACCTTTTCCAAGGGTAATTCCCAATTCTCCTGAGGCAATTCCTGCTTTTTTGGGATAATTCCCAATTTTCCAGGTGCAATTCCCATTTTTCCTGGGGTAATTCCTGATTTTCTGGGGGTAATTCCCATTTTTCTGGGGCAATTTCCACTTTTCCCAGTTTTTCCCAATTCCTCCCAGTTTTCCTTTTCCCAAATCTTTTCTCTTCCACTTTTTTCCCAGTTTTTTTCCCAATTTTTCCCATTTTTTTCCCTCTTTTTCCCATTTTTCCCCATTTTTTTCCCTAGTTTCCCCCCATTTTTTCTTCCTAGTTTTCCCATTTTACCCCATTTATCCCAGTTTTTCCCACTTTTTCCAGTTTTATTTTTTTGGGTTTTTTTTCCCATTTTTTTCCCCATTTATCCCAAATTTTCCCTCTTTTTCCCTTTTTTCCTGTTTTTTTTTTCCCGGTTTTTCCCCATTTTCTCTTCCCAGATTTTCAAAATTTCCCCCGTTTATCCCAGTTTTTCCACAGTTTTTTTCCCAGGTTTTTTCCCCCATTTTTTCCCAATTTTCCCCATTTTTTTCCCAATTTTTCCCAGGTTTTTCCCCTCTTTTTCCCAGTTTTTTTCCCCATTTATCCCAGTTTTCACAGGTTTTTTTTTCAGTTTTTTTCCCTATTTTTTTTCCCATTTTCCCAATATTTCCCATTTTTTCCCTCTTTTTCCCAGGTTTTTTTCCCATTTTTTCCCAATTTTTCCCAATATTTCCAAGTTTTTCCCTCTTTTTCACAGAGTTTTTCCACATTTATCCCAGTTTTTCCTATTTTTTTTTCCTGGTTTTTTTTCCCAGTTTTCCCCATTTATCCCAGATTTCCCCCTCTTTTTCCCATTTTTTTTCCTGTTTTTCCTAGTTTTTCCCCATTTTCTCTTCCCAGATTTTCAAAATTTCCCCCAATTTATCCCATTTTTTTCCAGTTTTTTTTTCCCATTTTTTCCTATTTTTCCTAATTTTCCCCCATATTTCCTAATATTTCCCAGTTTTTTCCCTCTTTTTCCCAATTTTCCCCCATTTATCCCAGATTTTCCCCCTTTTTCCCTTTTTTTTTCCTGTTTTCTTTTCCAGTTTTCTCCCAGTTTTTCCCAATTTTTCTCCCATTTATCCAGTTTTTCTCACTTTTTCCTGTTTTTTTTCCCAGTTTTTCCCCATTTATCCCAGATTTTCCCCTATTTTCCATTATTTTTCCTGTTTTTCCCCCAGTTTCTCCCCATTTTCCCTTCCCAGATTTTCCCAATTTCCCCCATTTATCCCAGTTTTTCCCAGGTTTTTTTCCCCATTTTTTCCCAATTTTCCCCATTTTTTTCCAATATTTCCCAGTTTTTTCCCCTCTTTTTCCCAGTTTTTTTTTCCCCCATTTATCCCAGTTTTTCACAGGTTTTTTCCAGTGTTTTTTCCCTATTTTTTTCCCAATTTTCCCAATATTTCCCATTTTTTCCCTCTTTTTCCCAGGTTTTTTTCCCATTTTTTCCCAATTTTTCCCATTTTTTCCCAATATTTCCAAGTTTTTCCCTCTTTTTCACAGAGTTTTTTCCACATTTATCCCAGTTTTTCCTATTTTTTTTTTCCTGGTTTTTTTTCCTGTTTTTTCCCCCATTTATCCCAGATTTTCCCCTCTTTTTCCCATGTTTTTTCTAGTTTTTTTCCCAGTTTTTCCCCATTTCCTCTTCCCAGTTTTTCCCCCCAATCTTCCCCTGTTTTTCCCAGGATTTTTTTTCCATTTTTTCCCAATTTTCCCCTCTTTTCCCCCTTTTTCCCAATTTTTTCCCCATTTATCTCAGTTTTTCCAAGGTTTTTTCCCATTTTTTCATGTTTTTTTTCCCAGTTTTTCCCCCATTTATCCCATTTTTTCCCCATTTTCCCCCCCTTTTTTTTTCCCACTTTTCCCTCCTGACAGTTTTTCCCACTTTTCAGCTGATCCAGTTCCTGATTTCCCTGGTGCAATCCAACCGGATCCTGGCGTCAAGAGGAAAATGTGAGTCTGAGATTCCCCAAATCCCGCGGGAATTCGGGAATTTGGGAATTCACAAATTGGGGAATTCAGAAATTTCTGTATTCAGAAATTCAGGAATTTGGAAATTAGGAAATTTGGGAATTCGGAAATCTGGGAAGTCGGGATTTCAGAAATCTGGGCATTCAGAAATTTGGGAATTTAGAAATTTGGGAATTTGGTGATTTGGAAATTAAGAAATTTGGGGATTCAGAAATCCGGGAAGTCGGAAATTCGGGAATTCAGAAATTTGAGAATTCAGAAATTCTGGAATTCAGAGATTTGGGAATTCAGAAATTCAGGAATTCAGAAATCTGGAAATTGAGAAATTTGGGAATCCAGAAATTCAGAAATCAGAGAATTCAGAAATTTGGGAATTCGGAAATCCCGGATTTTGGAAATCCAGGGATTCAAAAATTCGAGAATTCAGAAATTCTGGAATTCAGAAATTTTGGAATTCTGGAATTCAGAAATTGGGGGATTCAGAAATTCTGGAATTCAGAAATTCGGAAATTTGGGAATTCAGAAATTCATTAATTTAGAAATTTGGGAATTTGGAAATTCAGAAACTCAGGAATTCAGAAATTTGGGAATTCAGAAATCCAGGAATTTGGAAATTCGAGAACTCAGAAATCTGGGAATTCCGAAATCAGGAATTCAGAAATCTGGAAATTCAGGAATTCAGAAATTTGGGAATTTGGAAATTCAGAAATTTGGGAATTTGGAAATTCAGAAATTTGGGAATTTGGAAATCTGAGGATTCAGAAATCTGGGAATTCAGAAAGCCAGGAAGTTGGGAATTCAGAAGTTGGATAATCCAAAAAATTGGGAATTCAGAAATTCAATAATTTAGAAAAATGGGAATTCAGGAATTTGGAAATTCTTAAATTCGGGAATTCAGAAATCAGGAATTCAGAAATCTGGGAATTCAAAAGTTCAGAAATTTAGGAATTCAGGAATTCAGAAATCTGGAAATTGAGAAATTTGGGAATCCAGAAATTCAGAAATCAGAGAATTCAGAAATTTGGGAATTCGGAAATCCCAGATTTTGGAAATCCAGGGATTCAAAAATTCGAAAATTTAGAAATTCTGGAATTCAGAAATTTGGGAATTCTGGAATTCAGAAATTTGGGAATTCTGGAATTCAGAAATTGGGGGATTCAGAAATTCTGGAATTCAGAAATTCGGAAATTTGGGAATTCAGAAATTCATTAATTTAGAAATTTGGGAATTTGGAAATTCGGAAACTCAGGAATTCAGAAATCTGGAAATTCAGGAATTCAGAAATTTGGGAATTTGGAAATTCAGAAATTTGGGAATTTGGAAATCTGAGGATTCAGAAATCTGGGAATTCAGAAAGCCAGGAAGTTGGGAATTCAGAAGTTGGATAATCCAAAAATTTGGGAATTCAGAAATTCAATAATTTAGAAAAATGGGAATTCAGGAATTTGGAAATTCTGAAATTCGGGAATTCAGAAATTTAGGAATTCAGAAATTTGGGAATTTGGAAATTCGAGAATTCAGAAATCTGGGAATTCAGAAAATTGGGAATTCGGGAATCCAGAAATTCAGAAATCTGGGAATTCAGAAATTCAGAAATCCGATAATTTGGAAATTTGGGAATTCAGAAATCCCGGAATTTGGAAATCTGGGAATTCAGAAATTCAGGAATTCAGAAATTCAGGAATTCAGAAATTCGGGATCAGATGCCCCAAGGGGCCAGGCTGGGATAAAGGGATTAAAGAATTCCTTGGATTTCCATTTTTCTTGGAAAGCCTGGGGAAAGGGGAGCTCCTGGCATCCCCAAAAATTCAGGAATTCCAGAATTGGGATTTCAGGATCTTGGGAATTTTCTGGGAATTCCATTCCAAAAATCCCATAAATCCAGGGGGGACATTCCCTGCCTGCTGCTCCATCCCAAATTTTTCTCTCATGGAAAAAAAAAAAAAAAAAAAAAAAAAAAACTTGGAAAAAAAATGTGGGATTTCCTGCAAATTCCAAATCCAGCTGGGAAAATTTTTCATTTTTTTGGGGGGGATTTTTTGGGGATTTTTTGGATCTGGGGGGGATTTCCCAGTGCTGATCCCGAGGTTTTTCCCAAATTTTGGGTTTTTTTGGGAATTGCAGCCCCCTGATGCTGAACGACGGCGGCGCCGCACATTCCATGCCCAAGTACAGCCGGCAATATTCCCTGGAGCACCACGGGAACTCCGCCTTCCCCGTGAGTGGGAGGGGCTGGGAGGGACTGGGATTTAATGGGATTTACTGGGATTTATTGGGATTGACTGGAATTCACTGGGATTCAATGGGATTCAGTGGGATTGACTGGGATTTACTGGGAATTAAGTGGGGTTTATTGGGATTTATTTGGATTTACTGGGATTTAACAGGATTTACTGGGATTCGCTGAGATTTACTGGGATTTATTGGGATTGACTGGGATATACTGGGATTTATTGGGATTGACTGGGATTTACTGGGATTCACTGGGATTGACTGGGATTTACTGGGATTTACTGGGATTGACTGGGATTTACTGGGAATTTAGTGGGGCTTATTGGGATTGACTGGGATTTACTGGGATTTACTGGAATTTGTTGGGATTGATGGGGATTTATTGGGCATGGGGACAGGGATATGGGATTTGGGGGAATGGGATTTATTCAGAATGGGATTTTTTGGAATGGGATTTGTTGAGAATGGGATCTAGTGGGATTGGGATTTATTGGGATTTGGGGGGTTAGGATTGGTTGGGATTGGGATTTAGGGAATTGGGAACAGGGACATGGGATTGATTGGGATAAGGGATTTGTTGGGATTGGGATTTTTTTTGGATTGGGATTTATTTGAAATGGGGGCAGGGATATGGGATTTGGGGGATTGTGATTTATTGGGATTGGGATTTGGGGGAATGGGAACAGGGATATGGGATTTTTGGGATTGGGATGTATTGGGATTGAGAAAATGGGATTTATTGGGATATGGGACTTAGTGGGATTGGGATTTGTTGGGATTTGGGGGATCAGGATTTATTGGGAATGGGAACAGGGATGGGAACTGTGGGAATGGGAATAGGGACAGAATTTTTGGGAATGGGAACAGGATTTATTGAGATTGGGATTTTTGGTATTGGGATTTAGGGGAATGGTAACAAGGATTTGGGATTGATTTGGATTGGGATTGGAATTTCTTGGAATACGGGATTTATTGGGATTGGGATTTATTGGGAATGGGAACAGAGATACGGGATTTATTGGGATTGGGATTTTTGGGATTGGGATATGGGATTGGGGAAATGGGATTTATTGGGATGTGGGATTTAGTGGGATTGGGATTTGTTGAGATTTGGGGGATTGGGATTTATTTGGATTGGGAACAGGGATGGGATTTATAGGAATTGGGACAGAATTTGTGGGAATGGGAATGGGATTTATTGGGATATGGGATTTTTTTGGTTTGGGATTTATTGGGAATGGGAATAGAGATACGGGATTTGGGGGAATGGGATTTATTTGGGTGGGATCTGTGGGAATGGGGATCTGGATTTGTGGGAATGGGAACAAGGACAGGAATTTATGGGAACAGGATCAGGACTGGGATTTTTTGGGGATGCGATTTGTGGCAATGGGAATGGGATTTATTGGGAATGGGATTTAATGGGAACAGGAATGGGATCAGGGCTGGGATTTGTGGGATTTTACCCTCCTGGAATTTTGTGATTCTTGCCCTGTTTTCCCTTGGAATTCTGCCCTTGAAATACAGTGTTTTCCTCTGGAATTCCCGGATTTCCCATCCCTGCTTTTCCTTTGGAATTCTGGGCTCTCATTCCCATCCCAGAATTCCCAGATTTCCCATCCCTGCTGTCCCTGGGAATTCTGCCTGTCTCCATTCCCACCTCTGGAATTCCTGGATTTCCTATCCCTGCTTTCCTTGGGAATTCTGGGCTCCACCTGCCCCGTTCCCAGTTGAGAATTCCTGGATTTTCCATCTCTGCTTTCCCTGGGAATTCCCAGATTTCCCATCCCTGCTTTCCTGGGAATTCTGTGCTCTCCCTGTCCCCATTTCCTTCTGGAATTCCCAGATTTTCCATCCTTGCTTTCCCTGGAAATTCCCAGATTTCCCATTACTGCTTTCCCTGGGAATTCTGTGTGTTCCCATCCTGGAATTCCCAGATTTCCCATCCGTGCTTTCCCTGGAAATTCCCAGATTTCCCATCCCTGGTTTTCCTTTGGAATTCTGGGCTCTCATTCCCATCCCAGAATTCCCAGATTTCCCATCCCTTCTTTTCTGGGAATTCTGAGCTCTGCCTGTCCCCATTTCCCTCTGGAATTCCATTATCCCACCCCTGGTTTTTTTTGGGAATTCTGGGCTCTGCCTGCCCCCATTCCCAGTTTGGAATTCCCGGATTTCCCATCCCTTCTTTTCTGGGAATTCTGGGCTCTCCTTGTTCCCATTTCCCTCTGGAATTCCATTGTCCCATCCCTGCTTTTCTGGGAATTCTGTATGTTCCCATCCCAGAATTCCCAGATTTTCCATCCCTGCTTTCCCTCTGGAATTCCATTATCCCACCCCTGTTTTTTTGGGAATTCTGGGCTCTGCCTGCCCCCATTCCCAGTTTGGAATTCCTGGATTTCCCATCCTTTCTTTTCTGGGAATTCTGGGCTCTCCCTGTCCCCATTTCCTTCTGGAATTCCCAGATTTTTCATCCTTGCTTTCCCTGGAAATTCCCAGATTTCCCATTCCTGCTTTCCCTGGGAATTCTGTGCTCCCATCCCTGCTTTTCCTGGGAATTCCCAGATTTCCCATACCTGTTTTTCTGGGAATTTTGCCCGTCCCCGTTCCCAGTTGGGAATTCCCAGATTTCCCATCCCTGCTGTTCCTGGGAATTCTGCCTGTCTCCATTCCCACCTCTGGAATTCCCAGATTTCCCATCCTTGCTTTTCCTGGGAATTCTGGGCTCCCATCCCTGCTTTCCCTGGGAATTCCCGGATTTCCCATCCCTGTTTTTCTGGAAATCCCAGATTTCCCGTCCCTGCTTTTCTGGGAATTCTCAGATTTCCCATCCCTACTTTCCTGGGAATTCTGGACCCCTCCTGCCCCATTCCCAGTTGAGAATTCCTGGATTTCCCATCCCTGCTTTCCCTGGGAATTCTGTGCTCCCACCCCTGCTTTTCCTGGGACTTCTGGGCTCTCCTTGTTCCCATTTCCCTCTGGAATTCCATTGTCCCATCCCTGCTTTTCTGGGAATTCTGCCCATCCCCGTTCCCAGTTTGGAATTCCCAGATTTCCCATCCCTGCTTTCCCTGGGAATTCCCAGATTTCCCATCCCTGCTTTTCCTTGGGAGTTCTGGGCTTTTCCTGTCCCCATTCCCACCTCCAGAATTCCCAGATTTCCCATCCCTGCTTTCCCTGGGAATTCTGTGCTCCCATCCCTGCTTTTCCTGGGAATTCCCAGATTTCCCATACCTGTTTTTCTGGGAATTTTGCCCGTCTCCGTTCCCAGTTGGGAATTCCCAGATTTCCCATCCCTGCTGTTGCTGGGAATTCTGCCTGTCTCCATTCCCACCTCTGGAATTCCCAGATTTCCCATCCTTGCTTTTCCTGGGAATTCTGGGCTCCCATCCCTGCTTTCCCTGGGAATTCCCGGATTTCCCATCCCTGTTTTTCTGGAAATTCCCAGATTTCCCGTCCCTGCTTTTCTGGGAATTCTCAGATTTCCCATCCCTACTTTTCCTGGGAATTCTGGACCCCTCCTGCCCCATTCCCAGTTGAGAATTCCTGGATTTCCCATCCCTGCTTTCCCTGGGAATTCTGTGCTCCCACCCCTGCTTTTCCTGGGACTTCTGGGCTCTCCTTGTTCCCATTTCCCTCTGGAATTCCATTGTCCCATCCCTGCTTTTCTGGGAATTCTGCCCATCCCCGTTCCCAGTTTGGAATTCCCAGATTTCCCATCCCTGCTTTCCCTGGGAATTCCCAGATTTCCCATCCCTGCTTTTCCTTGGGAGTTCTGGGCTTTTCCTGTCCCCATTCCCACCTCCAGAATTCCCAGATTTCCCATCCCTGCTTTCCCTGGGAATTCTGTGCTCCCATCCCTGCTTTTCCTGGGAATTCCCAGATTTCCCATACCTGTTTTTCTGGGAATTTTGCCCGTCTCCGTTCCCAGTTGGGAATTCCCAGATTTCCCATCCCTGCTGTTGCTGGGAATTCTGCCTGTCTCCATTCCCACCTCTGGAATTCCCAGATTTCCCATCCCTGCTTTCCCTGGGAATTCTGGGCTCCCATCCCTGCTTTCCCTGGGAATTCCCAGATTTCCCATCCCTGCTTTTCCTTGGGAGTTCTGGGCTTTTCCTGTCCCCATTCCCACTTCCAGAATTCCCAGATTTCCCATTCCTGCTTTCCCTGGGAATTCTGTGCTCCCATCCCTGCTTTTCCTGGGAATTCCCAGATTTCCCATCCCTGCTGTTCCTGGGAATTCTGCCTGTCTCCATTCCCACCTCTGGAATTCCCAGATTTCCCATCCCTGCTGTTCCTGGGAATTCTGCCTGTCTCCATTCCCACCTCTGGAATTCCCAGATTTCCCATCCTTGCTTTCCCTGGGAATTCTGGGCTCCCATCCCTGCTTTTCTGGGAATTCCCAGATTTTCCATCCCTGCTTTCCCTGGAAATTCCCAGATTTCCCATCCCTGCTTTTCTGGGAATTCCCAGATTTCCCATCCCTGCTTTTCTGGGAATTCTCAGATTTCCCATCCCTGCTTTCCCTGGGAATTCTAGGCTCTCCCTGTCCCCATTTTGCTCTGGAATTCCCAGATTTCCCATCCCTGCTTTTCTGGGAATTCTGAGCTCCCATCCCTTCTTTCCCTGGCAGTCCTGTCCCCTCCCTGTCCCCATTCCCATCTGGAATTCCCGGTTTCCCGGCAGGCTCCGTCCCCGGGGTTCGGGGGCCCGGCGCTGTTCCCGGCGGATCCCGGCATTCCCAACTCCGGCCCCATCATCTCAGACGTCACCGAGCTGCCCCCGTCCAGCCCCGAGGGATCCCCCGCGGCCAGCCTGGATGGGAGGTGGGGAATGGGCCCGGAAAAAAATCCTCGGGAAAAGGGGGAGGGGGGAATTGCCTGGGAATCAATCCTGGAATTCCCTGGGAGTGGGAGATGGGAATTCCCTGGGAATGGGAGATGGGAATTCCCTGGGAATTCCCTGTGAGTGGGAGATGGGAATTCCCTGGGAATGGGGGATGGGAATTCTCTGGGAATCAATCCTGGAATTCCCTGGGAGTGGGAGATGAGAATCCCCTGGGAATCAATCCTGGAATTAGCTGGGAATCAATCCTGGAATTCCCTGGGAATGGGAACTGGGCCGCATGGGAGGTGGGGATTGATCCTGAAAATCCTTGGGAATGGGAGATGGGAATTCTCTGGGAATGGGAACTGGGTTGGATGGGAGGTGGGGGATTGATCCTGAAAATCCTGGGGAAAATGGGAGATGGGAATTCTCAGGAATTGATCCTGGAATTCCCTGGGGAGAATGGGAGATGGGAATTCCCTGGGAATCAATCCTGGAGTTTCCTGGGAATGGGAACTGGGCTGGATGGGAGGTGGGGAACGATCCTGAAAATCATCAGGAGTGGGAGATGGGAATTCCCTGGGAATCGATCCCAGAATTCCCTGGGAATTGATCCTGGAATTCCCTGGGGGAAATGGGAGGTGGGAATTGCCTGGGAATCAATCCTGGAATTTCCGGGGAATGGGAACTGGGCTGGACGGCAGGTGGGGATTGATCCCGAAAATCATCAGGAGTGAGAGATGGGAATTCCCTGGGAATCGATCCCAGAATTCCCTGGAAATGGAAATTGGGCTGGATGGGAGGTGGGGTTTGATCCTGAAAATCCTCAGGAAAAGGGGAGATGGAAATTCCAGGAATTAATCCTGGAATTCCCTGGGAATGGGAGCTGGGCTGGGTGGGAGGTGGGAATGAAATCCCAGAATTCCTGGGGAATGAGATATGGGCTGGAGGGGAGGTGGGAATAATTCCTGGCATGAGAAATCATTCCCAGA
Organism: Catharus ustulatus; assembly: GCF_009819885.2. Classification (NCBI taxonomy): domain Eukaryota; kingdom Metazoa; phylum Chordata; class Aves; order Passeriformes; family Turdidae; genus Catharus; species Catharus ustulatus. Next base: position 164,236,656 of record NC_046221.1, read on the forward strand.
ATTCCCAGTCCCATTTCCAGTATTCCCCTTTCCCATTCCCTTTATTCTCATTTCCAATTCCCATTATGCACATTTCCCATTTTCCATTTCCATTCCCATTATTCCCATTCCTGTTATTCACATTATTCCCATTTCCCATTCCCATTATTCTCATCATTCCCATCTTTCCCATTATTCCCATTCCCATTATTCCTATTATTCACATTCATTATTCCCATTATTCCCATTTATTATTCCCATAATTCCCATTTTTCCTGTTTGTTATTCCCATTTATAATTCCCATTATTCCCACTATTTCCATCATTCCCATTATTCCCATTATTTCCATAATTTCTATTTATTATTCCCATTATTCCCTTTCCCATCATTCCTATAATTTCTATTATTCTCAACATTCCAATTCCCATTATTCCCATAATTCCCTTTTATTATTCCCATTATTCCCATAACTCCCAATTATCATTCCCATTATTCCTGTTTATTATTCCCATCATTCCCATCTTTTATTCCCTTAATTCCCATTATTCCCCATTTTATTCCCATTTATTATTCTCATTTATTATTTCCATTATTCCCATTTATCATTCCCGTTATTCTCATCGTTCCCATTCCCATCATTCCCATTATTCCCATTCATTATTCCCGTAATTCCCATTTATTATTCTCATCATTCCCATTTATTACTTGCATCCTTCCCATTTATTATTCACATTACTCCAATTTTTATTCCCATTATTCCCATTCCTGTTATTCCCATCATTCCCCTAATTCCTATTTATTATTTGCATTATTCCCATAATTCCCATTAATTTTTTCCATTATTCCCATTTATTATTATTCTCATTTATTATTCCCATTATTCTCACTATTCCCCTCATTCCTGTTATTCCCATAATTCCTATTTATTATTCCCACTATTCCCATAATTTCTATTCATTATTCCCATCATTCCCATTATTCCCATAATTCTCATCCTTCCCATTCATTATTCTTATCATTCCCATTTATTATTTCCATCATTCCCGTTCATTATTCCCATTATTCCCATTTCCATTATTCCTGTTTATTATTCCCATTTATTTTTCCCACTGTTCCCATCATTCCCATTATTCCCATTCCCTTCATTCCCATTATTCCCATTATTCCTATTCATTATTCCCATAACTGTCATCTTTTATTCCCATTATTCCCATTTTTATTCCTATTTGTTGTTCCCGTAATTTCTATTTATTATTCCCATTATTCTCATTTATTATTCCCATCATTCCCATTCATTATTCCCATTATTCCCATTCCTATTATTCCCATCATTCCCATAATTCCCATTATTCCTATTTATTATTTCCATCATTCCCATTGTTCCCATTAGTCCCATTCCTATTATTCCTGTTATTCCCATCATTTCTATTTATTATTCCCATTATTCCCATTCCCATTATTCCCACTATTCCCATCATTCCCATTTTTCCCATAATTCCCATAAATCCCATTAATTATTCCCATCATTTGCATTTATTATTCCCATCATTCTCATATTTTATTCCCGTCATTCCCATACTTTATTCCCATCATTCCCATTCATTATCCCCATCATTCCCTTTCATTATTCCCATCATTCCCATTCGTTATTCCCATCTTTCCCATTCGTTATTCCCATCATTCCCATGTTTTATTCCCATCGTTCCCGTTCATTATTCCCATTACTCCCGTTTATTATTACCATCATTCCTGTTCATTATTCCCATCGTTCCCATTTTTATTCTCATTTTTTATTCCCATCATTCCCATTTATTATTCTACTAATTCACATTCCCATTATTCCCATCATTCCCTTTAATACCATTCCCATTATTCCCATTTTCCCCATTATTTACATCATTTCTATTTATTGTTCCCATTATTCCTTTTCCCATCATTCCCATAATTCCTATTTAATATTCCCATTATTCCCATTCATTATTCCCATCATTCCCATTATTCCCATTATTTGCATCATTCCTATTTATTATTCCCATTATTCCCATTCCAATTATTCCCATTTAGTATTCCCATTATTCCCATTCGTTATTCCCATTATTCCCACTATTCCCACCATTCCCATTATTCCCATAATTCCCATTTATTATTCCCACCATTCCCATTATTCCCATAATTCCCATTTATTATTCCCATCATTCCCACCATTCCCATTATTCCCATAATTCGCATTTATTATTCCCATCATTCCCATTATTCCTATTCCCAATTATTATTGCCATAATTCCTGTTTATTATTTCCATTATTACCATTTTTATTCCTATTATTCCTATCATTCCCATTTTTATTCCCATTTATTATTCCCATAATTCCCATTTATTATTCCCATCATTCCCATTCATTATTCCCCTAATTCCCATTATTCCCATCATTCCCATTATTGCCATTATTCCTAATTTTTATTCCCATTAATTTCTCTCATAATTCCCACTGATTATTCCCATTATTCCAATTTTTATTCCCATTCATTATTCCCATAATTCCCATTCCTATTATTCCCATAATTCCTATTTATTATTCCCATTATTCACATTTATTATTCCCGTTATTCCCATTTTTATTCCCATGTTTTATTCCCATCATTCCCATTCATCATTCCCATCATTCCCATGTTTTATTCCCATCATTCCCATGTTTTATTCCCATCATTCCCGTTCATTATTTCCATTATTCCCATTCCTATTAGTCCCATAATTTCTATTTATTATTCCCATTATTCCCATTTTTATTCCCATATTTTATTCCCATCATTCCCTTTCATTATTCCCATCATTCCCATATTTTATTCCCATAAATCCCATTAATTATTCCCATCATTCTCATTTATTATTCCCATTATTCCCATGTTTCATTCTCATTCATCATTCCCATTTATATTCCCATCATTCCCATATTTTATTCCCATCATTCCCATTCATCATTCCCATCATTCCCATATTTTATTCCCATCATTCCCATTCATCATTCCCATCATTCCCATTCATCATTCCCATCATTCTCATTCATCATTCCTGTCATTCCCATATCTTATTCCCATGTTTTATTCCCATCATTCCCATGTATTATTCCCATAATTCCCATTCATCATTCCCATCATTCCTATTCATTATTCCCATCATTCTCATTTATTATTCCCATCATTCCCATGTTTTATTCCCATAATTCCCATTTATCATTCCCATCATTCCCGTTCATTATTCCCATCATTCCCATATTTTATTCCCATCATTCCCATATTTTATTCCCATCATTCCCATGTTTTATTCCCGCGTGTCATTCCCGATTTCCCGCAGGAGCAGCCCGGTGATCCGGATCAAGGAGGAGCCTCCCAGCCCCACGCGGAGCCCGCAGGTGGAGGAGCCCAAGAACCCCGGGAATTCTGGGAATCCCGGCAATTCCGAGACCCCCCTGTCCCCCTCCACCTTCATCGACTCCATCCTGCGGGAGAACGACTCCGGAGCCGCTCCCGGGAATCCCCAATCCCAGGAAAAGTGCCTGAGCGTCGCCTGCCTCGACAAGTGAGACACGGGATTGGGGCAGAATTCCCAAAATTCCTGAAGCACAGATCGGGATCAGAACAGAATTCCTGGAATTCCCAAAGTCCTGCTTGGAATTGGGGCTTAATTCCCAAAATTCCCAAAGCCCAGATCGGGATTGGGGCAGAATTCCCAAAGTCCAGCTCAGCATTGGGGTGGAATTCCCGAAATTCCCGAAGCCCAGCTTGGGATTGGGATGGAATTCCCAAAATTCCCAAAGCCCAGATTGGGATGAGGGCTGAATTCCAAAAATTCCCAAAGGACAGCTCAGGATTGGGGTGGAGTTGCCAAAGTCCAGTTTGGGATTGGGGCAGAATTCCCGGAATTCCCAAAGTTCAGCTCAGGATTGGGATGGAATTCCTAGAATTGCCAAAGTCCAGCTTAGGATCAGAACGGAATTCACGGAATTCCCAAAGCCCAGCTCAGGATTGGGGCTGAATCCCCAAAATTCCCAAAGTCCAGCTCAGGATTGAGACAGAATTCCCAAAGTCCGGTTTGGGATTGGGATAGAATTCCAGGAATTCCCAAAGCCCAGATCAGAATTGGGGCTGAATTCCCAGAATTCCCAAAGCTCAGCTTGGGATTGGGGCAGAATTCCCAAAATTCCCGAAAATCAGCTCGGTATTTGGGCTGAATTCCCAGAATTCCCAAAGCCCAGATCAGGATTGGGATGGAATTCCTGAAATTCCCAAAGCCCAGCTCAGGATTGGGGCTGAATTCCCAGAATTCCCAAAGCCCATTTTGGGATTGGGATGGAATTCCCAAAGCCCAGCTCAGGATCTCAGGATCGAGATGGAATTCCCTGGATTCCCAAAGTCCATTGATGCTGATCCCAGCCCTGAGCCGAGTTTTCCAGTTGTTCCCGCTCCAATCCCAGTTTCCCGTGCCCATTCCTGGTCCTGATCCCAATCCCAGCCCCAATCCTAATCCCAATCCTGATCCCAATCCCAATCCTGATCCCATCTCTAATCCCAATCCTCATTCCCACCCCAATCCCAGTTTCCCACTCCTGTTCTCAGCCCTGATCCCTCTTTTTGGGACATTCCCAATTCCAGTTTCCCGATCTCAATGTCCCGCTCCCATTCCCCGTCCCGATCCCATTCCAGCCCTGATCCTGAGTTCCCGTTCCTGTTCCCAGCCCTGATCCCAATCCCGGTTTCCCGCTGCTGTTCCTGCGCTGATCCCGCTTTCCTGGCGATCCCAGCCCTGATCCCCAGTTCCCATTCCTGATCCCATTCCTGCTCTGATCCCAATCCCATTCCCAGCCCCATTCCCTGTCCTGATCCCGCTCTGATCCCATTCCCAATCCCATTCCCAATGCCAATCCCATTCCCACTGTGATGCTGTTCCCGTTCCCAATCCCAGTCCCGTTCCTGCTCTGGTCCTGATCCCATTCCCAATCTCATTCCCAGCCCCAATCCTATTCCCATTCCTGCTCTGATCCTATTCCCGATCCCATTCCTTCTCTGATGGAGCTCTGATCCCATTCCCAACCCCATTCCCAGTCTCGATCCCATTCCCGTTCCTGCTCTGATTCCACTCTGGTCCCATTCCCGCTCCCATTCCCATTCCTGTTCCCTCTCTGATCCCATTCTCGTTCCTGCTCTGATCCCATTCCTGTTCCCTCTCTGATCCCATTCTCGTTCCTGCTCTGATCCCGTTCCCATTTCCTGCTCTGATCCCATTCCCGTTCCCGCTCTGATCCCGTTCCCGTTCCCACTCTGATCCCATTCCCGTTCCCTCTCTGATCCCGTTCCTGCTCTGATCCCGTTCCCATTCCCGCTCTGATCCCGTTCCCGATCCCGTTCCGGCTCTGACCCCACGGGCGGTTCCCGTTCCCAATCCCGTTCCCGTTCCGGCTCTGACCCCGCACACGGTTCCCGTTCCCATTCCCAATCCCATTCCCTCTCTGATCCCATTCCCGTTCCCGCTCTGACCCCACTCCCGGTGCGCACGGTTCCCGTTCCCTCTCTGATCCCATTCCCGTTCCCATTCCCACTCTGATCCCATTCCTGATCCTGTTCCCAATCCCGTTCCCAATCCCATTCCCATTCCCAATCCCGATCCCATTCCCGATCCCGTTCCCGTTCCCGCTCTGACCCCGCACGCGGTTCCCGTTCCCAATCCCATTCCCGATCCCATTCCCGTTCCGGCTGTGACCCCGCTCCCGGTGCGTGCGGTTCCCGTTCCCAATCCCGATCCCGTTCCGGCTGTGACCCCGCGCGCGGTTCCCGTTCCCAATCCCGATCCCGATCCCATTCCCGATCCCGATCCCGTTCCCGTTCCCAATCCCGATCCCGTTCCGGCTGTGACCGCGCTGCCGTTCCCAGCAGGAATGAGCTGAACGAGCACCTGGACACGATCGACTCCAGCCTGGACAACCTGCAGGCGATGCTGAGCACGCACGGCTTCAGCATGGACAGCGCCCTGCTCGACGTGAGACCCACAAAAATTCCCAACATTCCCAACATTCCCAACATTCCCAACATCCCCCACATCCCACGGGGCGGGGGGCGAGCCCGGAATACCACAGGAGCCTTCGGGAAACGGGGATGGGACATCGGGAACGGGGACCTGGGGGGATCTTCCCGATGGGAAGGGTTTGGGATTTGTTCTGTGTGCTGAGAATTCCCACTGGGAATGTTCTGGGATTTGCTCACTGGGTTGGTTTATGCCAGGAATTCCCACTGGGAATGGTTTGGGATTTGTTCCCTGGGTTGGTTTATCCAGGTTTGGGGCGGGTTTATCCCAGGAATTCCCACTGGGAATGTTCCAGGATTTGTTCCCTGTGCTGGGAATTCCCACTGGGAATGTTCTGGGATTTGTTCCCTGTGCTGGGAATTCCCACTGGGAAATTCCAGGATTTGTTCCCTGGGTTGGTTTATCCCAGAAATTCCCACTGGGAATGGTTTGGGATTTGTTCCCTGGGTTGGTTTATCCAGGTTTGGGGCAGGTTTATCCCAGGAATTCCCACTGGGAATGTTCCAGGATTCATTCCCTGGGTGGATTCATCCCAGGAATTCCCTCTGGGAATTTGGAATTTCCAGGCTCAGGGAATTTTGGGATCTGGGAATTTTTCCTTGGAATTCCAGCATTCCCAGGCTCAGGGTGGGTTTATCCTGGGAATTCCAACATTCCCAGGCTGGGAAAATTTTGGGATCTGGGATTTTTTTCCTTGGAATTCCACCATTCCCAGCCTCAGGGTGGGTTTTTTCTGGGAATTTGGCATTCCCAGACTGGGGGAATTTTAGGATCTGGGATTTTTTTCCCCTGGAATTCCAGCATTCCCAGACTCAGGGAATTTTGGGATCTGGAATTTTTGTCCCTGGAATTTCAGCATTCCCAGACTCAGGATGGATTTATCCTGGGAATTCCAACATTCCCAGGCTGGGGAAATTTTGGGATCCTGGGTTTTTCCTGGGAATCTGACATTCCCAGGCTGGGGGAATTTTAGGATCTGGGATTTTTTCCCCTGGAATTCCAGCATTCCCAGGCTGGGGAAACTTTGGGATCTGGGTTTTTTTCTGGGAATTTGGCATTCCCAGCCTCGTGGAATTTTGGGATCTGGGATTTTTTTCCCTGGAATTTCAGCATTCCCAGACTCAGGATGGATTTATCCTGGGAATTCCAACATTCCCAGGCTGGGGAAGTTTTGGGATCTGGGATTTTTTCCCTGGAATTCCAGCATTCCCAGACCCAATTCCCACTTTTCCCTGGCAGCTCTTCAGCCCGTCCATGGCGGTGCCGGACGTGACCCTGCCGGACCTGGACAGCAGCCTGGCCAGCGTGAGCTCGGAATTCCGGGAATTTTGGGAATTCTGGGGGGGGGAGCGAGGCAGCATCAGGGAATTCCCAGAGGGAAAAAATCCCTCTGAGCCCTAAAAAAAGCGAAAATCCCGAATTTTCCATCCCTTGGAATTCTCGTTTCCCATCCCACATTTTTCCCGTGGGAAAATTCTTGGATTTGGGAAACGGAAATTCCTTGGGGAATTAATCCCAAATCTCAGTTTTCCATGGAAAAGCCAAAATTGGGAATTTTTTGGGATGGGTTTTCCCACCCTGGTGAATAACTGGGAATGTCCTGGGTGGATCAAAATCCTGGGATTTGGGGACTTTTTGGGAATATTCCAGGAGATTCCTGGGATGGGAATGGGGGAAATTTGTGGGATTGGAATCCTGAGATTCCATAGGATGGGAATAGGGGAAATTCCTGGGATTCCATGGGATGGGAATGAGGGAAATTCCTGGGATTCTGGGGGATGGGAATGGGGGAAATTCCTGAGATGGGAATGGGGGAAATTCCTGAGATTTCATGGGATGGGAATGGGGGAAATTCCTGGGATTTCATGGGATGGGAATGGGGGAAATTCCTGGGATTCTGGGGGGTGGGAATGGGGGAAATTCCTGAGATTCCATGGGATGGGAATGGGGCAGATTTTGGATTAGGAAGAGCCGGAATCCTGAGGGAAAATCTGGGATTAGGATTGGGATCAAAATTGGGATTGGAGCCAGGATTAGGATCGGGATTGGGATCAGAATTGGGGTTGGGATTGGGGCCAGGATCGGGGCTGGGATTGGGATGATGGATTTGGGGCCAGGAAGAGCTGGAATCCAGAGGGGAAATTTGGCATCAGAATTGGGATTGGGATCCTGATTAGGATTGGGATCGGGGCTGGGATCAGGATTGGAGCTGGAATCGAGATTAGGATTGGGATTGGGGCTGGGATTGGGATCAGGATTGGGGCTGGGGTCAGGATTAGGATTGGGATCAGAATTGGGATTGGCACTGGGGTCAGGATCAGGATTGGAGCTGGGATCAGGATTGGGGTTGGGATTGGCACTGGGATTTGGATTGGGATCAGGGCTGGTGCTGGGGTCAGGATTCAGGCTGGGATTGGGATCAGAATTGGGGCTGGGATTGGGTTGGGACTGGAGCTGGGGTCAGGATCAGGATTGGGGCTGGGATCGGGATTGGGATTGGCACTGGGATTGGGATCAAGGCTGGCTGGGATTGGGATCAGGGCTGGGATCAGGATTGAGGTCAGGATTAGGATTGGCATCAGAATTGGGATTGGGTTTGGGATTGGGATTGGGGCTGGGGTCAGGATCAGGATTGGGGCTGGGATCGGGATTGGGGCTGGGGTCAGGATCAGGATTGGGGCTGGGATCGGGATTGGGGCTGGGGTCAGGATCAGGATTGGGGCTGGGATTGGGATTGGGGCTGGGGTCAGGATCAGGATTGGGGCTGGGATTGGGATTGGGGCTGGGGTCAGGATCAGGATTTGGGCTGGAATCGGGATTGGGATTTGTGCTGGGATTTGGATTGGGATCAGGGCTGGGATTAGGATTGGGGCTGGAGTCAGGATCAGGGCTGGGATCAGGATTGGGTTCAGTATTAGGATTGGGATCAGAATTGGGGCTGGGATTGGGATTGGCACTGGGGTCAGGATCAGGATTTGGGCTGGGATCGGGATTGGAGCTGGGATCAGGATTGGGGTTGGGATTGGGGCTGGGATTGGGGCTGGGATTTAGATTGGGATCAGGGATGGAATCAGAATTGGGGCTGGGATTGGGGCTGGGGTCAGGATCAGGATTTGGGCTGGAATTGGAATTGGGATCAAGACTGGGATCAGGATTGGGGCTGGGATTGTGATCAGGACTGGGATTGGGATCAAGGCTGGCTGGGATTGGGATCAGGGATGGAATCAGGATTGGAGCTGGAGTCAGGATTGGGGTCAGGATTAGAATTGGGATCAGAATTGGGGCTGGGATTGGGATTGGAGCTGGGATTGGGATTGGGGCTGGGATTTGGATTGGGATCAGGGCTGGGATCAGGATTAGGGCTGGGATTGGGATCAAGGCTGGCTGGGATTGGGATCAGGGCTGGGATTATGATCAGGACTGGGATTGGGATCAGGGATGGGATCAGGATTGGGGTCAGGATTAGAATTGGGATCAGAATTGGGGCTGGGATTGGGATTGGAGCTGGGATCAGGATTGGGATTGGGGCTGGGATCGGGATTGGGGCTAGAGTCAGGATCAGGATTGGGATTGGGATTGGGGTTGGGATTATGATCAGGGTTGGCTGGGATTGGGATCAGGATCAGGGCTGGGGTTGGGATTGGGGTCAGGGATGGGATTTGGATTGGGATCAGGACTGGGATTGGGATTGGGGCTGGGATTGTGATCAGGGCTGGGATTGGGATCAGGGCTGGGGTTAGGATTGGGATCAGGATCAGGGCCGGGATCAGGGATGGGCTCTGGGATCCTGGATCATTATGGGAATATTCAGGATCAGCACAGGCTGGGTTTGGGATTTAAAATCCATAAAACCTTGGAATAAAGGGAAATAATTCCCAAAATTCCAACAGATCCAGGATCTCCTCTCGTCCCAGGAGCAGCAGAAGCCGACGGAGGCCGAGCCCGGCGCGGGGGACTCCGGTATTGCCAGGGGGATTTTGGGATTAGGATTGGGATTAGGATTGGCATGAGGTGGGAGTTTGGGTTAATGTGGGATTGGGTTGTAATTAGGGCTGGGATTAGGATTAGGTGGGGTTGGGATTTTATGGGATTGGGATGGATTTGGATAATGCTGGATTAGGTTGGATTTGTATTAGGATTTAGTGGGATTGGGATTTGGGATAGGATTAGATGGGATTGGGATTAAAATCATCATTACTTAGGATTTGGGTTGGGTGGGATTGGAATTAGGATTAGATGGGATTCAGATTTGGGATTTTATGGGATTGGGATGGATTAGGATAATGTTGGGTTTGGTTGGATTAGGATTAGGTGATATTTGGATTGGAAAATGTGGGATTGGGATTAGGTGGGATTTGGGATGTGTTGGGATGAAAATCTGAATTAGGGTTGGTTTAGGATTGCTTGGAATTAGGGTTGGGATTAAGATTAGGTGGGATTGGGATTTGGGATTTTGATGGGATTGGGATGAGGTGGGATTTGGGTTGTGTTGGGATGGGAATTAGGATTAGAGCCCCTGTTCCTGGTGGATTGTCCCAATCCCAAATTCCCAATCCCACATTCCCAATCCCACATTCCCAATCCCACATTCCCAATCCCCCATTTCCAGGGAAGCAGCTGGTGCCCTGCACTGTCCTGCCCCTGTTCCTGGTGGATTATCCCAATCCCACATTCCCAATCCCACATTCCCAATCCAAATCCCACATTCCTAATCCAAATCCCACAATCCAAATCCCACAATCCAAATCCCACATTCCCAATCCCACATTCCCAATCCCAATCCCCCATTTCCAGGGAAGCAGCTGGTGCCCTGCACTGTCCAGCCCCTGTTCCTGGTGGATTATCCCAATCCCTCAATCCCAATCCCACATTCCCAATCCCAATCCCACATTCACAATCCCAGTCCCATTCCCAATCCCACAATCCCAATCCCTCAATCCCAATCCCACATTCCCAATCCCAATCCCTCAATCCCAATCCCACATTTCCAGGGAAGCAGCTGGTGCCCTGCACAGTCCAGCCCCTGTTCCTGGTGGATTATCCCAATCCCACATTCCCAATCCCACAACCCCAATCCCACATTCCCAATCCCAATCCCCCATTTCCAGGGAAGCAGCTGGTGCCCTGCACTGTCCAGCCCCTGTTCCTGCTGGATTATCCCAATCCCACATTCCCAATCCCACATTCCCAATCCCACATTCCCAATTCCAATCCCACAATCCCAATCCCACATTTCCAGGGAAGCAGCTGGTGCCCTGCACAGTCCAGCCCCTGTTCCTGGTGGATTATCCCAATCCCACAATCCCAATCCCACATTCCCAATCCCACATTCCCAATCCCAATCCCATTGTTCCAGGGAAGCAGCTGGTGCCCTGCACAGTCCAGCCCCTGTTCCTGGTGGATTATCCCAATCCCACATTCCCAATCCCACAATCCCAATCCTACAATCCCAATCTCACAATCCCATAATCCCAATCCCAATTCCCACATTTCCAGGGAAGCAGCTGGTGCCGTGCACTGTGGATTATCCCAATCCCAAATTCCCAATCCCACAATCCCAATCCCAATCCCCCATTTCTAGGGAAGCCGCTGGTGCCCTGCACCGTCCAGCCCCTGTTCCTGGTGGATTATCCCAATCCCACATTCCCAATCCCAATCCCACATTCCCAATCCCACAATCCCAATCCACATTCCCAATCCCACGTTTCCAGGGAAGCAGCTGGTGCCCTGCACAGTCCAGCCCCTGTTCCTGGTGGATTATCCCAATCCCACATTCCCAATCCCAATCCCACAACCCCAATCCCACAATCCGAATTCCAATCCCCATTCCCAATCCCACATTCCCAATCCCAATCCCACATTCCCAATCCCACATTTCCAATCTCTCATTCCCAATTCCAATCCCACATTCCCAATCCCACATTCACAATCCCCAATTCCAATCCCACAATCCCAATCCCAATCCCCCATTTCCAGGGAAGCAGCAGCTGGTGCCCTGCACTGTCCAGCCCCTGTTCCTGCTGGATTATCCCAATCCCACATTCCCAATCCCAATCCCACATTTCCAGGGAAGCAGCTGGTGCCCTGCACAGTCCAGCCCCTGTTCCTGCTGGATTATCCCGATCCCACATTCCCAATCCCACATTCCCAATCCCAATCCCACATTCCCAATCCCACATTTCCAGGAAAGCAGCTAATCCCTGCACAGTGGATTATCCCAATCCCCCAATCCCACAATCCCAATCCCACATTCCCAATCCCACATTCCCAATCCCACATTCCCAATCCCACATTCCCAATCCCCCATTTCCAGGGAAGCAGCTGGTCCCTGCACAGTGGATTATCCCAATCCCACAATCCCAATCCCACATTCCCAATCCCCCATTTCCAGGGAAGCAGCTGGTGCCCTGCACAGTCCAGCCCCTGTTCCTGGTGGATTCCAGCGCCGTGGACGTCGGATCCGGGGATCTCCCGATCTTTTTCGAGCTGGGGGAGGGGCCGTGCTTCCCGGACGGGGACGAGTATCCCGAGGAGTATCCCGAGGAATATCCCGAGGAATATCCCGAGGAATACCCCGAGGAGCCCGCGCTGCCGCCCAAGGACCCTTAGGGACGGGGACAGGGACAGGGACACGAGCGGGAAAAGGATCCCAAAAAAAAACGGATCCCAAAAAAAAAAAAAAGGATCAAAAAAAAAAGAAAAGGATCCCAAAAAAAAGGATCGGGAAAAAAGGGAAGGAAAGCCCCGAGCGACTCGTCCTGCTTCGCGCTGACCCCGGAGCCGCCGCCGCCCTCGGAGCGTCCCGGGGGATTCCGGGGGATCCTGGAACCTTCCAGGAGATCCTGGAGGATCCTGGGGAATCCAGAATGTTACAGGAGATCCAAGAGCATCCCGGAGAATTCTGGGGGATCCTGGAACATTCCAGGAGATCCTGGGGAATCCTGGAGGATCCCAGAGCGTCCCAGGGAATCCTGGAGCATTCCAGGAGATCCTGGAGGATCTTGGAGAATTCTGGAGGATCCTGGGGAATCCTGGAGGATCCCAGAGCGTACCAGGGAATCCTGGAGCCTTCCAGGGAATCCTGGAGAATTCTGGGAGATCCTGGAGCATTCCAGGAGATCCTGGAGGATCTTGGAGAATTCTGGGAGATCCTGGAGAATCCTGGGGAATCCCAGAACATTACAGGAGATCCAAGAGTGTTCTGGGGAATTCTGGGGGATCCTGGAACCTTCTGGGGGATCCTGGGGAATCCTGGAAAATTCCAGGAGATCCTGGAGCATCCCAGGGGATCCTGGAGGATCCTGGAGGATCCTGGGGAATCCCAGAACATTACAGGAGATCCAAGAGCATCCCAGAGAATTCTGGGGGATCCTGGAACATTCCAGGAGATCCCGGAGGATCCTGGGGGAATCCTGGAGGATCCCAGAGTGTCCCAGGGAATCCTGGAGCGTTCCAGGAGATCCTGGAGGATCTTGGAGAATTCTGGGAGTTCCTGGAAGATTCCAGAAAATCCTGGAGCATCCTGGAGAATTCTGGGAGATCCTGGAGCATTCCAGGAAATCTTGGAGGATCCTGGGGAATTCTGGAACATTCCAGGAGATCCTGGAGCATCCCAGAGGATCATGGAGGATCCTGGGGAATCCCAGAACGTTACAGGAGATCCAAGAGCATTCTGGGGAATCCTGAGAGATCCTGGAGCCTTGCAGGAGATCCCAGAGGATCCTGGGGGATCCCAGAGCATCCCAGGGAATCCTGGAGCACTCCAGGAGATCCTGGAGGATCTTGGAGAATTCTGGGGGATCCTGGAGGATCCCAGATCATTCCAGGAGATCCCAGAGTATCCTGGAGAATTCTGGGGGATCCTGGAACATTCTAGGAGATCCCAGAGCGTCACAAGGGTTCCCAAAAATTCCTGGAGCATCACAGGGGATCCTGGAGGATCCAAAAAAAATCCTGGAGCATCACAAGGGATCCCAGAAATTCCTGAATGGCCCCAGAGAATCCTGGAGAATCCCAAATCGTCCCGGGGAATCCCAGAGCATCACAAGGGATCCCTGAGGATCCCAAAGAATCCTGGAGTGTCCTAGATCATCACGAGGAATCCCAGAGGATCCCAGAAAATCCTGAAGGATCCCAGAGGGTCCCAGAAAATCCTGGAGTGTCCCAGAGCATCCTGAAGGATCCCAAAGAATCCTGGAGTGTCCTCGATCATCACGAGGGATCACAGAGGATTAAAAAAAAAACTTCTGGAGTGTCCCAGATGATTAAAAAAAAAAAATCCTGGAGTGTCCCAGAGCATCCCAAAAAATCCTGGAGTGTCCCAGAGCATCCCAAAAAATCCTGGAGGGTCCCAGAAAATCCTGAAGGGTCCCAGGAAATCCTGGAGGATCCCAAATCATCCTGGGGAGTCCTGGAGCATTCCAGGAGATCCCAGAGCGTCACAAGGGATCCCAGAAAATCCTGGAGTGTCCTGGAGGATCACAAAAAATCCTGGAGTGTCCCAGAGGATCCTGAAGGATCCCAAGAGATCCCAGAAATTCCTGGAGTGTCCCAGAAAATCCTGAAGGGTCTGGGGGATTCCTGGAGGATCCCAAATCATCCTGGGGAATCCCAGAGGATCCCAGAAAATCCTGAAGGATCCCAGAAAATCCTGGAGTGTCCCAGAGGATCCCAAAAAATCATGGAGTGTCCCAGAAAATCCTGAAGGGTCCGGGGGATTCCTGGAGGATCCCAAATCATCCTGGGGAATCCCAGAGGATCCCAGAAAATCCTGGAGTGTCCCAGAGGATCCCTTGGTTCTTGTGCTCCCAAGGCTTTCCCAAATCCCAAAATTCCCAGAAATCAGAGCTGGAGCCCAAAATCCACAGGGTCCTGAAACACCCCAAAATCCAGGGGATCCCGAAATCCTGGGAATTCCACACCATCCCAAAATCCCATGGGATCCTAAAATCCAATGGCATCCCCAAAATCCCACAGGACCCCAAAATCTGGAAGTGCCTCAAAATCCAACAGTGCCCCAAAATTGGGAGAAACCCAAAATTCCACAGGAAAACCTGGCACTGCCACACAAGGATCCCAAAGCCAAGAAAACCCAAAATTCCAATGGGATCCCAAAATCCAGTGGCACCCCAAAACCTGGCAGTGCCCAAACACCACAGGATCCCAGAATCCAAGAGAATCCCAAAATCCCATGGCACCCCAAAACCTGGCACTGCCACAAGGACCCCAAAGCCGAGGAAACCCCAAATTCCAATGGGATCCCAAAATCCAAGAGGACCCCAAAATCCCGTGGCACCCTAAAACCTGGCAGTACTGGAATCCCCAAAATCCAAGAGAATCCCAAAATCCCGTGGCGCCCCAAAACCTGACAGTGCCACAGGGACCCCAAAGCTGAGGGGATCCCAAATTCCAGTGGGATCCCAAAATCCACTGGCACCCTAAAACCTGGCAGTGCTGGAATCCCAAAGCCAAGGGAACCCCAAAATCCAAAGAATCCAGAAATCCTGTGGTGCCCCAAAACCTGGCAGTGCTGGAATCCCCAAAATCCAAGAGAATCCCAAAATCCCGTGGTGCCCCAAAACCTGGCGCTCTCACAGGATCCCCAAAGCTGAGGGAACCCCAAATTCCAGTGGGATCCCAAAATCCAGTGGCACCCCAAAACCTGGCAGTGCTGGAATCCCACTGGGACCCCAAAATCCAAGAGAATCCCAAAATCCAATGGCACCCCAAAACCTGGCAGTTCTGAAATGCCAGAGGGACTCCAAAAAATCCCAAAATCCAGTGGCACCCCAAAACCTGGCACTGTCACAGGATCCCCAAAGCCTAGGAAACCCTAAATTCCAATGGGATCCCAAAATCCAATGGCACCCCGAAACCTGGCAGTGCTGGAATCCCAAAGCCAAGGGAACCCCAAAATTCAAGAGGATCCCAAAATCCAGTGACACCCCAAAACCTGGCAGTGCTGGAATCCCACTGGGACCCCAAAATCCAAGAGAATCCCAAAATCCAGTGGTGCCCTAAAACCTGGCAGTGCTGGAATCCCAAAGCCAAGGGAACCCCAAACTCTAAGAGAATCCCAAAACCAATGGCACCCCAAAACCTGGCAGTGCTGGAATCCCACTGGGACCCCAAAATCCAATGGGATCCCAAAATCCCATGGCACCCCAAAATCCCGAGACCCCAATCCCGACCTCTGCTCCAGTTCCTGCTCTGGTGCTCCTCTGGGAATCCCGTTGGAATTTTGGGGGGATCCCACTGGAATTTTGGGGAGATCTTGCTGGAATTCTGGGAGATTTTTCTGGAATTTTGGGTGGATCCCACTGGAATTTTGGGGGGATCCCATTGGAATTCTGGGGGATTCCACTGGAATTCTGGAGGAATCCCACAGGAATTATGGGGAAATCCCACCAAGACTTTGGGGGAATCCCACTGGAATTTTGGGGGAATCCCACTGGAATTTTGGGGGGATCCTGCTGGAATTCTGGAGGATTTCCCTGGAATTCTGGGGGGATCCTGCTGGAATTTTCAGGAGAATCCCACTAGAATTCTAGGTGGATCCCACTGGAATTCTGGAGGAATCCCATTGGAATTCTGAGGGATTCCACTGGAATTTTGAGGGAATCCCACTGGAATTTTGGAGGGGTCCCACCAGAATTTTAGGGGAATCCCGCTGGAATTCTGGGGGATCCGCACACTCCCAGTTTGGTGTTCCCGGATTTTTCCGCTCTGGGATTTCTCCCTGGACCTCAGAATTGGGAACGGTGACCCCGGAACCGCATTTGGGATTTTTATACGAGAGAAGGACCCGGATCCAGCGCGGGAACGAGTTGGGATTGTGGATGGGAATGTTGGGATTCCATATGGGAATGTCAGGGTTCTATAGGGGAACGAGTCCGGATTCCATATGGGAATGTCAGGATTCCAGACAGGAATGTTGGGATTCCATATGGGAACATGTTGGGATTCCATATGGGAATGTGTCAGGATTCTATAGGGGAACGAGTCCAGATTCCATATGGGAATGTTGAGATTCCATGTGGGAACATGTTGGGATTCTATAGGGGAACATGTTGGGATTCCATATGGGAATGTTGAGATTCCACGTGGGAATGTGTTGGGATTCCATACGAGAACGAGTCAAGATTCCAGATGAGAACAAATCCGGATTCCAGATGGGAATGTCAAGATTCCATATGGGAACGTGTTGGGATTCCATATGGGAATGCTGGGATTCTATATGGGGATGTGTCAGGATTCCATAGGGGAACGAGTCCAGATTCCATATGGGAACGGGTCCAGACTCCACAGGGGAATGTGTCTGGATTCTATATGGGAATGCCCAAATTCCGTATGGGATCAAGTCTAAATCCTACATGGGAATCTGTCCAGAATTCCATATGGGAACGTCCAGATCCCGTATGTCAGGATCCCAGGTGGGAATGTAGGAATTCCATCTGGGAATGTCAAGATCCCATATGGGAACATTTGGGATTTCCATGTGTGACTGTCGGGGTCCCATTTGGGATTTCATTGTGGGATTTTTGGGATCCCCTTTGGGATTTCCGTGTGGGATTTTTGGGATCCCATTTAGGAACATTTGGGATTTCATTGTGGGACTGTCAGGATCCTGTTTGGGATTTCCGTGTGGGATTTTTGGGATCCCGAGGCCGCTGTGCTCTCCACATACAGATCTCCATAAAACCTCGGCTCCGCCTGCTCCGGGGAATTCCAGCGGGGTTTGGGGTTGGGAATTGGGGTCGGGATCTGGGATCTGAGATTTGGGGTCAGGAATTGGGATCTGGGGTCGGGAATTGGGGTTTGAGCTCTGGAATTGGGATTTGGGGTCAGGAATTGGGGTTTGGGTTTGGGAATTGGGATTTGGGGTCGGGAATTGGGATCTGGGGTCAGGAATTGGGATTTGGGGTTGGGAACTGGGATTTGAGATTGGGAATTGGGGTTTGGGGTCTGGAATTGGGATCTGGGGTCAGGAATTGGGGTTTGGGGTCGGGAATTGGGGTTTGGGGTCGGGAACTGGGATTTGAGCTCTGGAATTGGGATTTGGAGTCAGGAATTGGGATTTGGGGTCGGGAATTGGGATCTGGGGTTAGGAATTGGGATCTGGGGTCGGGAATTGGGGATTGGGGTCAGGAATTGGGATGTGGGGTTGGGATTTGGGATTTGAAATTGGGATTTGGGGTCAGTATCTGGGATCCACCCCAATGGGATCCCCCAAATTTAACCCCAGTGAGGATTCCCCAAATGCAGACCCCACCCCCAATTAATCCCCAATGGGGACCCCAAATCTGACAGGACCCCCAAATCCAGCCCCAGTTGGGATCCCAAATTTAGTGGGACCCCCCAAATCCCAAATGGGGACCCCAAATCCAGCCCCAAATTTGGATCCCAAATTTAGTGGGACCCCCAAATCCAGCCCAAATGAGATCCCCCAATTTAAGGGGACCCCAAATCCAGCCCCAATTTGGATCCCAAATTTAGTGGGACCCCCAAATCCAGCCCCAAATGAGGACCCCAAATCCAGCCCCAAATTTAGTGGGACCCCCAAATCCAGCCCCAAATGGGAACCCCAAATTTAGTGGGACCCCCAAATCCAGCCCCAAATGGGAACCCCAAATTTAGTGGGACCCCCAAATCCAGCCCAAATGAGATCCCCCAATTTAAGGGGATCCCCAAATCCCAAATGGGGACCCCAAATCCAGCCCCAATTTGGATCCCAAATTTAGTGGGACCCCCAAATCCAGCCCCAAATGGGGACCCCAAATCCAGCCCCAAATGGGATCCCCCAATTTAAGGGGATCCCCAAATCCCAAATGGGGACCCCAAATCCAGCCCCAAATGGAGACCCCAAATCCAGCCCCAAATGGGGACCCCAAATCCAGCCCCAAATGAGATCCCCCAATTTAGTGGGACCCCCAAATCCAGCCCCAAATGGGACCCCAAACCCAGCCCCAAATGGGGACCCCAAATTTTTCAGGACTCCCCAAATTTTTGGGACCCCCCCTCCCCAATTTTTCGGGGTCCCCTCCCCCAGCGGTGGCTCCTGGGGACAGACGGAGCAGCCCCGGATGGGGACAGGGAGGGACAATCCCAAAATTTCTCTGGGATGGATCCGTGGGAAACCTGGGGACCCCCCGTGTGTCCCTCTTTGTGTCCCCACAATGTCCCCTCAATGTCCCCCCAATGTCCCCTCTGTGTCCCCCTCCCATGTCCCCTCGTGTCCCCCCAATGTCCCCCCGTGTCCCCTCCTGTGTCCCCCCGATGTCCCCCTCAATGTCCCCTGCCAATGTCCCCTCAATGTCCCCTCCTGTGTCCCCTCTATGTCCCCCCATGTCCCTCCCAATGCCCCCTCCTGTGTTCCCCAATGTCCCCTGGTGTCCCCCCCAATGTCTCCCCCGGTGTCCCCTCTGTGTCCCTCCCGTGTCCCTCCCATGTCCCCTCGTGTCCCCCCTCAATGTCCCCTCCTGTGCCCCCCATGTCCCCTTCGTGTCTCCATTTTCCCCCCCGTGTCCCCAATGTCCCCTCGTGTCCCCTCTGTGTCCCCCGCAATGTCCTGCTCTCATGTCCCCCCGTGTCCCCTCATGTCCCCTTTGTGTCCCCTGCAATGTCCCCCGTGTCCCCCCCGTGTCCCTCCCGTGTCCCCCCGCTTGTCCCCCCCATTTCCCTCTGTGCCCCCTCGTGTCCCCCCAGTGTCCCCCTTTGTGTCCCTCATTGTCCCTTCCCATGTCCCCCCCCCAGTGTCCCTCCCGTGTTCCTCCATGTCCCCCCAATGTCCCCTCATGTCCCCTGCCATGTCCCCCGCTGTGTCCCCCTTTTTGTTCCCCAATGTCCCCTCCCAATGTCCCCTCAATGTCCCCCCGTGTCCCCACAATGTCCCCTCCATGTCCCCCCTCAATGTCCACCTGTGTCCCCCGAATATCCCCTCCCAATGTCCCCTCTGTGTCCCCCCCAATGTCCCCTCGTGTCCCCCCCGTGTCCCCCCAATGTCCCCTCGTGTCCCCTGCCACGTCCCCTCCTGTGTCCCCCTTTTTGTTCCCCAATGTCCCCTCCCAATGTCCCCCTCCCAATGTCCCCTCCATGTCCCCCCTCAATGTGCCCTCCTGTGTCCCCCCGGTGTCCCCTCTGTGTCCCTCCTATGTCCCCACAGTGTCCCCCCATCTCCCCCCTCAATGTCCCCCCTTGATGTCCCCCATGTCCCCCCGTGCCCCTCTCATGTCCCCTTTGTGTCCCCTCCTGTGTCCCCCTTCGTGTCTGTGTCCCCTGCCATGTCCCCTCCAATGTCCCCTCTGTGTCCCCCTCCCATGTCCCCTCGTGTCCCCTCTGTGTCCCCTTTGTGTTCCCCCCAATGTCCCCTCCTGTGTCACCCCCTGATGTCCCCCCTCAATGTCCCCTCAATGTCCCCTCCTGTGTCACCCCCGTGTCCCCTCTGTGTCCCCCCCAACGTCCCCCTTTGTGTCCCCCCCGTGTCCCTCCCATGTCCCCTTCGTGTCCCCGTGTCCCCCCCACGTCCCTCTGTGTCACTTTTTGTCCCCCTCGTGTGTCCCCTCATTTCTCTTTGTGCCCTCTCGTGTCCCCCCCGTGTTCCTCTGTGTCCCTCCTGTGTCCCCTCTGTGTCACCCCAAGGTCCCCTTCGTGTCCCCATGTCCCTCCCGTGTCCCCAATGTCCCTCGATGACCCCCCCCATCTCCCCCCTCAATGTCCCCCCTTGATGTCCCCAATGTCCCCCCGTGCCCCTCTCATGTCCCCTTTGTGTCCCCTGGTGTCCCCACCAATGTCCCCTCGTGTCCCCCCTCATGTCCCCTTTGTGTCCCCTCCAGTGTCCCTCCAGTGTCCCCCACCAATGTCCCCCCGTGCCCCTCTCATGTCCCCTTTGTGTCCCCTCTGTGTCCCCCCCTTGTGTCCCCACCAATGTCCCCCCGTGTCCCCCCCATGTCCCCTTCGTGTCTCCATTTTCCCCCCCGTGTCCCCAGTGTCCCTCGGTGTCCCCCCAATGTCCCCTCGGTGTCCCCCCCGTGTCCCAGT
Organism: Catharus ustulatus; assembly: GCF_009819885.2. Lineage (NCBI taxonomy): Eukaryota > Metazoa > Chordata > Aves > Passeriformes > Turdidae > Catharus > Catharus ustulatus. Next base: position 164,257,747 of record NC_046221.1, read on the forward strand.
GTCCCCTCGGTGTCCCCCCCGTGTCCCAGTGTCCCCTCGGTGTCCCCCCAATGTCCCCCCAGTGTCCCCTCGGTGTCCCCCCAATGTCCCTCGGTGTCCCCCCAATGTCCCCCCAATGTCCCCTCGGTGTCCCCTCCCCCAGGGCCAGGCGCGGTGTCTCTGCAGGGACTTTATTGGGAAGGTGACACCGAGGGGACACAGGGGGGACACGCGGGGGGGTCCGGCCACCCCCAGAGCCCCCCCGGCGTGGGGACACGGGGGTGACACCGCGTGGGGACACGGAGGGGACACGGAAGTGACACCGGGGAAGGTTCGGGAGAATCCATCGGGAGCGGCCACCTCAGATCCCTGTGAGGGGACAGCGGGGACACGGCTCAGTGTCCTCGGGTTGTCACCCCTGTCCTCGGACTGTCACCCGTGTCACCCTGACCCCGGAATTGTCACCCGTGTCCTCGGAATTGTCACCTCTGACCCCGGAATTGTCACCTCCTGTCACCCTGACCTCGCAATTGTCACCTCTGTCCCCAGCAGTGTCCCATCCCGTGTCACCTGTCCCCGGCTCACAGTGACCCCCCTGTCCCACCCGTGTCCCCACGGCCACCCCCTGCCACCCCCCCAGTGTCACCCCCCTGTCCCCACGGCCACCCCGTGTGTCACCCCCCAGTGTCCCTCCCGTGTCCCCCTCCATTTCTCCCCCTATGTCACCCCATTGTCACCCCCCAGTGTCCCCTTCAGTGTCCCCTCCATTGTCCCCCATTGTCCCTTTCAGTGTCCCCCCAGTGTCCCCATTTCCCCCCCCATTGTCCCCCCTGTTGTCCCCTATTGTCCCCCCCGTCCCCCAGTGTCCCCCCCCGTGTCCCCATTGTCCCCCCGTGTCCCTCCCCAGTGTCCCCCATTGTCCCCCCCACTGTCCCCACCAGTGTCCCCTCAATGTCCCCTCAGTGTCCCCAGTGTCCCTTTCAGTGTCTCCTCCATTGTCCCCCATTGTCCCTTTCAGTGTCCCCCCAGTGTCCCCCCAGTGTCCCCATTGTCGTCCCCATTGTCCCCCGTGTCCTCTTCAGTGTCCTCCCATTGTCCCCCCGTGTCCCTCCCCACTGTCCCCTCGGTGTCCCCCCTATTGTCCCCCCTATTGTCCCCCCCATTGTCCCCATTTCCCCCCCACTGTCCCCCCAGTGTCCCCCCAGTGTCCCCATTGTCGTACCCATTGTCCCCCGTGTCCTCTTCAGTGTCCTCCCATTGTCCCCCCGTGTCCCTCCCCATTGTCCCCTCGGTGTCCCCCCACTGTCCCCCCTATTGTCCCCCCCATTGTCCCCATTTCCCCCCCACTGTCCTCGCAGTGTCCCCCTCATTGTCACCCCTCACTGTCCCCATTGTCCCCCGTGTCCTCTTCAGTGTCCCCCCCATTGTCCCCATTTCTCCCCCATTTCCCCCCCCAGTGTCACCCCCCATTGTCACCTCCAGTGTCCCCATGTCCCCCCAGTGTCCCCTCCCGTTGTCACCCCCCAGTGTCCCCATTGTCACCCTGAGCCGCCAGCGCCTCCTCGGAGTCCGGGTCCCGCTCCCCACCTGGGGACAAGGACAGCGCTGAGAAACGGGAACCCCAAACACGGGAACCCCAAACACGGGAACCCCAAAAACGGGAACCCCAAACACGGGAACCCCAAACACGGGAACCCCAAACACGGGAACCCCAAAACGGGGAACCCAAAAAATAGGGAAACCCTAAAACGGGAACCCCAAAAACGGGAAATCCTAAATACGGGGAACCCCAAAAAACGGGGAGCCCTAAAAATGGGAACCCCAAAAACGGGAACCCCAAACACGGGAACCCTAAAAACGGGAAACCCCAAAACAGGGAAACCCCAAAAATGGGAACGCCAAAAACGGGAACCCCAAAAACGGAACCCCAAACACGGGAACCCCAAAACAGGGAAACCCAAAAACGGGAACCCCAAACACGGGAACCCTAAAAACGGGAAACCCCAAAACAGGGAAACCCCAAAAATGGGAACGCCAAAAACGGGAACCCCAAAAACGGAACCCCAAACACGGGAACCCCAAAACAGGGAAACCCAAAAACGGGAACCCCAAACACGGGAACCCTAAAAACGGGAAACCCCAAAACAGGGAAACCCCAAAAACGGGAACCCCAAAAACGGGAACCCCAAAAACGGAACCCCAAACACGGGAACCCCAAAAACGGGAACCCCAAAAAACGGGAACCCCAAAACAGGGAAACCCTAAAACGGGAACCCCAAAAACGGGAACCCCAAAAACGGGAAACCCCAAAAAATGGGAAATCCTAAAAACGGGGAATCCTAAAAACGGGGAACACCAAAAACGGGGAACCCAAAATCCAGGAACCCCAAACACGGGAACCCCAAAAAAAACGGGGAACCCCAAAAAACGGGAAATCCTAAAAACAGGGAAACCCAAAAACGGGAACACCAAAAAACGGGAAATCCTAAAAACGGGAACCCCAAAAACGGGAACCCCAAAAACGGGAACCCCAAAAACGGGGAACCCCAAAAAAACGGAGAACCCCAAAAACAGGAAATCCTAAAAACGGGAACCCCAAAAATGGGAAATCCTAGAAACAGGGAAACCCTAAAACGGGGAAGCCTAAAAACGGGAACCCCAAAAACGGGGAACCCCAAAAACGGGGAACCCAAAAACAGGAACCCCAAAAAGCGGCAAATCCTAAAACGGGGAACCCCAAAAACGGGGTAACCCCAGAAACGGGAACCCCAAAAAGCGGGAAATTCTAAAACGAGGAAACCCTAAAAACGGGAACCCCAAAATCCGGGGGCCCCAAAAACTGGGAAACTCCCAAAACGTGGAACCCCAAAAACGGGAAAACCCCAAAACAGAACAGGGATTCCCGAAACGAGCAACCCCAAATAAACGGGGTCAGGATTTGGGGTCAGAATTTGGGGTCTGGGGGATTTGGGGTTTTTGGGACCCCCGGGGATCAGGATTTGGGGTCTGTGGGATTTGGGGTCAGGATTTGGGGATCCCTGGGATCAGGATTTGGGATTTGAGGGATTTGGGGTCAGGATTTGGGGTCTGGGGGCTTTGGGACCCCTAGGGTTGGGATTTGGGGTCTGGGGGCTTTGGGGTTTTTGGGATTTGAGGGATTTGGGGTCAGGATTTGGGGTCTGGGAGATTTGGGATCTGGGGGCTTTGGGGTTTTTGGGACCCCCAGGATCAGAATTTGGGGTCTGGGGGCTTTGGGGATCCCCTGGGCAGGGATTAGGGATTTGGGATTTGGGGAATTTGGGGCCAGGATTTGGGGTCAGGATTTGGGGTCTGGGGGTTTTTGGGGTCTGGGGGCTTTGGGGACTTTGGGATCTGAGGGATTTGGGGTCAGGATTTGGGGTCAGGATTTGGGGTCTGGGGGCTTTGGGGTCTGGGGGCTTTGGGGTTTTGGGGACCCCCGGGGGTCTCACCCTCCTCGGACTCGCTGGACTGGGGGGGCACATCGGGACCTGCGGGGGGAGGGGCGACATTGGGGGGGGCCGAGACCCCTCCCCAACATCCCAGAGACCCCCGAGACCCCTCCCCAATATCCCAGAGACCCCTCCCCAAAATCCCAGAGACCCCTCCCCAACATCCCGAGACCCCTCCCCAATATCCCCAGACCCCCCGCAGCACCCCCGGACCCCTCCCCAGCACCCACCGCTCCCAGAGACCCCTCCCCACATCCCTAGACCCCTCCTCAACACCGAGAGACCCCCAGGGACCCCTCCCCAACCGCCGGGACCCCTCCCCAACCGCCGGGACCCCTCCCCAGCCCCTCAAGACCCCTCCCCATTCCCCCCAATCCCCCGAGACCCCTCCCCAGGTCCCCCAGCACCCCGGGACCCCTCCCCAGGACCCCTGGAATCCCCCAGACTCACTCCGAGACCCCTCCCCACACCTTGGGGACCCCTCCCCATCCTCCCCAGCCCCCCCGGACCCCTCCCCAGCCCCTCCCAGGACCCCCCCAGACCCCCGAGACCCCTCCCCAGCCCCCACCGCTCCCAGAGACCCCTCCCCAGCATCCCGAGACCCCCAGGAACCCCCAGACTCACCCAGAGACGCCCCCCAGCACCTCAAGACCCCTCCCCAGATCCCGCAGTCCCCCCGAGACCCCTCCCCAGATCCCCCCCACCCCCCAGGACCCCTCCCCAGGACCCCGGGACCCCTCCCCACCCCCCGGGACCCCTCCCCAACCCCCCATCCCCCCCCCTCACCTGGGTGCCCCTCCCCCCGCAGGGCTCCCGCGCTGACCGAGCCGCTCTCGGAGCCGGACTCGCCCCCCGGGGGGGGGTCCCGGGGCTCCGTGGCCACCGGGGACCCCGGGAAGGCGAGTGACGTCACACCTGGGGGGTCACGGGGGGGTCACGGGGGTGGGGGAGGGGACAGGGACCCCCCGGGGGTGGCTTTGTGGGGGGCTCTGTGGACATTTTAGGGACCCCCTCCCCAGTTTTGTGTCCCCCTCCCCAATTTTTGGTGTCCCCTCCCCATTTTGGGGTCCCCCTCCCCATTTTTAGGGTCCAAGTTCCCATTTTTTGGTTCCTTTTCCCCATTTTCGGGATCCCCTCCCCGATTTTGGGGTTCCCATCCCCGTTTTTGGAAGCCCCCTCCCCTTTTTTGTGTCCCACTCCCCATTTTTGGGTTCCCATTCCCATTTTTGGGTCCCCATCCCCATTTTTGGGTTCTCTTTCCCCAATTCTGGGGTCCCCGTTCCCATTTTTTGTGTCCCCCTCCCCATTTTTGGGGTTCCCATGTCCATTTTCGGGGTCCCTTCCCCATTTTTAGGTTTCCCATCCCCAATTTTAGGATCTCCATCCCCATTTTTGGGATCCCCATCTCCATTTTTGGGGTCCCCATCCCCATTTTTTGGTTCCCTTTCCCTAATTTTTGGGGTCCCCTCCCCATTCTGGGGTCCCTTTCCCCATTTTTGGGATCCTCCTCCCCTTTTTTGTGTCCCCTCCCCATTTTGGGATCCCCCTCCCCATTTTTAGGGTCCAAGTTCCCATTTTTTGGTTCCTTTCCCCATTTCTGGGATCCCCCTCCCCTTTTTTGGGGTTCCCGTTCCCGTTTTTGGGGTCCCTGTGTCCATTTTTGTGTCCCCGTCCCCATTTTTGGTTCTCTTTCCCCATTTTTGGGATCCCCCTCCCCTTTTTTGTGTCCCCATTCCCATTTTTTAGTCCCTGACCCAATTTTTGGGGTCCCCCTCCCCATTTTTGGGGTCCCCTCCCCAATTTCGGGCTCCCCCTCCCCATTTTTGGGGTCCTAATCCCCATTTTTGGGATCTCCCTCCCCATTTTTGGGATCCCCCTCCCCTTTTTTGTGTCCCCTCCCCAGTTTTTGGGATCCCCCTCCCCATTTTAGGGTGCAAGTTCCCATTTTTTGGTTCTTTTTCCCCATTTTTGGGATCCCCCTCCCTATTTTTGTGTCCCCATTCCCATTTTTTGGTTCCCTTTCCCCAATTTTGGGTTCTCTTTCCCCATTTTTAGGGTCCCCCTCCCCAATTTTGGGGTCCCCCTCCCCATTTTTTGTTCCCATTCCCATTTTTCGGGGTCCCTGTCCCCATTTTTAGGGTCCCCCTCCCCATTTTTGGGATTCCCCTCCCCATTTTTGGGGTCCCCTCCCCTTTTTTGGGGTCCCTTTCTCCATTTTTGGGGTTCCTGTCCCGATTTTGGGGTCCCCATCCGCATTATTTGGGCCCCCTCTCCCAATTTCTGTGTTCCCATTCCCATTTTTGGGGTCCCATCCCCATTTTTGGGTTTCCTTTCCCCAAATTTCGGGGTCCCTTTCCCCATTTTTTGGGCTCCCCTTCCCCAATTTTTGGTGTTCCTTCCCCATTTCTGGGGTCCCCTCCCCATTTTTGGGGTCCCCATCTCCATTTTTGGGGTCCTAATCCCCATTTCTTGGTTCCCTTTCCCTAATTTTTGGGATCCCCCTCCCCATTTTTGGGATCCCCCTCCCCATTTTTGGGGTCCCCTCCCCATTTTTAGGGTCCAAGTTCCCATTTTTTGGTTCCTTTTCCCCATTTTTGGGCTCCCCGTCCCTATTTTTGTGTCCCCCTCCCCAATTTTTGGGGTCCCTTTCCCCATTTTTGGGTTCTCTTTTCCCATTTTTGTGTCCCCGTCCCCATTTCTGGGATCCCCCTCCCCATTTTTGGGGTCCAAGTTCCCATTTTTGGTTCTTTTTCCCCATTTTTGGGCTCCCCCTCCCCATTTTTTGGTTCCCTTTCCCCATTTTCGGGGTCCCTTTCTCCATTTTTGGGGTTCCTGTCCCGATTTTGGGGTCCCCATCCGCATTATTGGGGCCCCCTCTCCCAATTTCTGTGTTCCCATTCCCATTTTTGGGGTCCCCCTCCCCATTTTTGGTGTCCCCTCCCCAGTTTTGGGGTCCCCTCCCCATTTTTAGGGTCCAAGTTCCCATTTTTTGTGTCCCCGTCCCCATTTTTGGGGTCCCATCCCCATTATCGGGGTCCCCTCTCCAATTTTTGGGTCCCCCTCCCCATTTTTGGGTTCCCATCCCCATTTTTGGGCTCCTCGTCTTCATGTTTGGGGTTCCCATTCCCAATTTTAGGGTCTCCATCCCCAGTTTTGGGGTTCCCATGTCCATTTTTGTGTCCCCCTCCCCATTTTTGGGGTCTCTTCCCCATTTTTGGAGTTCCCATTCCCATTTTCGGTTCCTTTTCCCCAATTTTTGGGTTCCCTTTACCCAATTTTGGGCTCCCCTCCCCATTTTTGGGGTGCAAGTTCCCATTTTTTGGTTCCTTTTCCCCATTTTTGGGATCCCCCTCCCTTTTTTTGTGTTCCCCATCCCCATTTTTGTGTTCTCATTCCCATTTTTTGAGTCCCTGACCCAATTTTTGGGGTCCCCTTTCCCATTTTTAGGGTCCCCATTCCGATTTTTCGGTTCTCTTTCCCCATTTTTGTGTCCCCCTCCCCAATTTTTGGTGTCCCCTCCCCATTTTGGGGTCCCCCTCCCTATTTTTAGGGTCCAAGTTCCCATTTTTTGGTTCCTTTTCCCCATTTTTAGGGTCCCCTCCCCATTTTTGGGGTTCCCATCCCCATTTTTGGAAGCCCCCTCCCCTTTTTTGTGTCCCACTCCCCATTTTTGGCATTCCCATTCTCATTTTTGGGGTCCCATTCCCATTTTTGGTTCCCTTTTCCCCAATTTTTGAGTTCCCCGTTCCCATTTTTGGGATCCTTGTCCCCATTTTAGGGTCCCCCTCCCCATTTTTGGGGTCCCCATTCCCATTTTCGGGGTCCCTGTTCCCATTTTTGGGGTCCCTTTCCCCATTTTCGGGGTTCTAATCCCCATTTTTGGGGTCCCACTCCCTATTTTTAGTTCTCTTTCCCCATTTTTGGGGTCCCTTTCTCCATTTTTGGGGTTCCTGTCCCGATTTTGGGGTCCCCATCCGCATTATTGGGGCCCCCTCTCCCAATTTCTGTGTTCCCATTCCCATTTTTGGGGTCCCCCTCCCCATTTTTTGTTCTCTTTCCCAATTTTTGGTGTCCCCCTCCCCATTTTTGGGGTCTCTTCCCCATTTTTGGAGTTCCCATTCCCATTTTTGGTTCCTTTTCCCCAATTTTTGGGTTCCCTTTACCCAATTTTGGGCTCCCCTCCCCATTTTTAGGGTCCAAGTTCCCATTTTTTGGTTCCTTTTCCCCATTTTTGGGTTCCCCTCCCCATTTTTGGGGTCCCCGTCTTCATTTTTGGGTTTCCTTTCCCCATTTTTGTGTCCCCATTCCCATTTTTTGAGTCCCTGACCCAATTTTTGGGATCCCCTCCCCATTTTTGGGGTCCTAATGCCCATTTTTGTGTTCTCATTCCCATTTTTAGGGTCCCCATTCCGATTTTTTGGTTCCCCTTTCCCATTTTTAGGGTCCCCATTCCGATTTTTCGGTTCTCTTTCCCCATTTTTGTGTCCCCCTCCCCAATTTTTGGTGTCCCCTCCCCATTTTGGGGTCCCACTCCCATTTTTAGGGTCCCCCTCCCCATTTTTGGTTCCTTGTCCCCATTTTTGGGATCCCCCTCCCCATTTTTGGGGTCCCATCTCCATTTTTTGTGTCCCCTCCCCATTTTTAGGGTCCCCATTCCGATTTTTTGGTTCCCTTTTCCCATTTTTGGGTTTCCCATCCCCATTTTTGGGATCCCCCTCCCTATTTTTGTGTCCCCATTCCCATTTTTTGGTTCCCTTTCCCCAATTTTGGGTTCTCTTTCCCCATTTTTAGGGTCCCCCTCCCCAATTTTGGGGTCCACCCTCCCCATTTTTTGTTCCCATTCCCGTTTTTGGGGTCCCTGTCCCCATTTCTGGGATTCCCCTCCCCATTTTTGGGGTTCCCATCCCCATTTTTGGAAGCCCCCGCCCCTTTTTGTGTCCCACTCCCCATTTTGGTTCCCCCTCCCCAATTTCGGGCTCCCCCTCCCCAATTTCGGGCTCCCCCCCCCTTTACCTTTGCCCAGGTGCGCCGCGGTGCTGAGATCACCTGGGGGGGCACGGGGGGGTCACGGGGGATTTTTGGGAGGGTCCCCGAGAGTTTTTAGGGGGTCCCTGGGGGATTTTTGGGGGGGTCAGGGAGGATTTTTGGGGTCCCAGGAGGTTTTGGGGTCCCCGAGAGTTTTTGGGGTCCCCGAGAAGATTTGGGGGGGTCCCTGGGGGGGAGGGTCAGGAGGTTTTTGGGGTCCCCGAGAGGTTTTGGGGTTCCTGGGGGGGTTTGGGATCCCCGGGGGGGGTCAGGGAGGATTTTTTGGGTCCCCGGGGAGATTTTGGGGTTCCCGAGGATGATTTGGGGTCCCCGAGAGTTTTTTGGGGATCCCTGGGGGATTTTTGGGGGTCCTGGGGGGGGGTCCCCGAGGGGTTTTGGGGATCCCTGAGGAGGATTTGGGGGTCCCTGGGGAGTCCCTGAGGATTTTTGGGGTTCCCGAGGGGATTTGGGGTTCCTGGGGGGGTTTGGGGTTCCCAGGGGGTCCCTGAGGATTTTTGGGGTCCCTGGGGGGGGGGTCAGGGAGGATTTTTGGGGTCCCCTCCCCCACTCACTCTCTCCCGACGCCTCCAGCTTGGCGGGACCGGCGGGGTCTGGGACAGACGGACACGGGGACAGGGACAGACAGAGGGACAGACAGAGGGGACAGAGGGACACACGGACAGACAGAGGGACAGAGGGGACAGAGGGACAGAGGGACAGGGACAGAGGGACAGAGGGACAGAGGGACAGAGGGACAGAGGGACAGGGACAGAGGGACAGAGGGACAGAGGGGACAGAGGGACAGAGGGACAGAGGGACAGGGACAGAGGGACAGAGGGACAGACGGACACGGGGACAGGGACAGACAGAGGGACAGACAGAGGGACAGAGGGACAGACAGAGGGACAGAGGGACAGAGAGACAGACAGAGGGACACACGGACAGACAGAGGGACAGAGATCACGTGTCACCCGCCGTGTCCCCGTGTCCCCGCTGTCCCCAACCCCCCCCTCCCCTCCCCCCCCCGTACCTGGGCTCTGTCCCTCCGCCGACTGCGACAGCGACAGCGACAGCGCCACCTCCGGCGGGGGCGGGGACTCTGCGGGGACAGCGCGGGGACACCGGGGTGGCACCGGGGTGACACCAGAGTGACACCGGAGTGACACCGGAGTGACACCGCGACACCGGGGTGGCACCGGGGACACCGTGGGGACATCGAGTGACACCAGAGTGACACCGGGACAGCGGGGGTGGCACCGCGGGGACATCGGGGGTGGCACCGGGGACACCGGGTGACACCAGAGTGACACCGGGGGGACACCAGGGAGGGGGGGTGGTGACACAGGTGACACCAGAGTGGCACCGGGACAGCGGGGGTGGCACCGTGGGGACACGGGGATGGCACCGAGTGACACCAGAGTGACACCGCAGTGACACCGGGGACAGCAGGGGTGGCACTGGGGACACGGGGATGACACTGGTGACACGGAGGTGACAGGGAGGTGACACGGAGGTGACAGGGAGGTGACACCGGGTGTCCCCAACCCCCCCAGCCCCCCCCTCACCATCGGCTGTCGCGGTGGCCACCAGCAGCAGCGCGACAATGGCCAGGGCCGGGAGCCTGCGGGGACACGCGGCGACATTGGGGACATTGTCACCCCCCCGGGTCCTGAGTGTCACCCGGCATTGTCACCTCCCCCCACCCCGAGCCATCCTGGGGACACCCGGGACCCCGTGTTGGCACCTCCCGTGTCCCCTCTGTCCCCTCCTGTGTCCCCTCTGTCCCCGGTGTCCCCCCCTCCATCCTCTCTGTCCCCCCGCGGTGTCCCCGCTGTCGCCGCTGTCCCCTCCATCCCCTCCGTCCCACCCATCCCCCGTTGTCCCTCTCTGTCCCCTGGTGTCCCTTGGTGTCCCCTCCATCCCCCCGTGTCCCCTGTCCCCCACGTTGTCCCCTGTCCCACCCCTGTCCCGCGCTGTCCCCTCTGTCCCCGTTGTCCCCCCCTCCATCCCCCGCTGTCCCGCACTGTCCCCTGTCCCCCACGTTGTCCCCTGTCCCCACTCGATCCCCGGTGTCCCCTGTCCCCCCGCTGTCCCCTGTCCGCTGTCCCCGCCCCGTCCCCGGTGTCCCCCCGCTGTCTCCTCTATCCCCCTCTGTCCCCTGTTCCCCCTGTCCCCAGTGTCCCCCCCGCTGTCCCCGCTGTCCCCTGTCCCCCCCCGGTGTCCCCTCCATCCCCCACTGTGCCTGGTGTCCCCTGTCCCCCCATGTCTCCTGTCCCCACCTGTCCCTTGTCCCCCCTCCATCCCCCCCTGTCCCTTGCCCTCGCTGTCCCCTGTCCCTGTCCCCGGTGTCCCCCCGGTGTCCCCCTCTGTCCCCTGTCCCCTGTCCCCCTGCATCCCCCTCTGTCCCTTGTCCCCCGCGGTGTCCCCCCGGTGTCCCCCTCTGTCCCCCCCGTGTCCCCTGTCCCCCCTCCATCCCCCCTGTCCCTTGTCCTCGCTGTCCCCTGTCCCTGTCCCCGGTGTCCCCCCTCCATCCCCGCTGTGCCCCCCGTTGTCCCCTGTCCCCTGTCCCCCCCGGTGTCCGCTCTCTATCCCCTGGTGTCCCCTCTGTCCCCTGTCCCCTCCATCCCCGCTGCTCCCTGTCCCTGTCCCCTCCATCCCCCGTTGTCCCCCCTGTCCCTTCCCCCTGTCCCTGTCGCTGTCCCCTGTCCCCTGTCCCCTGTCCCCTGTCCCCATCCCCATCCCCGTCCCCTCCATCCCTGTCCCTCTCCCTGTCCCTGTCCCCATCCCCTGTCCCTGTCCCTGTCCCTGTCTCCTCTCCCTGTCCCCTCCATCCCCCCTGTCCCTGTCCCTGTCCCTTCTGTCCCCTGTCGCTGTCCCCTGTCCCCGCTGTCCCCTCCATCCCCTGTCCCTGTCCCTGTCCCCGCTGTCCCCTGTCCCTGTCCCCGTTGTCCCCTGTCGCTGTCCCCTGTCCCCGCTGTCCCCTCGCTGTCGCTGTCGCTGTCCCCTCTCACCGCCGTGTCCCCGCCATGGCCGCGGTTCCGCTCTCCCGGTTCCGCCCGGGCCGGTTTTAGCGGCGGGGCCCGGGGAGGGGCCGGTGGCGCGGGGCCAGCCAATCCCGGGGGACTGCGGCCACACCGGGACCGGACCGGGACCGGACCGAACCGGACCGAACCGGACCGAACCGGACCGAACCGAACCGAACCGAACCGAACCGAACCGGGAATGAACCGGGATGGAACCGGGAACGAACCGGGACCGCATTAAAACGGCACCGGGACTGCAACGGAACCGGGACTGAACCGGGATGGAACCGAGACCGAACCGGGACTGCATTAAAACGGCACGGGAACTGCAGCGGGAACTGGCACCGAACCGGGACCGAAAAGAACCGGGATGGAACCGGGACCGCACCGGGACTGCAGCGGGAACCGGCACCGAGCCAGGATGGATCCGGGACCGCATTAAAGCCGCAAGGGGACTGCACCGAACCGGGACTGAACTGGGATGGAACCGGGATGGACCCGGGACCGCATTAAAGCCGAACCGGGACTGCACCGAACCGGGACTGAACCGGGACTGAACTGGGACCGCACTGGAACCGGCACCGGACCGAGACTGAACTGGGACCGAACCGGGACCACACCGGGACTGCGGCCACGTCACCGGAACCGGCACCGGACCGGGAAGGAACCGGGACTGCAGTAAAACCGCATCGGGACTGCACCGGAACCGCATCGGGACTGCGGGTACCGGAACTGGCACCGAGCCGGGACCGCACCGGAACCGACTGCAGCACCGGGACTGCACTGGGACCGCACCGGGACCGCATCGGGACTGCGGACCCTGCACCGGAACCGCACTGGAACCGAACCGGGACCGACTGCAGCACTGGGACCGCACCGGAACCGCACCGGGACTGCGGGTACCGGAACTGGCACCGAGCCGGGACCGCACCGGGACCGCACCGGAACTGCACTGGGACCGACTGCAGCACCGGGACTGCAGCGGGACCGAACCGGGACCACACTGGGAATGCGGACTCTGCACCGGAACCGGACCGGGATCGCACCGGGACTGCGGGCATCGGAACTGGCACCGCAACGGGACCGCACCAGGACCGCAGTAAAACCTCACGGGGACTGCATCGGAACCGGACCGGGACTGAACCGGGACTGAACCGGGACCGAACCGGGACCGCCTGAGGCAGCGGGACCGGGACTGCACCGAGAACCTCCCGGGTGGTACCGGGAACGGCACCGGGAACCAGAACCGGGAACCAGGACTGCAGCACCGGAACCGGGCCCGGGAACCGAGCCCGGCACCGGGAGCTGAGAACGGCACCGGGAACCGGAACCGGGCCCGGGACCCCCAGAGCGGGACCCCCGAAGTGACAACCGGGACCCCCCGGTGCCGCTTCGGGGGGACCCCAGACCCAAATTCGTGTCCGGGACCCCCCGTTTGGGGTCCCCAGAGCCAAGTTCGGGACCCCCAGACCCAATTTGGAGACCCCAAAGTCATGATCGAGACCCCCAGACCCAATTTCGGAACCCCCCCAGCCCCATTTTGGGGACCCCAGACCCAGATTCGTGTCCGGGACCCCCCGTTTGGGGTCCCCAGAGCCAAGTTCGGGACCCCAGCCCCAATTTGGGGACCCCAAAGTCATGATCGGGACCCCCAGCCCCAATTTGGGGACCCCAAACCCAATTTGGGTGACCCCAAAGTCATGACCACGACCCCCAGCCCCAATTTCGGGACCCCCCCAGTCCCATTTTGGGGACCCCCAAACGCAGAGTCAAGTTTGGGACCCCCAGATCTATTTTGGGGAGACCCCAGACCCAATTTCGGGGCCCCCAGGATCACTTTGGGGATCCCCAAGCTCAGACCCACAGCTGGGACCCTCCAGCCCCACTTTCGGGGGACCCCCAGACCCATTTTGGGGACCCCAGACCCAATTTCGGGGACCCCAGACCCAATTTCGGGACCCCAAAGTCATGACCACGACCCCCAGTCCCATTTTGGGGACCCCAGAGCCGATTTCGGGAACCCCAGACCCAATTTCGGGACCCCAACCCCATTTTGGGGTCCCCAATTCCCCCCCTGAGACCCCAGACCCAAAGCCCCGTCCCCACTTTGGGGTCCCCCCAAACCCCCCGGGGCCGTTTTGGGGCCCCCCAAATTCCAGCTCCATTTCTGGGACCCCCCAAACCGGACCCCAGCCCCATTTCGGGGGAGCTTCAAACGCTCAGATTGGGATCCTGGCAGGGATTTGGGGTTTGGGGTGCGGATTTGGGGCTTGGGGTGCGGATTTGGGGTCTCCAGGTGTGAATTTGGGGTCTCCAGGTATGAATTTGGGGGTTCCCGGTGTGAATTTGGGGTTCCAGGTGTAAATTTGGGGTTTCCAGGTGTGAATTTGGGGTTTTCAGGTGTAAATTTGGGGTTCTTGGTATAAATTTTGGGTTCCAGGTTTGAATTTGAGGGATCCAGGTGTGGATTTGGGGTTTTCAGGTGCGTATTTGGGATTTCCAGGTGTGGATTTGGGACTTCCAGTTAGAAATTTTGGGTTTCCAGGTGCGGATTTGGGGTTCCAGGTGTGAATTTGGGGTTTTGGATCCGGATTTGGGGTTTTGGGTGTGAATTTGGGGGCTCCAGGTGCGGATTTGGGGTTTCCAGGTGTGAATTTGGGGTTTTGGGTCCGGATTTGGGGGTTCCAGGTGTAATTTTGGGATCTCCAGGTGTAAATTTGGGGGTTCCAGGTGTGGATTTGGGGTTTTGGGTGCGAATTTTGGGATCTCCAGGTGTAAATTTGGGGATTCCAGGTGTGGATTTCGGGTTTTGGGTCCGGATTTGGGGTCTCCAGGTGTAAATTTGGGGTTTCCAGGTGTGAATTTGGGGGTTCCAGGTGTGGATTTGGGGTTTCCAGGTGTCAGTTTGGGGTTTCCAGGTGCGGATTTGGGGTTCTCGGTGTAAATTTGGGGATTCCAGGTGTGAATTTGAGGGATCCAGGTGTGGATTTGGGGTTTTCAGGTTTAGATTTGGGATTTCCAGGTGTGAATTTGGGACTTCCAGTTAGAAATTTTGGGTTTCCAGGTGCGGATTTGGTGTTTCCAGGTGTGGATTTGGGGTTTTGGGTCCGGATTTGGGGGTTCCAGGTGTGAATTTGGGGGTTCCCGGTGCGGATTTGGGGTTTCCAGGTGTAAATTTGGGGTTTCCAGGTGTGAATTTGGTGTCTCCAGGTGTGAATTTGGGGTTTTGGGTGCGGATTTGGGGTCTCCAGGTGTGAATTTGAGGGATCCAGGTGCGGATTTGGGGGTTTTGGGTGTAAATTTGGGATTCTTGGTGTAAATTTGGTGTTTCCATGTGTGGATTTGGGGTTTTGGGTGCGGATTTGGGGTCTCCAGGTGTAAATTTGGGGTTTCCAGGTGCGAATTTGGGGGTTCCAGGTGAGGATTTGGGGGTTTTGGGTGTAAATTTGGGATCCAGGTGTCAATTTGGGGTCTCCATGTGTGAATTTGGTGTTTCCAGGTGTGAATTTGGGGTTTGGGGTGCGAATTTGGGGATCCAGGTGTGAATTTGGGGGTTCCTGGTGCGAATTTGGGGTTCCCGGTGTAAATTTGGGGGTTCCAGGTGTGGATTTTGGGGTTCCAGGTGTAATTTTGGGATCTCCAGGTGTAAATTTGGGGTTCCCGGTGTCCCCATCCCCCTCCCGGTGTGCGGGACCCCCGAGCCTCGAGCCGGGGAGTGACAGTGACACAGTGACAGTGAGGGGGTGACAATGATGGTGACATGGAGGGGGTGGCAGTGACACTGAGGGGTGGCAGGGCCGGGTGGGGGTGACCATGACAATGGGGGGTGGCGGTGACAGTGACAATGAGGGGGTGGCAGGGCCGGGTGGCGGTAACAATGACACTGTGAGGGGGTGGCAGGGTCGCGTGGAGGTGACAGTGAGGGGGTGGCAGTGGAAGGGTCGGGTGGCGGTGATAGTGACAATGAGGGGGTGGCGGTGGCGGGGCCGGGTGGGGGTGACAATGACACTGAGGGGTGGCAGGGTCGGGTGGCAGTGGCGGGGCCTGGTGGGGGTGGCGGTGACAGTGGCAGTGAGGGAGTGGCGGTGACAGTGACACCGAGGGGTGGCAGGGCCGGGTGGGGGTGACACTGAGGCGGTGGCGGTGGCAGTGAGGGGGTGGCAGTGGCAGGGTCGGGTGGCGGTGGCGGGGCCGGGTGAGGGTGGCGGTGACAGTGGCAGTGAGGGGGTGGCGGTGGCAGGGTCGCGTGGCGGTGACACTGAGGGAGTGGCGGTGACAGTGACACTGTGGGGGTGACGGGGTCGGGTGGCGGTGGCGGGCCCGGGTGGGGGTGGCGGTGACACTGAGGGGGTGGCGGTGA